>NW_027645907.1:0-304000 GCF_951394435.1 Stenella coeruleoalba
ACATGCATGTGGAACCCAGAGTATGATCAACCATGTGATCGGGAGACGTGTTCAAATATGTCTCAGTTTTCCTCCCCTGGTACTCGGGTGCAACATTCCAGACGCTTTACTAACACTCTCCCCACTTGGAGAGTCAGCGCCTTTAACCTCCTGTTTGGCCCAGTTTGCAATTTCTGCGGAAGATGAACAGGAATAGCGAGAACCAATGAGAGGCTAGCTGGAGGTGTCTGGACGGGCAAATTTAACTCTCATTTCCCACCAGGAAGAGGAATTAACCAAAGGCTCAGCGTGCCGTGCCGGAACCAGATTAGGGCCTGAAGCCATCCTGCGGTGTTGCAGATAGCTCACAAGAAAGCGAGTTGAACAAAGGAGCACAGGGGCACTGTAATTCACAAACCTGCAGAGTTATAAATGACAGCTATCGTCCAAAAATAGACTGAAGTAAGGCTGCCAAGAGGACTTGAAAGCGGGGCAGAATTGCAGGAAACCGATTTCAGGAGGTAGACTGGAATTGCATTGAAAGCATAGGAAAAGAGGCAGAACGTCCACAATGATGCACTTGGCCAAAAAGGGCGTATGCGTTTTTTCCTGAATATATTCAGGAAAAAACGCATACGCCCTTTTTGGCCAACCAAGCAAGCTTGCAAAGGAAATCTGCACTACAATGAAGTCTCACTTCCCCCCGGTCAAAAGGGCCATCTGAAAAAAGTGTAAAATCCAGAAAGGCAGGACAGGCCATGGAGAACTGGGAGCCTTGTTATGCTGAAGGGCGGGATGTAAATTGCGAACAACCACTCCGGAGAAGTGTATCGTGCTTCCTGAAACATCTAAAAAACAAAGCAACAGAGCCTAGGGCACTTCCACTTATGGTCCTATAGCTTAGGGAATTTAAAATCAAAAAGACACAGCCACCCCAAAGTTTGGAACGGCTCTGTTTACAAGAACCTCGTTTAAAACACAAGTTCAACATCGCAGAAAGTGAAAAATGGATAAAAAAGTTGTGGTATTTACTTACAAAGCAATATCACTCAGCAATGAAATCTGTGTCATCCGGCCCTTAGCATCACAAGGAGTGGATTCAGGTATGATGATTCTAACTGAAATAAGTCACACAGAAAAAGAAACATCATAAGATATCAGTAATACACGGAATGTAAACTTGGCTACACAGGAACTGAATGACAGAACAGAACAGGGTCTCAAATTTAGAAAACCAACTTATGCTTGCTTAAGGGTAAAGGTGAGTTGGGGTGCTGCATAAAACCAGAGATTGAAATGAGCACAGATAAAGTTCCTTAAGCCAAATATGGAATAGACAAGAGCTACTCCTTGCTCAACGAAATGGACTCAACACCGCATATTAAACGCCTAAGAATGTACCTGACTAGTAAGTATCTTAAAACCTATGGATTGCTATGTCTCCGAAAGAGAATCAAGCATGTGTACAGGGGCATAAACGCAGCAGTGATAGGATTGGAGAGGTTTGGTGAGCAAATGAAGACCCTTTGAAGTCATATTGCATGGTACCCATTCCACGGGTTTCAACTACCTAGGTTAGGTATTCTTCCTTCAGCTAAAACATGCATGTGGAACCCAGAGTATGATCAACCATGTGATCGGGAGACGTGTTCAAATATGTCTCAGTTTTCCTCCCCTGGTACTCGGGTGCAACATTCCAGACACTTTACTAACACTCTCCCGACTTGGAGAGTCAGTCCCTTTAACCTCCTGTTTGGCCCAGTTTGCAATTTCTGCGGAAAATGAACAGGAATAGCGAGAACCAATGAGAGACTAGCTGGAGGTGTCTGGACGGGCAAATTTAACTATCATTTCCCACCAGGAAGAGGAATTAACCAAAGGCTCAGTGTGCCGTGCCGGAACCAGATTAGGGCCTGAAGCCATCCTGTGGTGTTGCGGCCAGGTCACAAGAAAGCGAGTTGAAGAAAGGAGCTCAGGGGCACTGTAATTCACAAACCTGCAGAGTTATAAATGACAGCTATCGTCCAAAAATAGACTGAAGTAAGGCTGTCAAGAGGACTTGAAAGCGGGGCAGAATTGCAGGAAACCGATTTCAGGAGGTAGACTGGAATTGCATTGAAAGCATAGGAAAAGAGGCAGAACGTCCACAATGATGCACTTGGCCAAAAAGGGCGTATGCGTTTTTTCCTGAATATATTCAGGAAAAAACGCATACGCCCTTTTTGGCCAACCAAGCAAGCTTGCAAAGGAAATCTGCACTACAATGAAGTCTCACTTCCCCCCGGTCAAAAGGGCAATCTGAAAAAAGTGTAAAATCCAGAAATGCAGGACAGGCCATGGAGAACTGGGAGCCTTGTTATGCTGATGGGCGGGATGTAAATTGCCAACAGACACTCTGGAGAACTGTATGGTGTCTCCTGAAACATCTAAAAAACAAAGCAACAGAGCTTAGGGCACTTCCACTTATGGTCCTATAGCTTAGGGAAATTAAAATCAAAAAGACACAGCCACCCCAAAGTTTGGGACGCCTCTGTTTACAAGAACCTCATTTACCGTACAAGTTCAATATCACAGAAAGTGAAAAATGGATAAAGAACTTGTGGTACTTACGTACAATGCAGTATCACTCAGCAATGAAATCTATGTCATCAGGCCCGTAGCAGCATAATGAGTGGATTCAGGTACGATGATTCTAACTGAAATAAGTCACACAGAAAAAGAAACATCATAAGATATCACTAATACACGGAATGTAAACTTGGCTACACAGGAACTGAATTCCAAAACAGAACAGGGTCTCAAATTTAGAAAACCAACTTATGCTTGCTTAAGGGGAAAGGTGAGTTGGGGTGCTGCATAAAACCAGAGATTCAAATGAGCACAGATAACGTTCCTTAAGCCAAATATGGAATAGACAAGAGCTACTCCTTTCTCAACGAAATGGACCCAACAGCCCATATTAAACGCCTAAGAATGTACGTGACTGGTAAGTATCTTAAAACCTATGGATTGCTATGTCTCCGAAAGAGAATCAAGCGTATGTACCGGGGCATAAACACAGCAGTGATAGGATTGGAGAGGTTCGGTGAGCAAATGAAGACCCTTTGAAGTCATATTGCATGGTACCCATTCCACGGGTTTCAACTACCCAGGTTTTAGGTATTCTTCCTTCAGCTAAAACATGCATGTGGAACCCAGAGTATGATCAACTGTGTGATCGGGAGACATGTTCAAATATGTCTCACTTTTGGTCCCCTGGTACTCGGGTGCAACATTCCAGATGCTTAACGAACACTCTCCCCACTTGGAGAGTCAGTGCCTTTAACCTCCTGTTTGGCCCAGTTTGCAATTTCTGCGGAAGATGAACAGGAATAGGGAGAACCAATGAGAGACTAGCTGGAGGTTTCTGGACGGGCATATTTAACTCTCATTTCCCACCAGGAAGAGGAAATAACCAAAGGCTCAGCGTGCCGTGCCGGAACCAGATTAGGTCCTGAAGCCATCCTGCGGTGTTGCGGCCTGCTCAAAAGAAAGCGAGTTGAAGAAAGGAGCTCAGGGGCACTGTAATTCACAAACCTGTAGAGTTATAAATGACAGCTATCGTCCAAAAATACACTGAAGTAAGGCTGCCAAGAGGACTTGAAAGCGGGGCAGAATTGCAGGAAACCGATTTCAGGAGGTAGACTGGAATTGCATTGAAAGCATAGGAAAAGAGGCAGAACGTCCACAGTGATGCACTTGGCCAAAAAGGGCATATGCGTTTTTTCCTGAATATATTAAGGAAAAAAAGCATACGCCCTTTTTGGCCAACCAAGCAAGCATGCAAAGGAAATCTGCACTACAATGAAGTCTCACGTCCCCTGGTCAAAAGGGCCATCTGAAAAAAGTGTAAAATCCAGAAAGGCAGGACAGGCCATGGAGAACTGGGAGCCTTGTTATGCTGATGGGCGGGATGTAAATTGCCAACAACCACTCGGGAGAAGTGTATGGTGTTTCCTGAAACATCTAAAAAACAAAGCAACAGAGCCTAGGGCACTGCCACTTATGGTCCTAAGGCATAGGGAATTTAAATACAAAAAGACACAGCCACCCCAAAGTTTGGAACGGCTCTGTTTACAAGAACCTCGTTTACAGTACAAGTTCAACATCGCAGAAAGTGAAAAATGGATAAAGAAGTTGTGGTATTTACTTACAAAGCAATATCACTCAGCAATGAAATCTGTGTCATCAGGCCCTTAGCAGCACAATGAGTGGATTCAGGTATGATGATTCTAACTGAAATAAGTGACACAGAAAAAGAAACATCATAAGATATCAGTAATACACGGAATGTAAACTTGGCTACACAGGAACTGAATTACAGAACAGAACAGGGACTCAAATTTAGAAAACCAACTTATGCTTGCTTAAGGGGAAAGGTGAGTTGGGGTGCTGCATAAAACCAGAGATTGAAATGAGCACAGATAAAGTTCCTTAAGCCAAATATGGAATAGACAAGAGCTACTCCTTGCTCAACGAAATGGACTCAACACCGCATATTAAACGCCTAAGAATGTACCTGACTAGTAAGTATCTTAAAACCTATGGATTGCTATGTCTCCGAAAGAGAATCAAGCATATGTACAGGGGCATAAACGCAAAAGTGATAGGATTGGAGAGGTTCGGTGAGCAAATGAAGACCCTTTGAAGTCATATTGCATGGTACCCATTCCACGGGTTTCAACTACCCAGGTTTTAGGTATTCTTCCTTCAGCTAAAACATGCATGTGGAACCCAGAGTATGATCAACCATGTGATCGGGAGACGTGTTCAAATATGTCTCAGTTTTCGTACCCTGGTACTCGGGTGCAACATTCCAGACGCTTTACTAACACTCTCCCGACTTGGAGAGTCAGTCCCTTTAACCTCCTGTTTGGCCCAGTTTGCAATTTCTGCGGAAGATGAACAGGAATAGCGAGAACCAATGAGAGACTAGCTGGAGGTGTCTGGACGGGCAAATTTAACTCTCATTTCCCACCAGGAAGAGGAATTAACCAAAGGCTCAGCGTGCCGTGCCGGAACCAGATTAGGGCCTGAAGCCATCCTGCGGTGTTGCGGCCAGGTCACAAGAAAGCGAGTTGAAGAAAGGAGCTCAGGGGCACTGTAATTCACAAACCTGCAGAGTTATAAATGACAGCTATCGTCCAAAAATAGACTGAAGTAAGGCTGCCAAGAGGACTTGAAAGCGGGGCAGAATTGCAGGAAACCGATTTCAGGAGGTAGACTGCAATTGCATTGAAAGCATAGGAAAAGAGGCAGAACGTCAACAATGATGCACTTGGCCAAAAAGGGCGTATGCGTTTTTTCCTGAATATATTCAGGAAAAAACGCATACGCCCTTTTTGGCCAACCAAGCAAGCTTGCAAAGGAAATCTGCACTACAATGAAGTCTCACTTCCCCCCGGTCAAAAGGGCCATCTGAAAAAAGTGTAAAATCCAGAAAGGCAGGACAGGCCATGCAGAATTGGGAGCCTTGTTATGCTGATGGGCGGGATGTAAATTGCCAACAACCACTCGGGAGAAGTGTATGGTGTTTCCTGAAACATGTAAAAAACAAAGCAACAGAACCTAGCGCACTTCCACTTATGGTCCTATAGCTTAGGGAAATTAAAATCAAAAAGACACAGCCACCCCAAAGTTTGGAACGGCTCTGTTTACAAGAACCTCGTTTTCAGTACAAGTTCAACATCTCAGAAAGTGAAAAATGGATAAAGAAGTTGCGGTATTTACTTACAAAGCAATATCACTCAGCAATGAAATCTATGTCACCAGGCCCTTAGCAGCACAATGAGTGGATTCAGGTATGATGATTCTAACTGAAATAAGTGACACAGAAAAAGAAACATCATAAGATATCAGTAATACACGGAATGTAAACTTGGCTACACAGGAACTGAATTACAGAACAGAACAGGGACTCAAATTTAGAAAACCAACTTATGCTTGCTTAAGGGTAAAGGTGAGTAGGGGTGCTGCATAAAACCAGAGATTGAAATGAGCACAGATAAAGTTCCTTAAGCCAAATATGGAATAGACAAGAGCTACTCCTTGCTCAACGAAATGGACTCAACACCCCATATTAAACGCCTAAGAATGTACCTGACTAGTAAGTATCTTAAAACCTATGGATTGCTATGTCTCCGAAAGAGAATCAAGCATGTGTACAGGGGCATAAACGCAGCAGTGATAGGATTGCAGAGGTTCGGTGAGCAAATGAAGACCCTTTGAAGTCATATTGCATGGTACCCATTCCACGGGTTTCAACTACCCAGGTTTTAGGTATTCTTCCTTCAGCTAAAACATGCATGTGGAACCCAGAGTATGATCAACCATGTGATCGGGATACGTGTTCAAATATGTCTCAGTTTTCCTACCCTGGTACTCGGGTGCAACATTCCAGACGCTTTACTAACACTCTCCCCACCTGGAGAGTCATTCCCTTTAACCTCCTGTTTGGCCCAGTTTGCAATTTCTGTGGAAGATGAACAGGAATAGCGAGAACCAATGAGAGACTAGCTGGAGGTGTCTGGATGGGCAAATTTAACTCTCATTTCCCACCTGGAAGAGGAAATAACCAAAGGCTCAGCGTGCCGTGCCGGAACCAGATTAGGGCCTGAAGCCATCCTGCGGTGTTGCGGCCAGCTCAAAAGAAAGCGAGTTGAAGAAAGGAGCTCAGGGGCACTGTAATTCACAAACCTGCAGAGTTATAAATGACAGCTATCGTCCAAAAATAGACTGAAGTAAGGCTGCCAAGAGAACTAGAAAGTGGGGCAGAATTGCAGGAAACCGATTTCAGGAGGTAGACTGGAATTGCATTGAAAGCATAGGAAAAGAGGCAGAACGTCCACAATGATGCACTTGGCCAAAAATGGCGTATGCGTTTTTTCCTGAATATATGCAGGAAAAAACGCATACGCCCTTTTTGGCCAACCAAGCAAGCTTGCAAAGGAAATCTGCACTACAAAGAAGTCTCACTTCCCCCCGGTCAAAAGGGCCATCTGAAAAAGGTGTAAAATCCAGAAAGGCAGGACAGGCCATGGAGAACTGTGAGCCTTGTTATGCTGATGGGCGGGATGTAAATTGTCAACAGACACTCCGGAGAAGTGTATGGTGTTTCCTGAAACATCTAAAAAACAAAGCAACAGAGCCTAGGGCACTTCCACTTATGGTCCTATAGCATAGGGAAATTAAAATCAAAAAGACACAGCCACCCCAAAGTTTGGGACGCCTCTGTTTACAAGAACCTCGTTTACCGTACAAGTTCAATATCACAGAAAGTGAAAAATGGATAAAGAACTTGTGGTACTTACGTACAATGCAGTATCACTCAGCAATGAAATCTATGTCATCAGGCCCGTAGCAGCATAATGAGTGGATTCAGGTACGATGATTCTAACTGAAATAAGTCACACAGAAAAAGAAACATCATAAGATATCAGTAATACACGGAATATAAACTTGGCTACACAGGAACTGAATTCCAAAACAGAACAGGGTCTCAAATTTAGAAAACCACCTTATGCTTGCTTAAGGGGAAAGGTGAGTTGGGGTGCTGCATAAAACCAGAGATTGAAATGAGCACAGATAAAGTTCCTTAAGCCAAATATGGAATAGACAAGAGCTACTCCTTGCTCAACGAAATGGACTCAACACCCCATATTAAACGCCTAAGAATGTACATGACTAGTAAGTATCTTAAAACCTATGGATTGCTATGTCTCCGAAAGAGAATCAAGCATGTGTACAGGGGCATAAACGCAGCAGTGATAGGATTGGAGAGGTTCGGTGAGCAAATGAAGACCCTTTGAAGTCATATTGCATGGTACCCATTCCACGGGTCTCAGCTCTCCAGGTTTAAGGTATTTTTCCTTCAGCTAAAACATGCATGTGGAACCCAGAGTATGATCAACCGTGTGATCGGTAGACGTGTTCAAATATGTCTCAGTTTTCGTCCCCTGGTACTCGGGTGCAACATTCCAGACGCTTTACTAACGCTCTCCCGACTTGGAGAGTCAGTGCCTTTAACTTCCTGTTTGGCCCAGTTTGCAATTTCTGCGGAAGTTGAACAGGAATAGGGAGAACCAATGAGAGACTAGCTGGAGGTGTCTGGATGGGCAAATTTAACTCTTCTTTCCCACCAGGAAGAGGAATTAACCAAAGGCTCAGCGTGCCGTGCCGGAACCAGATTAGGGCCTGAAGCCATCCTACGGTGTTGCGGCCAGGTCACAAGAAAGCGAGTTGAAGAAAGGAGCTCAGGGGCACTGTAATTCACAAACCTGCAGAGTTATAAATGACAGCTATCGTCCAAAAATAGACTGAAGTAAGGCTGCCAAGAGGACTTGAAAGCGGGACAGAATTGCAGGAAACCGATTTCAGGAGGTAGACTGGAATTGCATTGAAAGCATAGGAAAAGAGGCAGAACGTCCAAAATAATGCACTTGGCCAAAAAGGGCGTATGCGTTTTTTCCTGAATATATTCAGGAAAAAACGCATACGCCCTTTTTGGCCAACCAAGCAAGCTTGCAAAGGAAATCTGCACTACAATGAAGTCTCACTTCCCCCCGGCCAAAAGGGCCATCTGAAAAAGGTGTAAAATCCAGAAAGGCAGGACAGGCCATGGAGAACTGGGAGCCTTGTTATGCTGATGGGCGGGATGTAAATTGCCAACAGACACTCTGGAGAACTGTATGGTGTCTCCTGAAACATCTAAAAAACAAAGCAACAGAGCCTAGGGCACTTCCACTTATGGTCCTATAGCTTAGGGAAATTAAAATCAAAAAGACACAGCCACCCCAAAGTTTGGGACGCCTCTGTTTACAAGAACCTCGTTTACCGTACAAGTTCAATATCACAGAAAGTGAAAAATGGATAAAGAACTTGTGGTACTTACGTACAATGCAGTATCACTCAGCAATGAAATCTATGTCATCAGGCCCGTAGCAGCATAATGAGTGGATTCAGGTACGATGATTCTAACTGAAATAAGTCACACAGAAAAAGAAACATCATAAGATATCACTAATACACGGAATGTAAACTTGGCTACACAGGAACTGAATTCCAAAACAGAACAGGGTCTCAAATTTAGAAAACCAACTTATGCTTGCTTAAGGGGAAAGGTGAGTTGGGGTGCTGCATAAAACCAGAGATTCAAATGAGCACAGATAACGTTCCTTAAGCCAAATATGGAATAGACAAGAGCTACTCCTTGCTCAACGAAATGGACCCAACAGCCCATATTAAACGCCTAAGAATGTACGTGACTAGTAAGTATCTTAAAACCTATGGATTGCTATGTCTCCGAAAGAGAATCAAGCGTATGTACCGGGGCATAAACACAGCAGTGATAGGATTGGAGAGGTTCGGTGAGCAAATGAAGACCCTTTGAAGTCATATTGCATGGTACCCATTCCACGGGTCTCAACTCTCCAGGTTTAAGGTATTCTTCCTTCAGCTAAAACATGCATGTGGAACCCAGAGTATGATCAACTGTGTGATCGGGAGACATGTTCAAATATGTCTCACTTTTGGTCCCCTGGTACTCGGGTGCAACATTCCAGACGCTTAACGAACACTCTCCCCACTTGGAGAGTCAGTGCCTTTAACCTCCTGTTTGGCCCAGTTTGCAATTTCTGCGGAAGATGAACAGGAATAGGGAGAACAAATGAGAGACTAGCTGGAGGTTTCTGGACGGGCAAATTTAACTCTCATTTCCCACCAGGAAGAGGAAATAACCAAAGGCTCAGCGTGCCGTGCCGGAACCAGATTAGGGCCTGAAGCCATCCTGCGGTGTTGCGGCCAGCTCAAAAGAAAGCGAGTTGAAGAAAGGAGCTCAGGGGCACTGTAATTCACAAACCTGTAGAGTTATAAATGACAGCTATCGTCCAAAAATACACTGAAGTAAGGCTGCCAAGAGGACTAGAAAGCGGGGCAGAATTGCAGGAAACCGATTTCAGGAGGTAGACTGGAAATGCATTGAAAGCATAGGAAAAGAGGCAGAACGTCCACGATGATGCACTTGGCCAAAAAGGGCGTATGCGTTTTTTCCTGAATATATTCAGGAAAAAACGCATACGCCCTTTTTGGCCAACCAAGCAAACTTGCAAAGGAAATCTGCACTACAATGAAGTCTCACATCCCCCCGGTCAAAAGGGCCATCTGAAAAAAGTGTAAAATCCAGAAAGGCAGGACAGGCCATGGAGAACTGGGAGCCTTGTTATGCTGATGGGCGGGATGTAAATTGCCAACAGACACTCAGGAGAAGTGTATGGTGTTTCCTGAAACATCTAAAAAACAAAGCAACAGAGCCTAGGGCACTTCCACTTATGGTCCTATAGCTTAGGGAAATTAAAATCAAAAAGACACAGCCACCCCAAAGTTTGGGACGCCTCTGTTTACAAGAACCTCGTTTACCGTACAAGTTCAACATCTCAGAAAGTGAAAAATGGATAAAGAAGTTGCGGTATTTACTTACAAAGCAATATCACTCAGTAATGAAATCTATGTCACCAGGCCCTTAGCAGCACAATGAGTGGATTCAGGTATGATGATTCTAACTGAAATAAGTCACACAGAAAAAGAAACATCATAAGATATCACTAATACACGGAATGTAAACTTGGCTACACAGGAACTGAATTCCAAAACAGAACAGGTTCTCAAATTTAGAAAACCAACTTATGCTTGCTTAAGGGGAAAGGTGAGTTGGGTTGCTGCATAAAACCAGAGATTGAAATGAGCACAGATAAAGTTCCTTAAGCCAAATATGGAATAGACAAGAGCTACTCCTTGCTCAACGAAATGGACTCAACACCGCATATTAAACGCCTAAGAATGTACCTGACTAGTAAGTATCTTAAAACCTATGGATTGCTATGTCTCTGAAAGAGAATCAAGCATGTGTACAGGGGCATAAACGCAGCAGTGATAGGATTGGAGAGGTTCGGTGAGCAAATGAAGACCCTTTGAAGTCATATTGCATGGTACCCATTCCACGGGTCTCAACTCTCCAGGTTTAAGGTATTCTTCCTTCAGCTAAAACATGCATGTGGAACCCAGAGTATGATCAACCATGTGATCGGGAGACGTGTTCAAATATGTCTCAGTTTTCCTCCCCTGGTACTCGGGTGCAACATTCCAGACGCTTTACTAACACTCTCCCGACTTGGAGAGTCAGCGCCTTTAACCTCCTGTTTGACCCAGTTTGCAATTTCTGCGGAAGATGAACAGGAATAGTGAGAACCAATGAGAGGCTAGCTGGAGGTGTCTGGACGGGCAAATTTAACTCTCATTTCCCACCAGGAAGAGGAAATAACCAAAGGCTCAGCGTGCTGTGCCGGAACCAGATTAGGGCCTGAAGCCATCCTGCGGTGTTGCGGCCAGCTCAAAAGAAAGCGAGTTGAAGAAAGGAGCTCAGGGGCACTGTAATTCACAAACCTGCAGAGTTATAAATGACAGCTATCGTCCAAAAATAGACTGAAGTAAGGCTGCCAAGAGGACTTGAAAGCGGGGCAGAATTGCAGGAAACCGATTTCAGGAGGTAGACTGGAATTGCATTGAAAGCATAGGAAAAGAGGCAGAACGTCCACAATGATGCACTTGGCCAAAAAGGGCGTATGCGTTTTTTCCTGAATATATTCAGGAAAAAACGCATACGCCCTTTTTGGCCAACCAAGCAAGCTTGCAAAGGAAATCTGCACTACAATGAAGTCTCACTTCCCCCCGGTCAAAAGGGCCATCTGAAAAAAGTGTAAAATCCAGAAAGGCAGGACAGGCCATGGAGAACTGGGAGCCTTGTTATGCTGATGGGCGGGATGTAAATTGCCAACAACCACTCGGGAGAAGTGTATGGTGTTTCCTGAAACATCTAAAAAACAAAGCAACAGAACCTAGGGCACTTCCACTTATGGTCCTATAGCTTAGGGAAATTAAAATCAAAAAGACACAGCCACCCCAAAGTTTGGAACGTCTCTGTTTACAAGAACCTCGTTTACCATACAAGTTCAATATCACAGAAAGTGAAAAATGGATAAAGAACTTGTGGTACTTACGTACAATGCAGTATCACTCAGCAATAAAATCTATGTCATCAGGCCCGTAGCAGTATAATGAGTGGATTCAGGTACGATGATTCTAACTGAAATAAGTCACACAGAAATAGAAACATCATAAGATATCAGTAATACACGGAATGTAAACTTGGCTACACAGGAACTGAATTCCAAAACAGAACAGGGTCTCAAATTTAGAAAACCAACTTATGCTTGCTTAAGGGGAAAGGTGAGTTGGGGTGCTGCATAAAACCAGAGATTGAAATGAGCACAGATAAAGTTCCTTAAGCCAAATATGGAAAGGACAAGAGCTACTCCTTGCTCAACGAAATGGACTCAATACCCCATATTAAACGCCTAAGAATGTACCTGACTAGTAAGTATCTTAAAACCTATGGATTGCTATGTCTCCAAAAGAGAATCAAGCGTGTGTACAGGGGCATAAACGCAGCAGTGATAGGATTGGAGAGGTTCGGTGAGCAAATGAAGACCCTTTGAAGTCATATTGCATGGTACCCATTCCACGGGTCTCAACTCTCCAGGTTTAAGGTATTCTTCCTTCAGCTAAAACATGCATGTGGAACACAGAGTATGATCAACCATGTGAACGGGAGACATGTTCAAATATGTCTCAGTTTTCCTCCCCTGGTACTCGGGTGCAACATTCCAGACGCTTTACTAACTCTCTCCCCACTTGGAGAGTCAGCGCCTTTAACCTCCTGTTTGGCCCAGTTTGCAATTTCTGTGGAAGATGAACAGGAATAGCGAGAACCAATGAGAGACTAGCTGGAGGTGTCTGGTTGGGCAAATTTAACTCTCATTTCCCACCAGGAAGAGGAAATAACCAAAGGCTCAGCATGCCGTGCCAGAACCAGATTAGGGCCTGAAGACATCCTGCGGTGTTGCGGGCAGTTCACAAGAAAGCGAGTTGAAGAAAGGAGCTCAGGGGCACTGTAATTCACAAACCTGCAGAGTTATAAATGACAGCTATCGTCCAAAAATAGACTGAAGTAAGGCTGCCAAGAGGACTTGAAAGCGGGGCAGAATTGCAGGAAACCGATTTCAGGAGGTAGACTGGAATTGCATTGAAAGCATAGGAAAAGAGGCAGAACGTCCACAATGATGCACTTGGCCAAAAAGGGCGTATGCGTTTTTTCCTGAATATATTCAGGAAAAAACGCATACACCCTTTTTGGAAAACCAAGCAAGCTTGCAAAGGAAATCTGCACTACAATGAAGTCTCACTTCCCCCCGGTCAAAAGGGCCATCTGAAAAAAGTGTAAAATCCAGAAAGGCAGGACAGGCCATGGAGAACTGGGAGCCTTGTTATGCTGATGGGCGGGATGTAAATTGCCAACAGACACTCCGGAGAAGTGTATGGTGTTTCCTGAAACATCTAAAAAACAAAGCAACAGAACCTAGGGCACTTCCACTTATGGTCCTATAGCTTAGGGAAATTAAAATCAAAAAGACACAGCCACCCCAAAGTTTGGGACGCCTCTGTTTACAAGAACCTTGTTTACAGTACAATTCAACATCTCAGAAAGTGAAAAATGGATAAAGAAGATGTGGTATTTACTTACAAAGCAATATCACTCAGCAATGAAATCTATGTCATCAGGCCCTTAGCAGCACAATGAGTGGATTCAGGTATGATGATTCTAACTGAAGTAAGTCACACAGAAAAAGAAACATCATAAGATATCAGTAATACACGGAATGTAAACTTGGCTACACAGGAACTGAATTACAGAACAGAACAGGGACTCAAATTTAGAAAACCAACTTATGCTTGCTTAAGGGTAAAGGTGAGTAGGGGTGCTGCATAAAACCAGAGATTGAAATGAGCACAGATAAAGTTCCTTAAGCCAAATATGGAATAGACAAGAGCTACTCCTTGCTCAACGAAATGGACTCAACACCGCATATTAAACGCCTAAGAATGTACCTGACTAGTAAGTATCTTAAAACCTATGGATTGCTATGTCTCCAAAAGAGAATCAAGCGTGTGTACACGGGCATAAACGCAGCAGTGATAGGATTGGAGAGGTTCGGTGAGCAAATGAAGACCCTTTGAAGTCATATTGCATGGTACCCATTCCACGGGTCTCAGCTCTCCAGGTTTAAGGTATTCTTCCTTCAGCTAAAACATGCATGTGGAACCCAGAGTATGATCAACCGTGTGATCGGGAGACGTGTTCAAATATGTCTCAGTTTTCGTCCCCTGGTACTCGGGTGCAACATTCCAGACGCTTTACTAACTCTCTCCCGACTTGGAGAGTCAGTGCCTTTAACCTCCTGTTTGGCCCAGTTTGCAATTACTGCGGAAGTTGAACAGGAATCGGGAGAACCAATGAGAGACTACCTGGAGGTGTCTGGACGGGCAAATTTAACTCTTATTTCCCACCAGGAAGAGGAATTAACCAAAGGCTCAGCGTGCCTTGCCGGAACCAGATTAGGACCTGAAGCCATCCTACGGTGTTGCGGCCAGGTCACAAGAAAGCGAGTTGAAGAAAGAAGCTCAGGGGCACTGTAATTCACAAACCTGCAGAGTTATAAATGACAGCTATCGTCCAAAAATAGACTGAAGTAAGGCTGCCAAGAGGACTTGAAAGCAGGGCAGAATTGCAGGAAACCGATTTCAGGAGGTAGACTGGAATTGCATTGAAAGCATAGGAAAAGAGGCAGAATGTCCACAATGATGCACTTGGCCAAAAAGGGCGTATGCGTTTTTTCCTGAATATATTCAGGAAAAAACGCATACGCCCCTTTTGGCCAACCAAGCAAGCTTGCAAAGGTAATCTGCACTACAAAGAAGTCTCACTTCCCCCTGGTCAAAAGGGCCATCTGAAAAAGGTCTAAAATCCAGAAAGGCAGGACAGGCCATGGAGAACTGGGAGCCTTGTTATGCTGATGGGCGGGATGTAAATTGTCAACAGACACTCCGGAGAAGTGTATGGTGTTTCCTGAAACATCTAAAAAGCAAAGCAACAGAGCCTAGGGCACTTCCACTTATGGTCCTATAGCTTAGGGAAATTAAAATCAAAAAGACACAGCCACCCCAAAGTTTGGGACGCCTCTGTTTACAAGAACCTCGTTTACCGTACAAGTTCAATATCACAGAAAGTGAAAAATGCACAAAGAACTTGTGGTACTTACGTACAATGCAGTATCATTCAGCAATGAAATCTATGTCATCAGGCCCGTAGCAGCATAATGAGTAGATTCAGGTACGATGATTCTAACTGAAATAAGTCACACAGAAAAAGAAACATCATAAGATATCACTAATACACGGAATGTAAACTTGGCTACACAGGAACTGAATTCCAAAACAGAACAGGGTCTCAAATTTAGAAAACCAACTTATGCTTGCTTAAGGGTAAAGGTGAGTTGGGGTGCTGCATAAAACCAGAGATCGAAATGAGCACAAAGTTCCTTAAGCCAAATATGGAATAGACAAGAGCTACTCCTTGCTCAATGAAATGGACTCAACACCGCATATTAAATGCCTAAGGATGTACCTGACTAGTAAGTATCTTAAAACCTATGGATTGCTATGTCTCCGAAAGAGAATCAAGCATGTGTACAGGGGCATAAACGCAGCAGTGATAGGACTGGAGAGGTTCGGTGAGCAAATGAAGACCCTTTAAAGTCATATTGCACGGTACCCATTCCACGGGTCTCAGCTCTCCAGGTTTAAGGTATTCTTCCTTCAGCTAAAACATGCATGTGGAACCCAGAGTATGATCAACCATGTGATCGGGAGACGTGTTCAAATATGTCTCAGTTTCCGTCCCCTGGTACTCGGGTGCAACATTCCAGACGCTTTACTAACGCTCTCCCGACTTGGAGAGTCAGTGCCTTTAACTTCCTGTTTGGCCCAGTTTGCAATTACTGCGGAAGTTGAACAGGAATAGGGAGAACCAATGAGAGACTAGCTGGAGGTGTCTGGACGGGCAAATTTAACTCTTATTTCCCACCAGGAAGAGGAATTAACCAAAGGCTCAGCGTGCCGTGCCGGAACCAGATTAGGGCCTGAAGCCATCCTACGGTGTTGCGGCCAGGTCACAAGAAAGCGAGTTGAAGAAAGGAGCTCAGGGGCACTGTAATTCACAAACCTGCAGAGTTATAAATGACAGCTATCATCCAAAAATAGACTGAAGTAAGGCTGCCAAGAGGACTTGAAAGCAGGGCAGAATTGCAGGAAACCGATTTCAGGAGGTAGACTGGAATTGCATTGAAAGCATAGGAAAAGAGGCAGAACGTCCACAATGATGCACTTGGCCAAAAAGGGCGTATGCGTTTTTTCCTGAATATATTCAGGAATATATTTCCTGAATATATTCAGGAAAAAACGCATACGCCCTTTTTGGCCAACCAAGCAAGCTTGCAAAGGAAATCTGCACTACAATGAAGTCTCACTTCCCCCCGGTCAAAAGGGCCATCTGAAAAAGGTGTAAAATCCAGAAAGGCAGGACAGGCCATGGAGAACTGGGAGCCTTGTTATGCTGATGGGCGGGATGTAAATTGCCAACAGACACTCGGGAGAAGTGTATGGTGTTTCCTGAAACATCTAAAAAACAAAGCAACAGAACCTAGGGCATTTCCACTTATGATCCTATAGCTTAGGGAAATTAAAATCAAAAAGACACAGCCACCCCAAAGTTTGGGACGCCTCTGTTTACAAGAACATCGTTTACCGTACAAGTTCAATATCACAGAAATTGAAAAATGGATAAAGAACTTGTGGTATTTACGTACAATGCAGTATCACTCAGCAATGAAATCTATGTCATCAGGCCCGTAGCTGCATAATGAGTGGATTGAGGTACTATGATTCTAACTGAAATAAGTCACACAGAAAAAGAAACATCATAAGATATCACTAATACACGGAATGTAAACTTGGCTACACAGGAACTGCATTCCAAAACAGAACAGGGTCTCAAATTTAGAAAACCAACTTATGCTTGCTTAAGGGGAAAGGTGAGTAGGGGTGCTGCATAAAACCAGGATTGAAATGAGCACAGATAAAGTTCCTTAAGCCAAATATGGAATAGACAAGAGCTACTCCTTGCTCAACGAAATGGACTCAAAACCCCATATTAAACGCCTAAGAATGTACCTGACTAGTAAGTATCTTAAAACCTATGGATTGCTATGTCTCCAAAAGAGAATCAAGCGTGTGTACAGGGGCATAAACGCAGCAGTGATAGGATTGGAGAGGTTCGGTGAGCAAATGAAGACCGTTTGAAGTCATATTGCATGGTACCCATTCCACGGGTCTCAACTCTCCAGGTTTAAGGTATTCTTCCTTCAGCTAAAACATGCATGTGGAACCCAGAGTATGATCAACCATGTGAACGGGAGACGTGTTCAAATATGTCTCAGTTTTCCTCCCCTGGTACTCGGGTGCAACATTCCAGACGCTTTACTAACACTCTCCCGACTTGGAGAGTCAGTCCCTTTAACCTTCTGTTTGGCCCAGTTTGCAATTTCTGCGGAAGATGAACAGGAATAGCGAGGACCAATGAGAGGCTAGCTGGAGGTGTCTGGACGGGCAAATTTAACTCTCATTTCCCACCAGGAAGAGGAATTAACCAAAGGCTCAGCATGCCGGGCCGGAACCAGATTAGGGCCTGAAGCCATCCTGCGGTGTTGCGGCCAGCTCACAAGAAAGCGAGTTGAAGAAAGGAGCTCAGGGGAACTGTAATTCACAAACCTGCAGAGTTATAAATGACAGCTATCGTCCAAAAATAGACTGAAGTAAGGCTGCCGAGAGGACTTGAAAGCGGGGCAGAATTGCAGGAAACCGATTTCAGGAGGTAGACTGGAATTGCATTGAAAGCATAGGAAAAGAGGCAGAACGTCCACAATGATGCACTTGGCCAAAAAGGGCGTATGCGTTTTTTCCTGAATATATTCAGGAAAAAACGCATACGCCCTTTTTGGCCAACCAAGCAAGCTTGCAAAGGAAATCTGCACTACAATGAAGTCTCACTTCCCCCCGGTCAAAAGGGCCATCTGAAAAAAGTGTAAAATCCAGATAGGCAGGACAGGCCATGGAGAAGTGGGAGCCTTGTTATGCTGAAGGGCGGGATGTAAATTGCAAACAACCACTCGGGAGAAGTGTATGGTATTTCCTGAAACATCTAAAAAACAAAGCAACAGAGCCTAGGGCACTGCCACTTATGGTCCTAAGGCATAGGGAATTTAAATACAAAAAGACACAGCCACCCCAAAGTTTGGAACGGCTCTGTTTACAAGAACCTCATTTACAGTACAAGTTCAACATCGCAGAAAGTGAAAAATGGATAAAGAAGTTGTGGTATTTACTTACAAAGCAATATCACTCAGCAATGAAATCTGTGTCATCAGGCCCTTAGCAGCACAATGAGTGGATTCAGGTATGATGATTCTAACTGAAATAAGTGACACAGAAAAAGAAACATCATAAGATATCAGTAATACACGGAATGTAAACTTGGCTACACAGGAACTGAATTACAGAACAGAACAGGGACTCAAATTTAGAAAACCAACTTATGCTTGCTTAAGGGGAAAGGTGAGTTGGGGTGCTGCATAAAACCAGAGATTGAAATGAGCACAGATAAAGTTCCTTAAGCCAAATATGGAATAGACAAGAGCTACTCCTTGCTCAACGAAATGGACTCAACACCGCATATTAAACGCCTAAGAATGTACCTGACTAGTAAGTATCTTAAAACCTATGGATTGCTATGTCTCCGAAAGAGAATCAAGCATATGTACAGGGGCATAAACGCAAAAGTGATAGGATTGGAGAGGTTCGGTGAGCAAATGAAGACCCTTTGAAGTCATATTGCATGGTACCCATTCCACGGGTTTCAACTACCCAGGTTTTAGGTATTCTTCCTTCAGCTAAAACATGCATGTGGAACCCAGAGTATGATCAACCATGTGATCGGGAGACGTGTTCAAATATGTCTCAGTTTTCGTACCCTGGTACTCGGGTGCAACATTCCAGACGCTTTACTAACACTCTCCCGACTTGGAGAGTCAGTCCCTTTAACCTCCTGTTTGGCCCAGTTTGCAATTTCTGCGGAAGATGAACAGGAATAGCGAGAACCAATGAGAGACTAGCTGGAGGTGTCTGGACGGGCAAATTTAACTCTCATTTCCCACCAGGAAGAGGAATTAACCAAAGGCTCAGCGTGCCGTGCCGGAACCAGATTAGGGCCTGAAGCCATCCTGCGGTGTTGCGGCCAGGTCACAAGAAAGCGAGTTGAAGAAAGGAGCTCAGGGGCACTGTAATTCACAAACCTGCAGAGTTATAAATGACAGCTATCGTCCAAAAATAGACTGAAGTAAGGCTGCCAAGAGGACTTGAAAGCGGGGCAGAATTGCAGGAAACCGATTTCAGGAGGTAGACTGCAATTGCATTGAAAGCATAGGAAAAGAGGCAGAACGTCAACAATGATGCACTTGGCCAAAAAGGGCGTATGCGTTTTTTCCTGAATATATTCAGGAAAAAACGCATACGCCCTTTTTGGCCAACCAAGCAAGCTTGCAAAGGAAATCTGCACTACAATGAAGTCTCACTTCCCCCCGGTCAAAAGGGCCATCTGAAAAAAGTGTAAAATCCAGAAAGGCAGGACAGGCCATGCAGAATTGGGAGCCTTGTTATGCTGATGGGCGGGATGTAAATTGCCAACAACCACTCGGGAGAAGTGTATGGTGTTTCCTGAAACATGTAAAAAACAAAGCAACAGAACCTAGCGCACTTCCACTTATGGTCCTATAGCTTAGGGAAATTAAAATCAAAAAGACACAGCCACCCCAAAGTTTGGAACGGCTCTGTTTACAAGAACCTCGTTTTCAGTACAAGTTCAACATCGCAGAAAGTGAAAAATGGAGAAAGAAGTTGCGGTATTTACTTACAAAGCAATATCACTCAGCAATGAAATCTATGTCACCAGGCCCTTAGCAGCACAATGAGTGGATTCAGGTATGATGATTCTAACTGAAATAAGTCACACAGAAAAAGAAACATCATAAGATATCAGTAATACACGGAATGTAAACTTGGCTACACAGGAACTGAATTACAGAACAGAACAGGGACTCAAATTTAGAAAACCAACTTATGCTTGCTTAAGGGTAAAGGTGAGTAGGGGTGCTGCATAAAACCAGAGATTGAAATGAGCACAGATAAAGTTCCTTAAGCCAAATATGGAATAGACAAGAGCTACTCCTTGCTCAACGAAATGGACTCAACACCCCATATTAAACGCCTAAGAATGTACCTGACTAGTAAGTATCTTAAAACCTATGGATTGCTATGTCTCCGAAAGAGAATCAAGCATGTGTACAGGGGCATAAACGCAGCAGTGATAGGATTGCAGAGGTTCGGTGAGCAAATGAAGACCCTTTGAAGTCATATTGCATGGTACCCATTCCACGGGTTTCAACTACCCAGGTTTTAGGTATTCTTCCTTCAGCTAAAACATGCATGTGGAACCCAGAGTATGATCAACCATGTGATCGGGATACGTGTTCAAATATGTCTCAGTTTTCGTACCCTGGTACTCGGGTGCAACATTCCAGACGCTTTACTAACACTCTCCCCACCTGGAGAGTCATTCCCTTTAACCTCCTGTTTGGCCCAGTTTGCAATTTCTGTGGAAGATGAACAGGAATAGCGAGAACCAATGAGAGACTAGCTGGAGGTGTCTGGATGGGCAAATTTAACTCTCATTTCCCACCTGGAAGAGGAAATAACCAAAGGCTCAGCGTGCCGTGCCGGAACCAGATTAGGGCCTGAAGCCATCCTGCGGTGTTGCGGCCAGCTCAAAAGAAAGCGAGTTGAAGAAAGGAGCTCAGGGGCACTGTAATTCACAAACCTGCAGAGTTATAAATGACAGCTATCGTCCAAAAATAGACTGAAGTAAGGCTGCCAAGAGAACTAGAAAGTGGGGCAGAATTGCAGGAAACCGATTTCAGGAGGTAGACTGGAATTGCATTGAAAGCATAGGAAAAGAGGCAGAACGTCCACAATGATGCACTTGGCCAAAAAGGGCGTATGCGTTTTTTCCTGAATATATTCAGGAAAAAACGCATACGCCCTTTTTGGCCAACCAAGCAAGCTTGCAAAGGAAATCTGCACTACAAAGAAGTCTCACTTCCCCCCGGTCAAAAGGGCCATCTGAAAAAGGTGTAAAATCCAGAAAGGCAGGACAGGCCATGGAGAACTGTGAGCCTTGTTATGCTGATGGGCGGGATGTAAATTGTCAACAGACACTCTGGAGAAGTGTATGGTGTTTCCTGAAACATCTAAAAAACAAAGCAACAGAGCCTAGGGCACTTCCACTTATGGTCCTATAGCATAGGGAAATTAAAATCAAAAAGACACAGCCATCCCAAAGTTTGGGACGCCTCTGTTTACAAGAACCTCGTTTACCGTACAAGTTCAATATCACAGAAAGTGAAAAATGGATAAAGAACTTGTGGTACTTACGTACAATGCAGTATCACTCAGCAATGAAATCTATGTCATCAGGCCCGTAGCAGCATAATGAGTGGATTCAGGTACGATGATTCTAACTGAAATAAGTCACACAGAAAAAGAAACATCATAAGATATCAGTAATACACGGAATATAAACTTGGCTACACAGGAACTGAATTCCAAAACAGAACAGGGTCTCAAATTTAGAAAACCACCTTATGCTTGCTTAAGGGGAAAGGTGAGTTGGGGTGCTGCATAAAACCAGAGATTGAAATGAGCACAGATAAAGTTCCTTAAGCCAAATATGGAATAGACAAGAGCTACTCCTTGCTCAACGAAATGGACTCAACACCCCATATTAAACGCCTAAGAATGTACATGACTAGTAAGTATCTTAAAACCTATGGATTGCTATGTCTCCGAAAGAGAATCAAGCATGTGTACAGGGGCATAAACGCAGCAGTGATAGGATTGGAGAGGTTCGGTGAGCAAATGAAGACCCTTTGAAGTCATATTGCATGGTACCCATTCCACGGGTCTCAGCTCTCCAGGTTTAAGGTATTTTTCCTTCAGCTAAAACATGCATGTGGAACCCAGAGTATGATCAACCGTGTGAACGGGAGACGTGTTCAAATATGTCTCAGTTTTCGTACCCTGGTACTCGGGTGCAACATTCCAGACGCTTTACTAACACTCTCCCAACTTGGAGAGTCACTCCCTTTAACCTCCTGTTTGGCCCAGTTTGCAATTTCTGCGGAAGATGAACAGGAATAGCGAGGACCAATGAGAGACTAGCTGGAGGTGTCTGGACGGGCAAATTTAACTCTCATTTCCCACCAGGAAGAGGAATTAACCAAAGGCTCAGCGTGCCGTGCTGGAACCAGATTAGGGCCTGAAGCCATCCTGCGGTGTTGCGGCCAGGTCACAAGAAAGCGAGTTGAAGAAAGGAGCTCAGGGGCACTGTAATTCACAAACCTGCAGAGTTATAAATGACAGCTATCGTCCAAAAATAGACTGAAGTAAGGCTGCCAAGAGGACTTGAAAGTGGGGCAGAATTGCAGGAAACCGATTTCAGGAGGTAGACTGGAATTGCATTGAAAGCATAGGAAAAGAGGCAGAACGTCCACAATGATGCACTTGGCCAAAAAGGGCGTATGCGTTTTTTCCTGAATATATTCAGGAAAAAACGCATACGCCCTTTTTGGCCAACCAAGCAAGCTTGCAAAGGAAATCTGCACTACAATGAAGTCTCACTTCCCCCCGGTCAAAAGGGCCATCTGAAAAAAGTGTAAAATCCAGAAAGGCAAGACAGGCCATGGAGAACTGGGAGCCTTGTTATGCTGATGGGCGGGATGTAAATTGCCAACAGACACTCGGGAGAAGTGTATGGTGTTTCCTGAAACATCTAAAAAACAAAGCAACAGAGCCTAGGGCACTTCCACTTATGGCCCTATAGCTTAGGGAAATTAAAATCAAAAAGACACAGCCACCCCAAAGTTTGGGACGCCTCTGTTTACAAGAACCTCGTTTACAGTACAAGTTCAACATCGCAGAAAGTGAAAAATGGATAAAGAACTTGTGGTACTTACGTACAATGCAGTATCACTCAACAATGAAATCTATGTCACCAGGCCCGTAGCAGCATAATGAGTGGATTCAGGTATGATGATTCTAACTGAAATAAGTCACACAGAAAAAGAAACATCATAAGATATCACTAATACACGGAATGTAAACTTGGCTACACAGGAACTGAATTCCAAAACAGAACAGGTTCTCAAATTTAGAAAACCAACTTATGCTTGCTTAAGGGGAAAGGTGAGTTGGGTTGCTGCATAAAACCAGAGATTGAAATGAGCACAGATAAAGTTCCTTAAGCCAAATATGGAATAGACAAGAGCTACTCCTTGCTCAACGAAATGGACTCAACACCGCATATTAAACGCCTAAGAATGTACCTGACTAGTAAGTATCTTAAAACCTATGGATTGCTATGTCTCTGAAAGAGAATCAAGCATGTGTACAGGGGCATAAACGCAGCAGTGATAGGATTGGAGAGGTTCGGTGAGCAAATGAAGACCCTTTGAAGTCATATTGCATGGTACCCATTCCACGGGTCTCAACTCTCCAGGTTTAAGGTATTCTTCCTTCAGCTAAAACATGCATGTGGAACCCAGAGTATGATCAACCATGTGATCGGGAGACGTGTTCAAATATGTCTCAGTTTTCCTCCCCTGGTACTCGGGTGCAACATTCCAGACGCTTTACTAACACTCTCCCGACTTGGAGAGTCAGCGCCTTTAACCTCCTGTTTGGCCCAGTTTGCAATTTCTGCGGAAGATGAACAGGAATAGTGAGAACCAATGAGAGGCTAGCTGGAGGTGTCTGGACGGGCAAATTTAACTCTCATTTCCCACCAGGAAGAGGAAATAACCAAAGGCTCAGCGTGCTGTGCCGGAACAAGATTAGGGCCTGAAGCCATCCTGCGGTGTTGCGGCCAGCTCAAAAGAAAGCGAGTTGAAGAAAGGAGCTCAGGGGCACTGTAATTCACAAACCTGCAGAGTTATAAATGACAGCTATCGTCCAAAAATAGACTGAAGTAAGGCTGCCAAGAGGACTTGAAAGCGGGGCAGAATTGCAGGAAACCGATTTCAGGAGGTAGACTGGAATTGCATTGAAAGCATAGGAAAAGAGGCAGAACGTCCACAATGATGCACTTGGCCAAAAAGGGCGTATGCGTTTTTTCCTGAATATATTCAGGAAAAAACGCATATGCCCTTTTTGGCCAACCAAGCAAGCTTGCAAAGGAAATCTGCACTACAATGAAGTCTCACTTCCCCCCGGTCAAAAGGGCCATCTGAAAAAAGTGTAAAATCCAGAAAGGCAGGACAGGCCATGGAGAACTGGGAGCCTTGTTATGCTGATGGGCGGGATGTAAATTGCCAACAACCACTCGGGAGAAGTGTATGGTGTTTCCTGAAACATCTAAAAAACAAAGCAACAGAACCTAGGGCACTTCCACTTATGGTCCTATAGCTTAGGGAAATTAAAATCAAAAAGACACAGCCACCCCAAAGTTTGGAACGTCTCTGTTTACAAGAACCTCGTTTACCATACAAGTTCAATATCACAGAAAGTGAAAAATGGATAAAGAACTTGTGGTACTTACGTACAATGCAGTATCACTCAGCAATAAAATCTATGTCATCAGGCCCGTAGCAGTATAATGAGTGGATTCAGGTACGATGATTCTAACTGAAATAAGTCACACAGAAATAGAAACATCATAAGATATCAGTAATACACGGAATGTAAACTTGGCTACACAGGAACTGAATTCCAAAACAGAACAGGGTCTCAAATTTAGAAAACCAACTTATGCTTGCTTAAGGGGAAAGGTGAGTTGGGGTGCTGCATAAAACCAGAGATTGAAATGAGCACAGATAAAGTTCCTTAAGCCAAATATGGAAAGGACAAGAGCTACTCCTTGCTCAACGAAATGGACTCAAAACCCCATATTAAACGCCTAAGAATGTACCTGACTAGTAAGTATCTTAAAACCTATGGATTGCTATGTCTCCAAAAGAGAATCAAGCGTGTGTACAGGGGCATAAACGCAGCAGTGATAGGATTGGAGAGGTTCGGTGAGCAAATGAAGACCCTTTGAAGTCATATTGCATGGTACCCATTCCACGGGTCTCAACTCTCCAGGTTTAAGGTATTCTTCCTTCAGCTAAAACATGCATGTGGAACACAGAGTATGATCAACCATGTGAACGGGAGACATGTTCAAATATGTCTCAGTTTTCCTCCCCTGGTACTCGGGTGCAACATTCCAGACGCTTTACTAACTCTCTCCCCACTTGGAGAGTCAGCGCCTTTAACCTCCTGTTTGGCCCAGTTTGCAATTTCTGTGGAAGATGAACAGGAATAGCGAGAACCAATGAGAGACTAGCTGGAGGTGTCTGGTTGGGCAAATTTAACTCTCATTTCCCACCAGGAAGAGGAAATAACCAAAGGCTCAGCATGCCGTGCCAGAACCAGATTAGGGCCTGAAGACATCCTGCGGTGTTGCGGGCAGTTCACAAGAAAGCGAGTTGAAGAAAGGAGCTCAGGGGCACTGTAATTCACAAACCTGCAGAGTTATAAATGACAGCTATCGTCCAAAAATAGACTGAAGTAAGGCTGCCAAGAGGACTTGAAAGCGGGGCAGAATTGCAGGAAACCGATTTCAGGAGGTAGACTGGAATTGCATTGAAAGCATAGGAAAAGAGGCAGAACGTCCACAATGATGCACTTGGCCAAAAAGGGCGTATGCGTTTTTTCCTGAATATATTCAGGAAAAAACGCATACGCCCTTTTTGGCCAACCAAGCAAGCTTGCAAAGGAAATCTGCACTACAATGAAGTCTCACTTCCCCCCGGTCAAAAGGGCCATCTGAAAAAAGTGTAAAATCCAGAAAGGCAGGACAGGCCATGGAGAACTGGGAGCCTTGTTATGCTGATGGGCGGGATGTAAATTGCCAACAGACACTCCGGAGAAGTGTATGGTGTTTCCTGAAACATCTAAAAAACAAAGCAACAGAACCTAGGGCACTTCCACTTATGGTCCTATAGCTTAGGGAAATTAAAATCAAAAAGACACAGCCACCCCAAAGTTTGGGACGCCTCTGTTTACAAGAACCTTGTTTACAGTACAATTCAACATCTCAGAAAGTGAAAAATGGATAAAGAAGATGTGGTATTTACTTACAAAGCAATATCACTCAGCAATGAAATCTATGTCATCAGGCCCTTAGCAGCACAATGAGTGGATTCAGGTATGATGATTCTAACTGAAGTAAGTCACACAGAAAAAGAAACATCATAAGATATCAGTAATACACGGAATGTAAACTTGGCTACACAGGAACTGAATTACAGAACAGAACAGGGACTCAAATTTAGAAAACCAACTTATGCTTGCTTAAGGGTAAAGGTGAGTAGGGGTGCTGCATAAAACCAGAGATTGAAATGAGCACAGATAAAGTTCCTTAAGCCAAATATGGAATAGACAAGAGCTACTCCTTGCTCAACGAAATGGACTCAACACCGCATATTAAACGCCTAAGAATGTACCTGACTAGTAAGTATCTTAAAACCTATGGATTGCTATGTCTCCAAAAGAGAATCAAGCGTGTGTACACGGGCATAAACGCAGCAGTGATAGGATTGGAGAGGTTCGGTGAGCAAATGAAGACCCTTTGAAGTCATATTGCATGGTACCCATTCCACGGGTCTCAGCTCTCCAGGTTTAAGGTATTCTTCCTTCAGCTAAAACATGCATGTGGAACCCAGAGTATGATCAACCGTGTGATCGGGAGACGTATTCAAATATGTCTCAGTTTTCGTCCCCTGGTACTCGGGTGCAACATTCCAGACGCTTTACTAACTCTCTCCCGACTTGGAGAGTCAGTGCCTTTAACCTCCTGTTTGGCCCAGTTTGCAATTACTGCGGAAGTTGAACAGGAATCGGGAGAACCAATGAGAGACTACCTGGAGGTGTCTGGACGGGCAAATTTAACTCTTATTTCCCACCAGGAAGAGGAATTAACCAAAGGCTCAGCGTGCCTTGCCGGAACCAGATTAGGACCTGAAGCCATCCTACGGTGTTGCGGCCAGGTCACAAGAAAGCGAGTTGAAGAAAGAAGCTCAGGGGCACTGTAATTCACAAACCTGCAGAGTTATAAATGACAGCTATCGTCCAAAAATAGACTGAAGTAAGGCTGCCAAGAGGACTTGAAAGCAGGGCAGAATTGCAGGAAACCGATTTCAGGAGGTAGACTGGAATTGCATTGAAAGCATAGGAAAAGAGGCAGAATGTCCACAATGATGCACTTGGCCAAAAAGGGCGTATGCGTTTTTTCCTGAATATATTCAGGAAAAAACGCATACGCCCCTTTTGGCCAACCAAGCAAGCTTGCAAAGGTAATCTGCACTACAAAGAAGTCTCACTTCCCCCTGGTCAAAAGGGCCATCTGAAAAAGGTGTAAAATCCAGAAAGGCAGGACAGGCCATGGAGAACTGGGAGCCTTGTTATGCTGATGGGCGGGATGTAAATTGTCAACAGACACTCCGGAGAAGTGTATGGTGTTTCCTGAAACATCTAAAAAACAAAGCAACAGAGCCTAGGGCACTTCCACTTATGGTCCTATAGCTTAGGGAAATTAAAATCAAAAAGACACAGCCACCCCAAAGTTTGGGACGCCTCTGTTTACAAGAACCTCGTTTACCGTACAAGTTCAATATCACAGAAAGTGAAAAATGCACAAAGAACTTGTGGTACTTACGTACAATGCAGTATCATTCAGCAATGAAATCTATGTCATCAGGCCCGTAGCAGCATAATGAGTAGATTCAGGTACGATGATTCTAACTGAAATAAGTCACACAGAAAAAGAAACATCATAAGATATCACTAATACACGGAATGTAAACTTGGCTACACAGGAACTGAATTCCAAAACAGAACAGGGTCTCAAATTTAGAAAACCAACTTATGCTTGCTTAAGGGTAAAGGTGAGTTGGGGTGCTGCATAAAACCAGAGATCGAAATGAGCACAAAGTTCCTTAAGCCAAATATGGAATAGACAAGAGCTACTCCTTGCTCAATGAAATGGACTCAACACCGCATATTAAATGCCTAAGGATGTACCTGACTAGTAAGTATCTTAAAACCTATGGATTGCTATGTCTCCGAAAGAGAATCAAGCATGTGTACAGGGGCATAAACGCAGCAGTGATAGGACTGGAGAGGTTCGGTGAGCAAATGAAGACCCTTTAAAGTCATATTGCACGGTACCCATTCCACGGGTCTCAGCTCTCCAGGTTTAAGGTATTCTTCCTTCAGCTAAAACATGCATGTGGAACCCAGAGTATGATCAACCATGTGATCGGGAGACGTGTTCAAATATGTCTCAGTTTCCGTCCCCTGGTACTCGGGTGCAACATTCCAGACGCTTTACTAACGCTCTCCCGACTTGGAGAGTCAGTGCCTTTAACTTCCTGTTTGGCCCAGTTTGCAATTACTGCGGAAGTTGAACAGGAATAGGGAGAACCAATGAGAGACTAGCTGGAGGTGTCTGGACGGGCAAATTTAACTCTTATTTCCCACCAGGAAGAGGAATTAACCAAAGGCTCAGCGTGCCGTGCCGGAACCAGATTAGGGCCTGAAGCCATCCTGCGGTGTTGCGGCCAGCTCAAAAGAAAGCGAGTTGAAGAAAGGAGCTCAGGGGCACTGTAATTCACAAACCTGCAGAGTTATAAATGACAGCTATCGTACAAAAATAGACTGAAGTAAGGCTGCCAAGAGGACTTGAAAGCGGGGCAGAATTGCAGGAAACCGATTTCAGGAGGTAGACTGGAATTGCATTGAAAGCATAGGAAAAGAGGCAGAACGTCCACAATGATGCACTTGGCCAAAAAGGGCGTATGCGTTTTTTCCTGAATATATTCAGGAAAAAACGCATACGCCCTTTTTGGCCAACCAAGCAAGCTTGCAAAGGTAATCTGCACTACAAAGAAGTCTCACTTCCCCCCGGTCAAAAGGGCCATCTGAAAAAGGTGTAAAATCCAGAAAGGCAGGACAGGCCATGGAGAACTGGGAGCCTTGTTATGCTGATGGGCGGGATGTAAATTGTCAACAGACACTCCGGAGAAGTGTATGGTGTTTCCTGAAACATCTAAAAAACAAAGCAACAGAGCCTAGGGCACTTCCACTTATGGTCCTATAGCTTAGGGAAATTAAAATCAAAAAGACACAGCCACCCCAAAGTTTGGGACGCCTCTGTTTACAAGAACCTCGTTTACCGTACAAGTTCAATATCACAGAAAGTGAAAAATGCACAAAGAACTTGTGGTACTTACGTACAATGCAGTATCATTCAGCAATGAAATCTATGTCATCAGGCCCGTAGCAGCATAATGAGTAGATTCAGGTACGATGATTCTAACTGAAATAAGTCACACAGAAAAAGAAACATCATAAGATATCACTAATACACGGAATGTAAACTTGGCTACACAGGAACTGAATTCCAAAACAGAACAGGGTCTCAAATTTAGAAAACCAACTTATGCTTGCTTAAGGGTAAAGGTGAGTTGGGGTGCTGCATAAAACCAGAGATCGAAATGAGCACAAAGTTCCTTAAGCCAAATATGGAATAGACAAGAGCTACTCCTTGCTCAATGAAATGGACTCAACACCGCATATTAAATGCCTAAGGATGTACCTGACTAGTAAGTATCTTAAAACCTATGGATTGCTATGTCTCCGAAAGAGAATCAAGCATGTGTACAGGGGCATAAACGCAGCAGTGATAGGACTGGAGAGGTTCGGTGAGCAAATGAAGACCCTTTAAAGTCATATTGCACGGTACCCATTCCACGGGTCTCAGCTCTCCAGGTTTAAGGTATTCTTCCTTCAGCTAAAACATGCATGTGGAACCCAGAGTATGATCAACCATGTGATCGGGAGACGTGTTCAAATATGTCTCAGTTTCCGTCCCCTGGTACTCGGGTGCAACATTCCAGACGCTTTACTAACGCTCTCCCGACTTGGAGAGTCAGTGCCTTTAACTTCCTGTTTGGCCCAGTTTGCAATTACTGCGGAAGTTGAACAGGAATAGGGAGAACCAATGAGAGACTAGCTGGAGGTGTCTGGACGGGCAAATTTAACTCTTATTTCCCACCAGGAAGAGGAATTAACCAAAGGCTCAGCGTGCCGTGCCGGAACCAGATTAGGGCCTGAAGCCATCCTGCGGTGTTGCGGCCAGCTCAAAAGAAAGCGAGTTGAAGAAAGGAGCTCAGGGGCACTGTAATTCACAAACCTGCAGAGTTATAAATGACAGCTATCGTACAAAAATAGACTGAAGTAAGGCTGCCAAGAGGACTTGAAAGCGGGGCAGAATTGCAGGAAACCGATTTCAGGAGGTAGACTGGAATTGCATTGAAAGCATAGGAAAAGAGGCAGAACGTCCACAATGATGCACTTGGCCAAAAAGGGCGTATGCGTTTTTTCCTGAATATATTCAGGAAAAAACGCATACGCCCTTTTTGGCCAACCAAGCAAGCTTGCAAAGGTAATCTGCACTACAAAGAAGTCTCACTTCCCCCCGGTCAAAAGGGCCATCTGAAAAAGGTGTAAAATCCAGAAAGGCAGGACAGGCCATGGAGAACTGGGAGCCTTGTTATGCTGATGGGCGGGATGTAAATTGTCAACAGACACTCCGGAGAAGTGTATGGTGTTTCCTGAAACATCTAAAAAACAAAGCAACAGAGCCTAGGGCACTTCCACTTATGGTCCTATAGCTTAGGGAAATTAAAATCAAAAAGACACAGCCACCCCAAAGTTTGGGACGCCTCTGTTTACAAGAACCTCGTTTACCGTACAAGTTCAATATCACAGAAAGTGAAAAATGGATAAAGAACTTGTGGTACTTACGTACAATGCAGTATCACTCAGCAATGAAATCTATGTCATCAGGCCCGTAGCAGCATAATGAGTGGATTCAGGTACGATGATTCTAACTGAAATAAGTCACACAGAAAAAGAAACATCATAAGATATCACTAATACACGGAATGTAAACTTGGCTACACAGGAACTGAATTCCAAAACAGAACAGGGTCTCAAATTTAGAAAACCAACTTATGCTTGCTTAAGGGGAAAGGTGAGTTGGGGTGCTGCATAAAACCAGAGATTGAAATGAGCACAGATAACGTTCCTTAAGCCAAATATGGAATAGACAAGAGCTACTCCTTGCTCAACGAAATGGACTCAACACCCCATATTAAACGCCTAAAAATGTACATGACTAGTAAGTATCTTAAAACCTATGGATTGCTATGTCTCCAACAGAGAATCAAGCGTGTGTACAGGGGCATAAACGCAGCAGTGATAGGATTGGAGAGGTTCGGTGAGCAAATGAAGACCCTTTGAAGTCATATTGCATGGTACCCATTCCACGGGTCTCAGCTCTCCAGGTTTAAGGTATTTTTCCTTCAGCTAAAACATGCATGTGGAACCCAGAGTATGATCAACCGTGTGATCGGGAGACGTGTTCAAATATGTCTCAGTTTTCGTCCCCTGGTACTCGGGTGCAACATTCCATACGCTTTACTAACGCTCTCCCGACTTGGAGAGTCAGTGCCTTTAACTTCCTGTTTGGCCCAGTTTGCAATTACTGCGGAAGTTGAACAGGAATAGGGAGAACCAATGAGAGACTAGCTGGAGGTGTCTGGACGGGCAAATTTAACTCTTATTTCCCACCAGGAAGAGGAATTAACCAAAGGCCCAGCGTGCCGTGCCAGAACCAGATTAGGGCCTGAAGCCATCCTACGGTGTTGCGGCCAGGTCACAAGAAAGCGAGTTGAAGAAAGGAGCTCAGGGGCACTGTAATTCACAAACCTGCAGAGTTATAAATGACAGCTATCATCCAAAAATAGACTGAAGTAAGGCTGCCAAGAGGACTTGAAAGCAGGGCAGAATTGCAGGAAACCGATTTCAGGAGGTAGACTGGAATTGCATTGAAAGCATAGGAAAAGAGGCAGAACGTCCACAATGATGCACTTGGCCAAAAAGGGCGTATGCGTTTTTTCCTGAATATATTCAGGAAAAAACGCATACGCCCTTTTTGGCCAACCAAGCAAGCTTGCAAAGGAAATCTGCACTACAATGAAGTCTCACTTCCCCCCGGTCAAAAGGGCCATCTGAAAAAGGTGTAAAATCCAGAAAGGCAGGACAGGCCATGGAGAACTGGGAGCCTTGTTATGCTGATGGGCGGGATGTAAATTGCCAACAACCACTCCGGAGAAGTGTATGGTGTTTCCTGAAACATCTAAAAAACAAAGCAACAGAACCTAGGGCACTTCCACTTATGATCCTATAGCTTAGGGAAATTAAAATCAAAAAGACACAGCCACCCCAAAGTTTGGGACGCCTCTGTTTACAAGAACATCGTTTACCGTACAAGTTCAATATCACAGAAAGTGAAAAATGGATAAAGAACTTGTGGTATTTACGTACAATGCAGTATCACTCAGCAATGAAATCTATGTCATCAGGCCTGTAGCAGCATAATGAGTGGATTCAGGTACGATGATTCTAACTGAAATAAGTCACACAGAAAAAGAAACATCATAAGATATCAGTAATACACGGAATGTAAACTTGGCTACACAGGAACTGAATTACAGAACAGAACAGGGACTCAAATTTAGAAAACCAACTTATGCTTGCTTAAGGGTAAAGGTGAGTTGGGGTGCTGCATAAAACCAGAGATTCAAATGAGCTCAGATAACGTTCCTTAAGCCAAATATGGAATAGACAAGAGGTACTCCTTGCTCAACGAAATGGACCCAACACCCCATATTAAACGCCTAAGAATGTACCTGACTAGTAAGTATCTTAAAACCTATGGATTGCTATGTCTCCGAAAGAGAATCAAGCGTATGTACCGGGGCATAAACACAGCAGTGATAGGATTGGAGAGGTTCGGTGAGCAAATGAAGACCCTTTGAAGTCATATTGCATGGTACCCATTCCACGGGTCTCAACTCTCCAGGTTTAAGGTATTCTTCCTTCAGCTAAAACATGCATGTGGAACCCAGAGTATATTCAACTGTGTGATCGGGAGACATGTTCAAATATGTCTCACTTTTGGTCCCCTGGTACTCGGGTGCAACATTCCAGACGCTTAACGAACACTCTCCCCACTTGGAGAGTCAGTGCCTTTAACCTCCTGTTTGGCCCAGTTTGCAATTTCTGCGGAAGATGAACAGGAATAGGGAGAACCAATGAGGGACTAGCTGGAGGTTTCTGGACGGGCAAATTTAACTCTCATTTCCCACCAGGAAGAGGAAATAACCAAAGGCTCAGCGTGCCGTGCCGGAACCAGATTAGGGCCTGAAGCCATCCTGCGGTGTTGCGGCCAGCTCAAAAGAAAGCGAGTTGAAGAAAGGAGCTCAGGGGCACTGTAATTCACAAACCTGCAGAGTTATAAATGACAGCTATCGTCCAAAAATATACTGAAGTAAGGCTGCCAAGAGGACTTGAAAGCGGGGCAGAATTGCAGGAAACCGATTTCAGGAGGTAGACTGGAATTGCATTGAAAGCATAGGAAAAGAGGCAGAACGTCCACAGTGATGCACTTGGCCAAAAAGGGCGTATGCGTTTTTTCCTGAATATATTCAGGAAAAAACGCATACGCCCTTTTTGGCCAACCAAGCAAGCTTGCAAAGGAAATCTGCACTACAATGAAGTCTCACTTCCCCCCGGTCAAAAGGGCCATCTGAAAAAAGTGTAAAATCCAGAAAGGCAGGACAGGCCATGGAGAACTGGGAGCCTTGTTATGCTGATGGGCGGGATGTAAATTGCCAACAGACACTTGGGAGAAGTGTATGGTGTTTCCTGAAACATCTAAAAAACAAAGCAACAGAGCCTAGGGTACTTCCACTTATGGTCCTATAGCTTAGGGAAATTAAAATCAAAAAGACACAGCCACCCCAAAGTTTGGAACGGCTCTGTTTACAAGAACCTCGTTTTCAGTACAAGTTCAACATCTCAGAAAGTGAAAAATGGATAAAGAAGTTGCGGTATTTACTTACAAAGCAATATCACTCAGCAATGAAATCAATGTCACCAGGCCCTTAGCAGCACAATGAGTGGATTCAGGTATGATGATTCTAACTGAAATAAGTCACACAGAAAAAGAAACATCATAAGATATCAGTAATACACGGAATGGAAACTTGGCTACACAGGAACTGAATTACAGAACAGAACAGGGACTCAAATTTAGAAAACCAACTTATGCTTGCTTAAGGGGAAAGGTGAGTTGGGGTGCTGCATAAAACCAGAGATCGAAATGAGCACAAAGTTCCTTAAGCCAAATATGGAATAGACAAGAGCTACTCCTTGCTCAACGAAATGGACTCAACACCCCATATTAAACGCCTAAGAATGTACCTGACTAGTAAGTATCTTAAAACCTATGGATTGCTATGTCTCCGAAAGAGAATCAAGCATGTGTACAGGGGCATAAACGCAGCAGTGATAGGATTGCAGAGGTTTGGTGAGCAAATGAAGACCCTTTGAAGTCATATTGCATGGTACCCATTCCACGGGTTTCAACTACCCAGGTTTTAGGTATTCTTCCTTCAGCTAAAACATGCATGTGGAACGCAGAGTATGATCAACCGTGTGAACGGGAGACGTGTTCAAATATGTCTCAGTTTTCGTACCCTGGTACTCGGGTGCAACATTCCAGACGCTTTACTAACACTCTCCCAACTTGGAGAGTCAGTCCCTTTAACCTCCTGTTTGGCCCAGTTTGCAATTTCTGCGGAAGATGAACAGGAATAGCGAGAACCAATGAGAGACTAGCTGGAGGTGTCTGGACGGGCAAATTTAACTCTCATTTCCCACCAGGAAGAGGAAATAACCAAAGGCTCAGCGTGCCATACCGGAACCAGATTAGGGCCTGAAGCCATCCTGCGGTGTTGCGGCCAGCTCAAAAGAAAGCGAGTTGAAGAAAGGAGCTCAGGGGCACTGTAATTCACAAACCTGCAGAGTTATAAATGACAGCTATCCTCCAAAAATAGACTGAAGTAAGGCTGCCAAGAGGACTTGAAAGCGGGGCAGAATTGCAGGAAACCGATTTCAGGAGGTAGACTGGAATTGCATTGAAAGCATAGGAAAAGAGGCAGAACGTCCACAATGATGCACTTGGCCAAAAAGGGCGTATGCATTTTTTCCTGAATATATTCAGGAAAAAACGCATACGCCCTTTTTAGCCAACCAAGCAAGCTTGCAAAGGAAATCTGCACTACAATGAAGTCTCACTTCCCCCCGGTCAAAAGGGCCATCTGAAAAAAGTGTAAAATCCAGAAAGGCAGGACAGGCCATGGAGAACTGGGAGCCTTGTTATGCTGATGGGCGGGATGTAAATTGCCAACAGACACTCGGGAGAAGTGTATGGTGTTTCCTGAAACATCTAAAAAACAAAGCAACAGAGCCTAGGGCACTTCCACTTATGGTCCTATAGCTTAGGGAAATTAAATTCAAAAAGACACAGCCACCCCAAAGTTTGGGACGCCTCTGTTTACAAGAACCTCGTTTACAGTACAAGTTCAATATCACAGAAAGTGAAAAATGGATAAAGAACTTGTGGTACTTACGTACAATGCAGTATCACTCAGCAATGAAATCTATGTCATCAGGCCCGTAGCAGCATAATGAGTGGATTCAGGTACGATGATTCTAACTGAAATAAGTCACACAGAAAAAGAAACATCATAAGATATCACTAATACACGGAATGTAAACTTGGCTCCAAGGAACTGCATTCCAAAACAGAACAGGGTCTCAAATTTAGAAAACCAACTTATGCTTGCTTAAGGGGAAAGGTGAGTTGGGGTGCTGCATAAAACCAGGATTGAAATGAGCACAGATAAAGTTCCTTAAGCCAAATATGGAATAGACAAGAGCTACTCCTTGCTCAACGAAATGGACTCAAAACCCCATATTAAAAGCCTAAGAATGTACCTGACTAGTAAGTATCTTAAAACCTATGGATTGCTATGTCTCCAAAAGAGAATCAAGCGTGTGTACAGGGGCATAAACGCAGCAGTGATAGGATTGGAGAGGTTCGGTGAGCAAATGAAGACCGTTTGAAGTCATATTGCATGGTACCCATTCCACGGGTCTCAACTCTCCAGGTTTAAGGTATTCTTCCTTCAGCTAAAACATGCATGTGGAACCCAGAGTATGATCAACCATGTGAACGGGAGACGTGTTCAAATATGTCTCAGTTTTCCTCCCCTGGTACTCGGGTGCAACATTCCAGACGCTTTACTAACACTCTCCCGACTTGGAGAGTCAGTCCCTTTAACCTCCTGTTTGGCCCAGTTTGCAATTTCTGCGGAAGATGAACAGGAATAGCGAGGACCAATGAGAGGCTAGCTGGAGGTGTCTGGACGGGCAAATTTAACTCTCATTTCCCACCAGGAAGAGGAATTAACCAAAGGCTCAGCATGCCGGGCCGGAACCAGATTAGGGCCTGAAGCCATCCTGCGGTGTTGCGGCCAGCTCAAAAGAAACCGAGTTGAAGAAAGGAGCTCAGGGGCACTGTAATTCACAAACCTGCAGAGTTATAAATGACAGCTATCGTCCAAAAATAGACTGAAGTAAGACTGCCAAGAGGACTTGAAAGCGGGGCAGAATTGCAGGAAACCGATTTCAGGAGGTAGACTGGAATTGCATTGAAAGCATAGGAAAAGAGGCAGAACGTCCACAATGATGCACTTGGCCAAAAAGGGCGTATGCGTTTTTTCCTGAATATATTCAGGAAAAAACGCATACGCCCTTTTTGGCCAACCAAGCAAGCTTGCAAAGGAAATCTGCACTACAATGAAGTCTCACTTCCCCCCGGTCAAAAGGGCCATCTGAAAAAATTGTAAAATCCAGAAAGGCAACAGGCCATTGAGAACTGGGAGCCTTGTTATGCTGATGGGCGGGATGTAAATTGCCAACAGACACTTGGGAGAAGTGTATGGTGTTTCCTGAAACATCTAAAAAACAAAGCAACAGAGCCTAGGGCACTTCCACTTATGGTCCTATAGAAAAGGGAAATTAAAATCAAAAAGACACAGCCACCCCAAAGTTTGGAACGGCTCTGTTTACAAGAACCTCGTTTACAGTACAAGTTCAACATCGCAGAAAGTGAAAAATGGATAAAGAAGTTGTGGTATTCACTTACAAAGCAATATCACTCAGCAATGAAATCTATGTCATCAGGCCCTTAGCAGCACAATGAGTGGATTCAGGTATGATGATTCTAACTGAAATAAGTCACACAGAAAAAGAAACATCATAAGATATCAGTAATACACGGAATGGAAACTTGGCTACACAGGAACTGAATTACAGAACAGAACAGGGTCTCAAATTTAGAAAACCAACTTATTCTTGCTTAAGGGGAAAGGTGAGTTGGGTTGCTGCATAAAACCAGAGATTGAAATGAGCACAGATAAAGTTCCTTAAGCCAAATATGGAATAGACAAGAGCTACTCCTTGCTCAACGAAATGGACTCAACACCCCATATTAAACGCCTAAGAATGTACCTGACTAGTAAGTATCTTAAAACCTATGGATTGCTATGTCTCCGAAAGAGAATCAAGCATGTGTACAGGGGCATAAACGCAGCAGTGATAGGATTGGAGAGGTTCGGTGAGCAAATGAAGACCCTTTGAAGTCATATTGCATGGTACCCATTCCACGGGTTTCAACTACCCAGGTTTAAGGTATTCTTCCTTCAGCTAAAACATGCATGTGGAACCTAGAGTATGATCAACCATGTGATCGGGAGACGTGTTCAAATATATCTCAGTTTTCCTCCACTGGTACTCGGGTGCAACATTCCAGACGCTTTACTAACACTCTCCCCACTTGGACAGTCAGTCCCTTTAACCTCCTGTTTGGCCCAGTTTGCAATTTCTGCGGAAGATGAACAGGAATAGCGAGAACCAATGAGAGGCTAGCTGGAGGTGTCTGGTCGAGCAAATTTAACTCTCATTTCCCACCAGGAAGAGGAATTAACCAAAGGCTCAGCATGCCGGGCCGGAACCAGATTAGGGCCTGAAGCCATGCTGCGGTGTTGCGGCCAGGTCACAAGAAAGCGAGTTGAAGAAAGGAGCTCAGTGGCACTGTAATTCACAAACCTGCAGAGTTATAAATGACAGCTATCGTCCAAAAATAGACTGAAGTAAGGCTGCCAAGAGGACTTGAAAGCGGGGCAGAATTGCAGGAAACCGATTTCAGGAGGTAGACTGGAATTGCATTGAAAGCATAGGAAAAGAGGCAGAACGTCCACAATGATGCACTTGGCCAAAAAGGGCGTATGCGTTTTTTCCTGAATATATTCAGGAAAAAACGCATACGCCCTTTTTGGCCAACCAAGCAAGCTTGCAAAGGAAATCTGCACTACAATGAAGTCTCACTTCCCCCCGGTCAAAAGGGCCATCTGAAAAAAGTGTAAAATCCAGAAAGGCAACAGGCCATTGAGAACTGGGAGCCTTGTTATGCTGATGGGCGGGATGTAAATTGCCAACAGACACTTGGGAGAAGTGTATGGTGTTTCCTGAAACATCTAAAAAACAAAGCAACAGAGCCTAGGGCACTTCCACTTATGGTCCTATAGCTTAGGGAAATTAAAATCAAAAAGACACAGCCACCCCAAAGTTTGGAACGGCTCTGTTTACAAGAACCTCGTTTACAGTACAAGTTCAACATCGCAGAAAGTGAAAAATGGATAAAGAAGTTGTGGTATTCACTTACAAAGCAATATCACTCAGCAATGAAATCTATGTCATCAGGCCCTTAGCAGCACAATGAGTGGATTCAGGTATGATGATTCTAACTGAAGTAAGTCACACAGAAAAAGAAACATCATAAGATATCAGTAATACACGGAATGGAAACTTGGCTACACAGGAACTGAATTACAGAACAGAACAGGGTCTCAAATTTAGAAAGACAACTTATGCTTGCTTAAGGGTAAAGGTGAGTTGGGGTGCTGCATAAAACCAGAGATTGAAATGAGCAGAGATAAAGTTCCTTAAGCCAAATATGGAATAGACAAGAGCTACTCCTTGCTCAACGAAATGGACTCAACACCCCATATTAAACGCCTAAGAATGTACCTGACTTGTAAGTATCTTAAAACCTATGGATTGCTATGTCTCCGAAAGAGAATCAAGCATGTGTACAGGGTCATAAACGCAGCAGTGATAGGATTGGAGAGGTTTGGTGAGCAAATGAGGACCCTTTGAAGTCATATTGCATGGTACCCATTCCACGGGTTTCAACTACCCAGGTTTAAGGTATTCTTCCTTCAGCTAAAACAGGCATGTGGAACCTAGAGTATGATCAACCATGTGATCGGGAGACGTGTTCAAATATGTCTCAGTTTTCGTACACTGGTACTCGGGTGCAACATTCCAGACGCTTTACTAACACTCTCCCCACTTGGAGAGTCAGTCCCTTTAACCTCCTGTTTGGCCCAGTTTGCAATTTCTGCGGAAGATGAACAGGAATAGCGAGAACCAATGAGAGGCTAGCTGGAGGTGTCTGGACGGGCAAATTTAACTCTCATTTCCCACCAGGAAGAGGAATTAACCAAAGGCTCAGCGTGCCGTGCCGGAACCAGATTAGGGCCTGAAGCCATCCTGCGGTGTTGCGGCCAGCTCAAAAGAAAGCGAGTTGAAGAAAGGAGCTCAGGGGCACTGTAATTCACAAACCTGCAGAGTTATAAATGACAGCTATCGTCCAAAAATAGACTGAAGGAAGGCTGCCAAGAGGACTTGAAAGCGGGGCAGAATTGCAGGAAACCGATTTCAGGAGCTAGACAGGAATTGCATTGAAAGCATAGGAAAAGAGGCAGAACGTCCACAATGATGCACTTGGCCAAAAAGGGCGTATGCGTTTTTTCCTGAATATATTCAGGAAAAAACGCATACGCCCTTTTTGGCCAACCAAGCAAGCTTGCAAAGGAAATCTGCACTACAATGAAGTCTCACTTCCCCCCGGTCAAAAGGGCCATCTGAAAAAAGTGTAAAATCCAGAAAGGCAGGACAGGCCATGGAGAACTGGGAGCCTTGTTATGCTGATGGGCGGGATGTAAATTGCCAACAGAAACTCGAGAGAAGTGTATGGTGTTTCCTGAAACATCTAAAAAACAAAGCAACAGAGCCTAGGGCACTGCCACTTATGGTCCTATAGCTTAGGGAAGTTAAAATCAAAAAGACACAGCCACCCCAAAGTTTGGGACGCCTCTGTTTACAAGAACCTCGTTTACAGTACAAGTTCAACATCGCAGAAAGTGAAAAATGGATAAAGAAGTTGTGGTATTTACTTACAAAGCAATATCACTCAGCAATGAAATCTGTGTCATCAGGCCCTTAGCAGCACAATGAGTGGATTCAGGTATGATGATTCTAACTGAAATAAGTCACACAGAAAAAGAAACATCATAAGATATCAGTAATACACGGAATGTAAACTTGGCTACACAGGAACTGAATTACAGAACAGAACAGGGTATCAAATTTAGAAAACCAACTTATGCTTTCTTAAGGGGAAAGGTGAGTTGGGGTGCTGCATAAAACCAGAGATTGAAATGAGCACAGATAAAGTTCCTTAAGTCAAATATGGAATAGACAAGAGCTACTCCTTGCTCAACGAAATGGACTCAACACCGCATATTAAACGCCTAAGAATGTACCTGACTAGTAAGTATCGTAAAACCTATGGATTGCTATGTCTCCAAAAGAGAATCAAGCATGTGTACAGGGACATAAACGCAGCAGTGATAGGATTGGAGAGGTTCGGTGAGCAAATGAAGACCCTTTGAAGTCATATTGCATGGTACCCATTCCACGGGTTTCAACTACCCAGGTTTTAGGTATTCTTCCTTCAGCTAAAACATGCATGTGGAACCCAGAGTATGATCAACCATGTGATCGGGAGATGTGTTCAAATATGTCTCAGTTTTCCTCCCCTGGTACTCGGGTGCAACATTCCAGACGCTTTACTAACTCTCTCCCCACTTGGAGAGTCAGCGCCTTTAACCTCCTGTTTGGCACAGTTTGCAATTTCTGCGGAAGATGAACAGGAATAGCGAGAACCAATGAGAGGCTAGCTGGAGGTGTCTGGACGGGCAAATTTAACTCTCATTTCCCACCAGGAAGAGGAAATAACCAAAGGCTCAGCGTGCCGTACCAGAACCAGATTAGGGCCTGAAGCCATCCTGCGGTGTTGCGGCCAGCTCACAAGAAAGCGAGTTGAAGAAAGGAGCTCAGGGGCACTGTAATTCACAAACCTGCAGAGTTATAAATGACAGCTATCGTCCAAAAATAGACTGAAGTAAGGCTGCCAAGAGGACTTGAAAGCGGGGCAGAATTGCAGGAAACCGATTTCAGGAGGTAGACTGGAATTGCATTGAAAGCATAGGAAAAGAGGCAGAACGTCCACAATGATGCACTTGGCCAAAAAGGGCGTATGCGTGTTTTCCTGAATATATTCAGGAAAACACGCATACGCCCTTTTTGGCCAACCAAGCAAGCTTGCAAAGGAAATCTGCACTACAATGAAGTCTCACTTCCCCCCGGTCAAAAGGGCCATCTGAAAAAAGTGTAAAATCCAGAAAGGCAGGACAGGCCATGGAGAACTGGGAGCCTTGTTATGCTGATGGGCGGGATGTAAATTGCCAACAACCACTGGGGAGAAGTGTATGGTGTTTCCTGAAACATCTAAAAAACAAAGCAACAGAACCTAGGGCACTTCCACTTATGGTCCTATAGCTTAGGGAAATTAAAATCAAAAAGACACAGCCACCCCAAAGTTTGGAACGGCTCTGTTTACAAGAACCTCGTTTACAGTACAAGTTCAACATCGCAGAAAGTGAAAAATGGATAAAGAAGTTGTGGTATTTACTTACAAAGCAATATCACTCAGCAATGAAATCTGTGTCATCAGGCCCTTAGCAGCACAATGAGTGGATTCAGGTATGATGATTCTAACTGAAGTAAGTCACACAGAAAAAGAAACATCATAAGATATCAGTAATACACGGAATGTAAACTTGGCTACACCGGAACTGAATTACAGAACAGAACAGGGTCTCAAATTTAGAAAACCAACTTATGCTTGCTTAAGGGTAAAGGTGAGTTGGGGTTCTGCATAAAACCAGAGATTGAAATGAGCACAGATAAAGTTCCTTAAGTCAAATATGGAATAGACAAGAGCTACTCCTTGCTCAACGAAATGGACTCAACACCGCATATTAAACGCCTAAGAATGTACCTGACTAGTAAGTATCTTAAAACCTATGGATTGCTATGTCTCCGAAAGAGAATCAAGCATGTGTACAGGGGCATAAACGCAGCAGTTATAGGATTGGAGAGGTTCGGTGAGCAAATGAAGACCCTTTGAAGTCATATTGCATGGTACCCATTCCACGGGTTTCACCTACCCAGGTTTAAGGTATTCTTCCTTCAGCTAAAACATGCATGTGGAACCTAGAGTATGATCAACCATGTGATCGGGAGACGTGTTCAAATATGTCTCAGTTTTCGTACCCTGGTACTCGGGTGCAACATTCCAGATGCTTTACTAACACTCTCCCGACTTGGAGAGTCAGTCCCTTTAACCTCCTGTTTGGCCCAGTTTGCAGTTTCTGCGGAAGATGAACAGGAATAGCGAGAACCAATGAGAGGCTAGCTGGAGGTGTCTGGACGGGCAAATTTAACTCTCATTTCCCACCAGGAAGAGGAATTAACCAAAGGCTCAGCATGCCGTGCCGGATCCAGATTAGGGCCTGAAGCCATCCTGCGGTGTTGCGGCCAGCTCAAAAGAAAGCGAGTTGAAGAAAGGAGCTCAGGGGCACTGTAATTCACAAACCTGCAGAGTTATAAATGACAGCTATCGTCCAAAAATAGATTGAAGTAAGGCTGCCAAGAGGACTTGAAAGCGGGGCAGAATTGCAGGAAACCGATTTCAGGAGGTAGACTGGAATTGCATTGAAAGCATAGGAAAAGAGGCAGAACGTCCACAATGATGCACTTGGCCAAAAAGGGCGTATGCGTGTTTTCCTGAATATATTCAGGAAAAAACGCATATGCACTTTTTGGCCAACCAAGCAAGCTTGCAAAGGAAATCTGCACTACAATGAAGTCTCACTTCCCCCCGGTCAAAAGGGCCATCTGAAAAAAGTGTAAAATCCAGAAAGGCAACAGGCCATTGAGAACTGGGAGACTTGTTATGCTGATGGGCGGGATGTAAATTGCCAACAGACACTTGGGAGAAGTGTATGGTGTTTCCTGAAACATCTAAAAAACAAAGCAACAGAGCCTAGGGCACTTCCACTTATGGTCCTATAGCTTAGGGAAATTAAAATCAAAAAGACACAGCCACCCCAAAGTTTGGAACGGCTCTGTTTACAAGAACCTCGTTTACAGTACAAGTTCAACATCGCAGAAAGTGAAAAATGGATAAAGAAGTTGTGGTATTCACTTACAAAGCAATATCACTCAGCAATGAAATCTGTGTCATCAGGCCCTTAGCAGCACAATGAGTGGATTCAGGTATGATGATTCTAACTGAAGTAAGTCACACAGAAAAAGAAACATCATAAGATATCAGTAATACACGGAATGGAAACTTGGCTACACAGAAACTGAATTACAGAACAGAACAGGGTCTCAAATTTAGAAAAACAACTTATGCTTGCTTAAGAGTAACGGTGAGTTGGGGTGCTGCATAAAACCAGAGATTGAAATGAGCACAGATAAAGTTCCTTAAGCCAAATATGGAATAGACAAGAGCTACTCCTTGCTCAACGAAATGGACTCAACACCCCATATTAAACGCCTAAGAATGTACCTGACTAGTAAGTATCTTAAAACCTATGGATTGCTATGTCTCCGAAAGAGAATCAAGCATGTGTACAGGGGCATAAACGCAGCAGTGATAGGATTGGAGAGGTTTGGTGAGCAAATGAAGACCCTTTGAAGTCATATTGCATGGTACCCATTCCAAGGTTTTCAACTACCAAGGTTTAAGGTATTCTTCCTTCAGCTAAAACATGCATGTGGAACCCAGAGTATGATCAACCATGTGATCGGGAGACGTGTTCAAATATGTCTCAGTTTTCCTCCCCTGGTACTCGGGTGCAACATTCCAGACGCTTTCCTAACACTCTCCCCACTTGGAGAGTCAGCGCCTTTAACCTCCTGTTTGTCCCAGTTTGCAATTTCTGCGGAAGATGAACAGGAATAGCGAGAACCAATGAGAGGCTAGCTGGAGGTGTCTGGACGGGCAAATTTAACTCTCATTTCCCACCAGGAAGAGGAATTAACCAAAGGCTCAGCATGCCGGGCCGGAACCAGATTAGGGCCTGAAGCCATCCTGCGGTGTTGCGGCCAGGTCACAAGAAAGCGAGTTGAAGAAAGGAGCTCAGGGGCACTGTAATTCACAAACCTGCAGAGTTATAAATGACAGCTATCGTCCAAAAATAGACTGAAGTAAGGCTGCCAAGAGGACTTGAAAGCGGGGCAGAATTGCAGGAAACCGATTTCAGGAGGTAGACTGGAATTGCATTGAAAGCATAGGAAAAGAGGCAGAACGTCCACAATGATGCACTTGGCCAAAAAGGGCGTATGCGTTTTTTCCTGAATATATTCAGGAAAAAACGCATACGCCCTTTTTGGCCAACCAAGCAAGCTTGCAAAGGAAATCTGCACTACAATGAAGTCTCACTTCCCCCCGGTCAAAAGGGCCATCTGAAAAAAGTGTAAAATCCAGAAAGGCAACAGGCCATTGAGAACTGGGAGCCTTGTTATGCTGATGGGCGGGATGTAAATTGCCAACAGACACTTGGGAGAAGTGTATGGTGTTTCCTGAAACATCTAAAAAACAAAGCAACAGAGCCTAGGGCACTTCCACTTATGGTCCTATAGCTTAGGGAAATTAAAATCAAAAAGACACAGCCACCCCAAAGTTTGGAACGGCTCTGTTTACAAGAACCTCATTTACAGTACAAGTTCAACATCGCAGAAAGTGATAAATGGATAAAGAAGTTGTGGTATTTACTTACAAAGCAATATCACTCAGCAATGAAATCTGTGTCATCAGGCCCTTAGCAGCACAATGAGTGGATTCAGGTATGATGATTCTAACTGAAATAAGTCACACAGAAAAAGAAACATCATAAGATATCAGTAATACACGGAATGTAAACTTGGCTACACAGGAACTGAATTACAGAACAGAACAGGGTCTCAAATTTAGAAAACCAACTTATTCTTGCTTAAGGGTAAAGGAGAGTTGGGGTGCTGCATAAAACCAGAGATTGAAATGAGCACAGATAAAGTTCCTTAAGCCAAATATGGAATAGACAAGAGCTACTCCTTGCTCAACGAAATGGACTCAACACCCCATATTAAACGTCTAAGAATGTACCTGACTAGTAAGTATCGTAAAACCTATGGATTGCTATGTCTCCAAAAGAGAATCAAGCATGTGTACAGGGGCATAAACGCAGCAGTGATAGGATTGGAGAGGTTCGGTGAGCAAATGAAGACCCTTTGAAGTCATATTGCATGGTACCCATTACACGGGTCTCAACTACCCAGGTTTAAGGTATTCTTCCTTCAGCTAAAACATGCATCTGGAACCCAGGTATGATCAACCATGTGAACGGGAGACGTGTTCAAATATGTCTCAGTTTTCCTCCCCTGGTACTCGGGTGCAACATTCCAGACGCTTTACTTACACTCTCCCCACTTGGACAGTCAGTCCCTTTAACCTCCTGTTTGGCCCAGTTTGCAATTTCTGCGGAAGATGAACAGGAATAGCGAGAACCAATGAGAGGCTAGCTGGAGGTGTCTGGACGGGCAAATTTAACTCTCATTTCCCACCAGGAAGAGGAATTAACCAAAGGCTCAGCATGCCGGGCCGGAACCAGATTAGGGCCTGAAGCCATCCTGCGGTGTTGCGGCCAGGTCACAAGAAAGCGAGTTGAAGAAAGGAGCTCAGGGGCACTGTAATTCACAAACCTGCAGAGTTATAAATGACAGCTATCGTCCAAAAATAGACTGAAGTAAGGCTGCCAAGAGGACTTGAAAGCGGGGCAGAATTGCAGGAAACCGATTTCAGGAGGTAGACTGGAATTGCATTGAAAGCATAGGAAAAGAGGCAGAACGTCCACAATGATGCACTTGGCCAAAAAGGGCGTATGCGTTTTTTCCTGAATATATTCAGGAAAAAACGCATACGCCCTTTTTGGCCAACCAAGCAAGCTTGCAAAGGAAATCTGCACTACAATGAAGTCTCACTTCCCCCCGGTCAAAAGGGCCATCTGAAAAAAGTGTAAAATCCAGAAAGGCAGGACAGGCCATGGAGAACTGGGAGCCTTGTTATGCTGATGGGCGGGATGTAAATTGCCAACAACCACTCGGGAGAAGTGTATGGTGTTTCCTGAAACATCTAAAAAACAAAGCAACAGAACCTAGGGCACTTCCACTTATGGTCCTATAGCTTAGGGAAATTAAAATCAAAAAGACACAGCCACCCCAAAGTTTGGAACGGCTCTGTTTACAAGAACCTCGTTTACAGTACAAGTTCAACATCGCAGAAAGTGAAAAATGGATAAAGAAGTTGTGGTATTTACTTACAAAGCAATATCACTCAGCAATGAAATCTGTGTCATCAGGCCCTTAGCAGCACAATGAGTGGATTCAGGTATGATGATTCTAACTGAAATAAGTCACACAGAAAAAGAAACATCATAAGATATCAGTAATACACGGAATGTAAACTTGGCTACACAGGAACTGAATTACAGAACAGAACAGGGTCTCAAATTTAGAAAACCAACTTATGCTTGCTTAAGGGTAAAGGTGAGCTGGGGTGCTGCATAAAACCAGAGATTGAAATGAGCACAGATAAAGTTCCTTAAGTCAAATATGGAATAGACAAGAGCTACTCCTTGCTCAACGAAATGGACTCAACACCGCATATTAAACGCCTAAGAATGTACCTGACTAGTAAGTATCTTAAAACCTATGGATTGCTATGTCTCCGAAAGAGAATCAAGCATGTGTACAGGGGCATAAACGCAGCAGTGATAGGATTGGAGAGGTTCGGTGAGCAAATGAAGACCCTTTGAAGTCATATTTCATGGTACCCATTACACGGGTCTTAACTCTCCAGGTTTAAGGTATTCTTCCTTCAGCTAAAACATGCATGTGGAACCCAAGTATGATCAACCATGTGATCGGGAGACGTGTTCAAATATGTCTCAGTTTTCCTCCCCTGGTACTCGGGTGCAACATTCCAGACGCTTTACTAACACTCTCCCGACTTGGAGAGTCAGTCCCTTTAACCTCCTGTTTGGCCCAGTTTTCAATTTCTGCGGAAGATGAACAGGAATAGCGAGAACCAATGAGAGGCTAGCTGGAGGTGTCTGGACGGGCAAATTTAACTCTCATTTCCCACCAGGAAGAGGAATTAACCAAAGGCTCAGCATGCCGGGCCGGAACCAGATTAGGGCCTGAAGCCATCATGCGGTGTTGCGGCCAGGTCACAAGAAAGCGAGTTGAAGAAAGGAGCTCAGGGGCACTGTAATTCACAAACCTGCAGAGTTATAAATGACAGCTATCGTCCAAAAATAGACTGAAGTAAGGCTGCCAAGAGGAGTTGAAAGCGGGGCAGAATTGCAGGAAACCGATTTCAGGAGGTAGACTGCAATTGCATTGAAAGCATAGGAAAAGAGGCAGAACGTCCACAATGATGCACTTGGCCAAAAAGGGCGTATGCGTTTTTTCCTGAATATATTCAGGAAAAAACGCATACGCCCTTTTTGGCCAACGAAGCAAGCTTGCAAAGGAAATCTGCACTACAATGATGTCTCACTTCCCCCCGGTCAAAAGGGCCATCTGAAAAAAGTGTAAAATCCAGAAAGGCAACAGGCCATTAAGAACTGGGAGCCTTGTTATGCTGATAGGCGGGATGTAAATTGCCAACAGACACTTGGGAGAAGTGTATGGTGTTTCCTGAAACATCTAAAAAACAAAGCAACAGAGCCTAGGGCACTGCCACTTATGGTCCTATAGCTTAGGGAAATTAAAATCAAAAAGACACAGCCACCCCAAAGTTTGGAACGGCTCTGTTTACAAGAACCTCGTTTACAGTACAAGTTCAACATCGCAGAAAGTGAAAAATGGATAAAGAAGTTGTGGTATTCACTTACAAAGCAATATCACTCAGCAATGAAATCTATGTCATCAGGCCCTTAGCAGCACAATGAGTGGATTCAGGTATGATGATTCTAACTGAAATAAGTCACACAGAAAAAGAAACATCATAAGATATCAGTAATACACGGAATGGAAACTTGGCTACACAGGAACTGAATTACAGAACAGAACAGGGCCTCAAATTTAGAAAAACAACTTATGCTTGCTTAAGGGTAAAGGTGAGTTGGGGTGCTGCATAAAACCAGAGATTGAAATGAGCACAGATAAAGTTCCTTAAGCCAAATATGGAATAGACAAGAGCTACTCCTTGCTCAACGAAATGGACTCAACACCGCATATTAAACGCCTAAGAATGTACCTGACTTGTAAGTATCTTAAAACCTATGGATTGCTATGTCTCCGAAAGAGAATCAAGCATGTGTACAGGGGCATAAACACAGCAGTGATAGGATTGGAGAGGTTCGGTGAGCAAATGAAGACCCTTTGAAGTCATATTGCATGGTACCCATTCCATGGGTTTCAACTACCCAGGTTTAAGGTATTCTTCCTTCAGCTAAAACATGCATGTGGAACCTAGAGTATGATCAACCATGTGATCGGGAGACGTGTTCAAATCTGTCTCAGTTTTCTTCCCCTGGTACTCGGGTGCAACATTCCAGACGCTTTACTAACACTCTCCACACTTGGAGAGTCAGCGCCTTTAACCTCCTGTTTGGCCCAGTTTGCAATTTCTGCGGAAGATGAACAGGAATAGCGAGAACCAATGAGAGGCTAGCTGGAGGTGTCTGGACGGGCAAATTTAACTCTCATTTCCCACCAGGAAGAGGAAATAACCAAAGGCTCAGCGTGCCGTACCGGAACCAGATTAGGGCCTGAAGCCATCCTGCGGTGTTGCGGCCAGGTCACAAGAAAGCGAGTTGAAGAAAGGAGCTCAGGGGCACTGTAATTCACAAACCTGCAGAGTTATAAATGACAGCTATTGTCCAAAAATAGACTGAAGTAAGGCTGCCAAGAGGACTTGAAAGCGGGGCAGAATTGCAGGAAACCGATTTCAGGAGGTAGACTGGAATTGCATTGAAAGCATAGGAAAAGAGGCAGAACGTCCACAATGATGCACTTGGCCAAAAAGGGTGTATGAGTTTTTTCCTGAATATATTCAGGAAAAAACGCATACGCCCTTTTTGGCCAACCAAGCAAGCTTGCAAAGGAAATCTGCACTACAATGAAGTCTCACTTCCCCCCGGTCAAAAGGGCCATCTGAAAAAAGTGTAAAATCCAGAAAGGCAGGACAGGTCATGGAGAACTGGGAGCCTTGTTATGCTGATGGGCGGGATGTAAATTGCCAACAACCATTCGGGAGAAGTGTATGGTGTTTCCTGAAACATCTAAAAAACAAAGCAACAGAACCTAGGGCACTTCCACTTATGGTCCTATAGCTTAGGGAAATTAAAATCAAAAAGACACAGCCACCTCAAAGTTTGGAACGGCTCTGTTTACAAGAACCTCGTTTACAGTACAAGTTCAACATCGCAGAAAGTGAAAAATGGATAAAGAAGTTGTGGTATTTACTTACAAAGCAATATCACTCAGCAATGAAATCTGTGTCATCAGGCCCTTAGCAGCACAATGAGTGGATTCAGGTATGATGATTCTAACTGAAATAAGTCACACAGAAAAAGAAACATCATAAGATATCAGTAATACACGGAATGTAAACTTGGCTACACAGGAACTGAATTACAGAACAGAACAGGGTCTCAAATTTAGAAAACCAACTTATGCTTGCTTAAGTGTAAAGGTGAGCTGGGGTGCTGCATAAAACCAGAGATTGAAATGAGCACAGATAAAGTTCCTTAAGTCAAATATGGAATAGACAAGAGCTACTCCTTGCTCAACGAAATGGACTCAACACCGCATATTAAACGCCTAAGAATGTACCTGACTAGTAAGTATCTTAAAACCTATGGATTGCTATGTCTCCAAAAGAGAATCAAGCATGTGTACAGGGGCATAAACGCAGCAGTGATAGGATTGGAGAGGTTCGGTGAGCAAATGAAGACCCTTTGAAGTCATATTGCATGGTACCCATTACACGGGTCGTAACTCTCCAGGTTTAAGGTATTCTTCCTTCAGCTAAAACATGCATGTGGAACCCAAGTATGATCAACCATGTGATCGGGAGACGTGTTCAAATATGTCTCAGTTTTCCTCCCCTGGTACTCGGGTGCAACATTCCAGACGCTTTACTAACACTCTCCCGACTTGGAGAGTCAGTCCCTTTAACCTCCTGTTTGGCCCAGTTTGCAATTTCAGCAGAAGATGAACAGGAATAGCGAGAACCAATGAGAGGCTAGCTGGAGGTGTCTGGACGGGCAAATTTAACTCTCATTTCCCACCAGGAAGAGGAATTAACCAAAGGCTCAGCATGCCGGGCCGGAACCAGATTAGGGCCTGAAGCCATCCTGCGGTGTTGCGGCCAGGTCACAAGAAAGCGAGTTGAAGAAAGGATCTCAGGGGCACTGTAATTCACAAACCTGCAGAGTTATAAATGACAGCTATCCTCCAAAAATAGACTGAAGTAAGGCTGCCAAGAGGACTTGAAAGCGGGGCAGAATTGCAGGAAACCGATTTCAGGAGGTAGACTGCAATTGCATTGAAAGCATAGGAAAAGAGGCAGAACGTCCACAATGATGCACTTGGCCAAAAAGGGCGTATGCGTTTTTTCCTGAATATATTCAGGAAAAAACGCATACGCACTTTTTGGCCAACCAAGCAAGCTTGCAAAGGAAATCTGCACTACAATGATGTCTCACTTCCCCCCGGTCAAAAGGGCCATCTGAAAAAAGTGTAAAATCCAGAAAGGCAACAGGCCATTAAGAACTGGGAGCCTTGTTATGCTGATAGGCGGGATGTAAATTGCCAACAGACACTTGGGAGAAGTGTATGGTGTTTCCTGAAACATCTAAAAAACAAAGCAACAGAGCCTAGGGCACTGCCACTTATGGTCCTATAGCTTAGGGAAATTAAAATCAAAAAGACACAGCCACCCCAAAGTTTGGAACGGCTCTGTTTACAAGAACCTCATGTACAGTACAAGTTCAACATCGCAGAAAGTGAAAAATGGATAAAGAAGTTGTGGTATTCACTTACAAAGCAATATCACTTAGCAATGAAATCTATGTCATCAGGCCCTTAGCAGCACAATGAGTGGATTCAGGTATGATGATTCTAACTGAAATAAGTCACACAGAAAAAGAAACATCATAAGATATCAGTAATACACGGAATGTAAACTTGGCTACACAGGAACTGAATTACAGAACAGAACAGGGTCTCAAATTTAGAAAACCAACTTATGCTTGCTTAAGGGGAAAGGTGAGTTGGGGTGCTGCATAAAACCAGAGATTGAAATGAGCACAGATAAAGTTCCTTAAGCCAAATATGGAATAGACAAGAGCTACTCCTTGCTCAACGAAATGGACTCAACACCGCATATTAAACGCCTAAGAATGTACCTGACTTGTAAGTATCTTAAAACCTATGGATTGCTATGTCTCCAAAAGAGAATCAAGCATGTGTACAGGGGCATAAACGCAGCAGTGATAGGATTGGAGAGGTGCGGTGAGCAAATGAAGACCCTTTGAAGTCATATTGCATGGTACCCATTCCACGGGTTTCAACTACCCAGGTTTAAGGTATTCTTCCTTCAGCTAAAACATGCATGTGGAACCCAAGTATGATCAACCATGTGAATGGGAGACGTGTTCAAATATGTCTCAGTTTTCCTCCCCTGGTACTCGGGTGCAACATTCCAGACGCTTTACTAACACTCTCCCCACTTGGAGAGTCAGCGCCTTTAACCTCCTGTTTGGCCCAGTTTGCAATTTCTGCGGAAGATGAACAGGAATAGCGAGAACCAATGAGAGACTAGCTGGAGGTGTCTGGACGGGCAAATTTAACTCTCATTTCCCACCAGGAAGAGGAAATAACCAAAGGCTCAGCGTGCCGTGCCGGAACCAGATTAGGGCCTGAAGCCATCCTGCGGTGTTGCGGCCAGCTTACAAGAAAGCGAGTTGAAGAAAGGAGCTCAGGGGCACTGTAATTCACAAACCTGCAGAGTTATAAATGACAGCTATCGTCCAAAAATAGACTGAAGTAAGGCTGCCAAGAGGACTTGAAAGCGGGGCAGAATTGCAGGAAACCGATTTCAGGAGGTAGACTGGAATTGCATTGAAAGCATAGGAAAAGAGGCAGAACGTCCACAATGATGCACTTGGCCAAAAAGGGCATATGCGTTTTTTCCTGAATATATTCAGGAAAAAACGCATACGCCCTTTTTGGCCAACCAAGCAAGCTTGCAAAGGAAATCTGCACTACAATGAAGTCTCACTTCCCCCCGGTCAAAAGGGCCATCTGAAAAAAGTGTAAAATCCAGAAAGGCAGGACAGGCCATGGAGAACTGGGAGCCTTGTTATGCTGATGGGCGGGATGTAAATTGCCAACAGACACTCGGGAGAAGTGTATGGTGTTTCCTGAAACATCTAAAAAACAAAGCAACAGAGCCTAGGGCACTTCCACTTATGGTCCTATAGCTTAGGGAAATTAAAATAAAAAAGACACAGCCACCCCAATGTTTGGGACGCCTCTGTTTACAAGAACCTCGTTTACCGTACAAGTTCACTATCACAAAAAGTGAAAAATGGATAAAGAACTTGTGGTACTTACGTACAATGCAATATCACTCAGCAATGAAATCTATGACATCAGGCTCGTAGCAGCATAATGAGTGGATTCAGGTACGATGATTCTAACTGAAATAAGTCACACAGAAAAAGAAACATCATAAGATATCACTAATACACGGAATGTAAACGTGGCTACACAGGAACTGAATTACAGAACAGAACAGGGTCTCAAATTTAGAAAAACAACTTATGCTTGCTTAAGGGTAAAGGGTAGTTGGGGTGCTGCATAAAACCAGAGATTGAAATGAGCACAGATAAAGTTCCTTAAGTCAAATATGGAATAGACAAGAGCTACTCCTTGCTCAACGAAATGGACTCAACACCGCATATTAAACGCCTAAGAATGTACCTGACTAGTAAGTATCGTAAAACCTATGGATTGCTATGTCTCCAAAAGAGAATCAAGCATGTGTACAGGGGCATAAACGCAGCAGTGATAGGATTGGAGAGGTTCGGTGAGCAAATGAAGACCCTTTGAAGTCATATTGCATGGTACCCATTACACGGGTCTCAACTCTCCAGGTTTAAGGTATTCTTCCTTCAGCTAAAACATGCATGTGGAACCCAAGTATGATCAACCATGTGAACGGGAGACGTGTTCAAATATGTCTCAGTTTTCCTCCCCTGGTACTCGGGTGCAACATTCCAGACGCTTTACTAACACTCTCCCCACTTGGAGAGTCAGCGCCTTTAACCTCCTGTTTGGCCCAGTTTGCAATTTCTGCGGAAGATGAACAGGAATAGCGAGAACCAATGAGAGACTAGCTGGAGGTGTCTGGACGGGCAAATTTAACTCTCATTTCCCACCAGGAAGAGGAAATAACCAAAGGCTCAGCGTGCCGTGCCGGAACCAGATTAGGGCCTGAAGCCATCCTGCGGTGTTGCGGCCAGCTTACAAGAAAGCGAGTTGAAGAAAGGAGCTCAGGGACACTGTAATTCACAAACCTGCAGAGTTATAAATGACAGCTATCGTCCAAAAATAGACTGAAGTAAGGCTGCCAAGAGTACTTGAAAGCGGGGCAGAATTGCAGGAAACCGATTTCAGGAGGTAGACTGGAATTGCATTGAAAGCATGGGAAAAGAGGCAGAACGTCCACAATGATGCACTTGGCCAAAAAGGGCGTATGCGTTTTTTCCTGAATATATTCAGGAAAAAACGCATACGCCCTTTTTGGCCAACCAAGCAAGCTTGCAAAGGAAATCTGCACTATAATGAAGTCTCACTTCCCCCCGGTCAAAAGGGCCATCTGAAAAAAGTGTAAAATCCAGAAAGGCAGGACAGGCCATGGAGAACTGGGAGCCTTGTTATGCTGATGGGCGGGATGTAAATTGCCAACAAGCACTCCGGAGAAGTGTATGGTGTTTCCTGAAACATCTAAAAAACAAAGCAACAGAACCTAGGGCACTTCCACTTATGGTCCTATAGCTTAGGGAAATTAAAATCAAAAAGACACAGCCACCCCAAAGTTTGGAACGGCTCTGTTTACAAGAACCTCGTTTACAGTACAAGTTCAACATCGCAGAAAGTGAAAAATGGATAAAGAAGTTGTGGTATTTACTTACAAAGCAATATCACTCAGCAATGAAATCTGTGTCATCAGGCCCTTAGCAGCACAATGAGTGGATTCAGGTATGATGATTCTAACTGAAATAAGTCACACAGAAAAAGAAACATCATAAGATATCAGTAATACACGGAATGTAAACTTGGCTACACAGGAACTGAATTACAGAACAGAACAGGGTCTCAAATTTAGAAAACCAACTTATTCTTGCTTAAGGGTAAAGGTGAGTTGGGGTGCTGCATAAAACCAGAGATTGAAATGAGCACAGATAAAGTTCCTTAAGCCAAATATGGAATAGACAAGAGCTACTCCTTGCTCAACGAAATGGACTCAACACCGCATATTAAACGCCTAAGAATGTACCTGACTAGTAAGTATCTTAAAACCTATGGATTGCTATGTCTCCAAAAGAGAATCAAGCATGTGTACAGGGGCATAAACGCAGCAGTGATAGGATTGGAGAGGTTCGGTGAGCAAATGAAGACCCTTTGAAGTCATATTGCATGGTACCCATTACACGGGTCTTAACTCTCCAGGTTTAAAGTATTCTTCCTTCAGCTAAAACATGCATGTGGAACCTAGAGTATGATCAACCATGTGAACGGGAGACGTGTTCAAATATGTCTCAGTTTTCCTCCCCTGGTACTCGGGTGCAACATTCCAGACGCTTTACTAACACTCTCCCCACTTGGAGAGTCAGCGCCTTTAACCTCCTGTTTGGCCCAGTTTGCAATTTCTGCGGAAGATGAACAGGAATAGCGAGAACCAATGAGAGGCTAGCTGGAGGTGTCTGGACGGGCAAATTTAACTCTCATTTCCCACCAGGAAGAGGAAATAACCAAAGGCTCAGCGTGCCGTACCGGAACCAGATTAGGGCCTGAAGCCATCCTGCGGTGTTGCGGCCAGCTCAAAAGAAAGCGAGTTGAAGAAAGGAGCTCAGGAGCACTGTAATTCACAAACCTGCAGAGTTATAAATGACAGCTATCGTCCAAAAATAGACTGAAGTAAGGCTGTCAAGAGGACTTGAAAGCGGGGCAGAATTGCAGGAAACCGATTTCAGGAGGTAGACTGGAATTGCATTGAAAGCATAGGAAAAGAGGCAGAACGTCCACAATGATGCACTTGGCCAAAAAGGGCGTATGCGTTTTTTCCTGAATATATTCAGGAAAAAACGCATACGCCCTTTTTGGCCAACCAAGCAAGCTTGCAAAGGAAATCTGCACTACAATGAAGTCTCACTTCCCCCCGGTCAAAAGGGCCATCTGAAAAAAGTGTAAAATCCAGAAAGGCAGGACAGGCCATGGAGAACTGGGAGCCTTGTTATGCTGATGGGCGGGATGTAAATTGCCAACAACCACTCGGGAGAAGTGTATGGTGTTTCCTGAAACATCTAAAAAACAAAGCAACAGAACCTAGGGCACTTCCACTTATGGTCCTATAGCTTAGGGAAATTAAAATCAAAAAGACACAGCCACCCCAAAGTTTGGGACGCCTCTGTTTACAAGAACCTCGTTTACAGTACAAGTTCAACATCGCAGAAAGTGAAAACTGGATAAAGAAGTTGTGGTATTTACTTACAAAGCAATATCACTCAGCAATGAAATCTGTGTCATCAGGCCCTTAGCAGCACAATGAGTGGATTCAGGTATGATGATTCTAACTGAAGTAAGTCACACAGAAAAAGAAACATCATAAGATATCAGTAATACACGGAATGTAAACTTGGCTACACAGGAACTGAATTACAGAACAGAACAGGGACTCAAATTTAGAAAAACAACTTATGCTTGCTTAAGGGTAAAGGTGAGTTGGGGTGCTGCATAAAACCAGAGATTGAAATGAGCACAGATAAAGTTCCTTAAGCCAAATATGGAATAGACAAGAGCTACTCCTTGCTCAACGAAATGGACTCAACACCGCATATTAAACGCCTAAGTATGTACCTGACTTGTAAGTATCTTAAAACCTATGGATTGCTATGTCTCCAAAAGAGAATCAAGCATGTGTAGAGGGGCATAAACGCAGCAGTGATAGGATTGGAGAGGTTCGGTGAGCAAATGAAGACCCTTTGAAGTCATATTGCATGGTACCCATTCCACGGGTTTCAACTACACAGGTTTAAGGTATTCTTCCTTCAGCTAAAACATGCATGTGGTACCTAGAGTATGATCAACCATGTGATCGGGAGACGTGTTCCAATATGTCTCAGTTTTCGTACCCTGGTACTCGGGTGCAACATTCCAGACGCTTTACTAACACTCTCCCCACTTGGAGAGTCAGCGCCTTTAACCCCCTGTTTGGCCCAGTTTGCAATTTCTGCGGAAGATGAACAGGAATAGCGAGAACCAATGAGAGACTAGCTGGAGGTGTCTGGACGGGGAAATTTAACTCTGATTTCCCACCAGGAAGAGGAAATAACCAAAGGCTCAGCGTGCCGTGCCGGAACCAGATTAGGGCCTGAAGCCATCCTGCGGTGTTGCGGCCAGGTCACAAGAAAGCAAGTTGAAGAAAGGAGCTCAGGGGCACTGTAATTCACAAACCTGCAGAGTTATAAATGACAGCTATCGTCCAAAAATAGACTGAAGTAAGGCTGCCAAGAGGACTTGAAAGCGGGGCAGAATTGCAGGAAACCGATTTCAGGAGGTAGACTGGAATTGCATTGAAAGCATAGGAAAAGAGGCAGAACGTCCACAATGATGCACTTGGCCAAAAAGGGCGTATGCGTTTTTTCCTGAATATATTCAGGAAAAAACGCATACGCCCTTTTTGGCCAACCAAGCAAGCTTGCAAAGGAAATCTGCACTACAATGAAGTCTCACTTCCCCCCGGTCAAAAGGGCCATCTGAAAAAAGTGTAAAATCCAGAAAGGCAACAGGCCATTGAGAACTGGGAGCCTTGTTATGCTGATGGGCGGGATGTAAATTGCCAACAGACACTTGGGAGAAGTGTATGGTGTTTCCTGAAACATCTAAAAAACAAAGCAACAGAGCCTAGGGCACTGCCACTTATGGTCCTATAGCTTAGGGAAATTAAAATCAAAAAGACACAGCCACCCCAAAGTTTGGAACGGCTCTGTTTACAAGAACCTCATGTACAGTACAAGTTCAACATCGCAGAAAGTGAAAAATGGATAAAGAAGTTGTGGTATTCACTTACAAAGCAATATCACTTAGCAATGAAATCTATGTCATCAGGCCCTTAGCAGCACAATGAGTGGATTCAGGTATGATGATTCTAACTGAAATAAGTCACACAGAAAAAGAAACATCATAAGATATCAGTAATACACGGAATGTAAACTTGGCTACACAGGAACTGAATTACAGAACAGAACAGGGTCTCAAATTTAGAAAACCAACTTATGCTTGCTTAAGGGGAAAGGTGAGTTGGGGTGCTGCATAAAACCAGAGATTGAAATGAGCACAGATAAAGTTCCTTAAGCCAAATATGGAATAGACAAGAGCTACTCCTTGCTCAACGAAATGGACTCAACACCGCATATTAAACGCCTAAGAATGTACCTGACTTGTAAGTATCTTAAAACCTATGGATTGCTATGTCTCCAAAAGAGAATCAAGCATGTGTACAGGGGCATAAACGCAGCAGTGATAGGATTGGAGAGGTGCGGTGAGCAAATGAAGACCCTTTGAAGTCATATTGCATGGTACCCATTCCACGGGTTTCAACTACCCAGGTTTAAGGTATTCTTCCTTCAGCTAAAACATGCATGTGGAACCCAAGTATGATCAACCATGTGAATGGGAGACGTGTTCAAATATGTCTCAGTTTTCCTCCCCTGGTACTCGGGTGCAACATTCCAGACGCTTTACTAACACTCTCCCCACTTGGAGAGTCAGCGCCTTTAACCTCCTGTTTGGCCCAGTTTGCAATTTCTGCGGAAGATGAACAGGAATAGCGAGAACCAATGAGAGACTAGCTGGAGGTGTCTGGACGGGCAAATTTAACTCTCATTTCCCACCAGGAAGAGGAAATAACCAAAGGCTCAGCGTGCCGTGCCGGAACCAGATTAGGGCCTGAAGCCATCCTGCGGTGTTGCGGCCAGCTTACAAGAAAGCGAGTTGAAGAAAGGAGCTCAGGGGCACTGTAATTCACAAACCTGCAGAGTTATAAATGACAGCTATCGTCCAAAAATAGACTGAAGTAAGGCTGCCAAGAGGACTTGAAAGCGGGGCAGAATTGCAGGAAACCGATTTCAGGAGGTAGACTGGAATTGCATTGAAAGCATAGGAAAAGAGGCAGAACGTCCACAATGATGCACTTGGCCAAAAAGGGCGTATGCGTTTTTTCCTGAATATATTCAGGAAAAAACGCATACGCCCTTTTTGGCCAACCAAGCAAGCTTGCAAAGGAAATCTGCACTACAATGAAGTCTCACTTCCCCCCGGTCAAAAGGGCCATCTGAAAAAAGTGTAAAATCCAGAAAGGCAGGACAGGCCATGGAGAACTGGGAGCCTTGTTATGCTGATGGGCGGGATGTAAATTGCCAACAGACACTCGGGAGAAGTGTATGGTGTTTCCTGAAACATCTAAAAAACAAAGCAACAGAGCCTAGGGCACTTCCACTTATGGTCCTATAGCTTAGGGAAATTAAAATAAAAAAGACACAGCCACCCCAATGTTTGGGACGCCTCTGTTTACAAGAACCTCGTTTACCGTACAAGTTCACTATCACAAAAAGTGAAAAATGGATAAAGAACTTGTGGTACTTACGTACAATGCAATATCACTCAGCAATGAAATCTATGACATCAGGCTCGTAGCAGCATAATGAGTGGATTCAGGTACGATGATTCTAACTGAAATAAGTCACACAGAAAAAGAAACATCATAAGATATCACTAATACACGGAATGTAAACGTGGCTACACAGGAACTGAATTACAGAACAGAACAGGGTCTCAAATTTAGAAAAACAACTTATGCTTGCTTAAGGGTAAAGGGTAGTTGGGGTGCTGCATAAAACCAGAGATTGAAATGAGCACAGATAAAGTTCCTTAAGTCAAATATGGAATAGACAAGAGCTACTCCTTGCTCAACGAAATGGACTCAACACCGCATATTAAACGCCTAAGAATGTACCTGACTAGTAAGTATCGTAAAACCTATGGATTGCTATGTCTCCAAAAGAGAATCAAGCATGTGTACAGGGGCATAAACGCAGCAGTGATAGGATTGGAGAGGTTCGGTGAGCAAATGAAGACCCTTTGAAGTCATATTGCATGGTACCCATTACACGGGTCTCAACTCTCCAGGTTTAAGGTATTCTTCCTTCAGCTAAAACATGCATGTGGAACCCAAGTATGATCAACCATGTGAACGGGAGACGTGTTCAAATATGTCTCAGTTTTCCTCCCCTGGTACTCGGGTGCAACATTCCAGACGCTTTACTAACACTCTCCCCACTTGGAGAGTCAGCGCCTTTAACCTCCTGTTTGGCCCAGTTTGCAATTTCTGCGGAAGATGAACAGGAATAGCGAGAACCAATGAGAGACTAGCTGGAGGTGTCTGGACGGGCAAATTTAACTCTCATTTCCCACCAGGAAGAGGAAATAACCAAAGGCTCAGCGTGCCGTGCCGGAACCAGATTAGGGCCTGAAGCCATCCTGCGGTGTTGCGGCCAGCTTACAAGAAAGCGAGTTGAAGAAAGGAGCTCAGGGGCACTGTAATTCACAAACCTGCAGAGTTATAAATGACAGCTATCGTCCAAAAATAGACTGAAGTAAGGCTGCCAAGAGGACTTGAAAGCGGGGCAGAATTGCAGGAAACCGATTTCAGGAGGTAGACTGGAATTGCATTGAAAGCATGGGAAAAGAGGCAGAACGTCCACAATGATGCACTTGGCCAAAAAGGGCGTATGCGTTTTTTCCTGAATATATTCAGGAAAAAACGCATACGCCCTTTTTGGCCAACCAAGCAAGCTTGCAAAGGAAATCTGCACTATAATGAAGTCTCACTTCCCCCCGGTCAAAAGGGCCATCTGAAAAAAGTGTAAAATCCAGAAAGGCAGGACAGGCCATGGAGAACTGGGAGCCTTGTTATGCTGATGGGCGGGATGTAAATTGCCAACAAGCACTCCGGAGAAGTGTATGGTGTTTCCTGAAACATCTAAAAAACAAAGCAACAGAACCTAGGGCACTTCCACTTATGGTCCTATAGCTTAGGGAAATTAAAATCAAAAAGACACAGCCACCCCAAAGTTTGGAACGGCTCTGTTTACAAGAACCTCGTTTACAGTACAAGTTCAACATCGCAGAAAGTGAAAAATGGATAAAGAAGTTGTGGTATTTACTTACAAAGCAATATCACTCAGCAATGAAATCTGTGTCATCAGGCCCTTAGCAGCACAATGAGTGGATTCAGGTATGATGATTCTAACTGAAATAAGTCACACAGAAAAAGAAACATCATAAGATATCAGTAATACACGGAATGTAAACTTGGCTACACAGGAACTGAATTACAGAACAGAACAGGGTCTCAAATTTAGAAAACCAACTTATTCTTGCTTAAGGGTAAAGGTGAGTTGGGGTGCTGCATAAAACCAGAGATTGAAATGAGCACAGATAAAGTTCCTTAAGCCAAATATGGAATAGACAAGAGCTACTCCTTGCTCAACGAAATGGACTCAACACCGCATATTAAACGCCTAAGAATGTACCTGACTAGTAAGTATCTTAAAACCTATGGATTGCTATGTCTCCGAAAGAGAATCAAGCATGTGTACAGGGGCATAAACGCAGCAGTGATAGGATTGGAGAGGTTCGGTGAGCAAATGAAGACCCTTTGAAGTCATATTGCATGGTACCCATTACACGGGTCTTAACTCTCCAGGTTTAAAGTATTCTTCCTTCAGCTAAAACATGCATGTGGAACCTAGAGTATGATCAACCATGTGAACGGGAGACGTGTTCAAATATGTCTCAGTTTTCCTCCCCTGGTACTCGGGTGCAACATTCCAGACGCTTTACTAACACTCTCCCCACTTGGAGAGTCAGCGCCTTTAACCTCCTGTTTGGCCCAGTTTGCAATTTCTGCGGAAGATGAACAGGAATAGCGAGAACCAATGAGAGGCTAGCTGGAGGTGTCTGGACGGGCAAATTTAACTCTCATTTCCCACCAGGAAGAGGAAATAACCAAAGGCTCAGCGTGCCGTACCGGAACCAGATTAGGGCCTGAAGCCATCCTGCGGTGTTGCGGCCAGCTCAAAAGAAAGCGAGTTGAAGAAAGGAGCTCAGGAGCACTGTAATTCACAAACCTGCAGAGTTATAAATGACAGCTATCGTCCAAAAATAGACTGAAGTAAGGCTGTCAAGAGGACTTGAAAGCGGGGCAGAATTGCAGGAAACCGATTTCAGGAGGTAGACTGGAATTGCATTGAAAGCATAGGAAAAGAGGCAGAACGTCCACAATGATGCACTTGGCCAAAAAGGGCGTATGCGTTTTTTCCTGAATATATTCAGGAAAAAACGCATACGCCCTTTTTGGCCAACCAAGCAAGCTTGCAAAGGAAATCTGCACTACAATGAAGTCTCACTTCCCCCCGGTCAAAAGGGCCATCTGAAAAAAGTGTAAAATCCAGAAAGGCAGGACAGGCCATGGAGAACTGGGAGCCTTGTTATGCTGATGGGCGGGATGTAAATTGCCAACAACCACTCGGGAGAAGTGTATGGTGTTTCCTGAAACATCTAAAAAACAAAGCAACAGAACCTAGGGCACTTCCACTTATGGTCCTATAGCTTAGGGAAATTAAAATCAAAAAGACACAGCCACCCCAAAGTTTGGGACGCCTCTGTTTACAAGAACCTCGTTTACAGTACAAGTTCAACATCGCAGAAAGTGAAAAATGGATAAAGAAGTTGTGGTATTCACTTACAAAGCAATATCACTTAGCAATGAAATCTATGTCATCAGGCCCTTAGCAGCACAATGAGTGGATTCAGGTATGATGCTTCTAACTGAAATAAGTCACACAGAAAAAGAAACATCATAAGATATCAGTAATACACGGAATGTAAACTTGGCTACACAGGAACTGAATTACAGAACAGAACAGGGTCTCAAATTTAGAAAACCAACTTATGCTTGCTTAAGGGGAAAGGTGAGTTGGGGTGCTGCATAAAACCAGAGATTGAAATGAGCACAGATAAAGTTCCTTAAGCCAAATATGGAATAGACAAGAGCTACTCCTTGCTCAACGAAATGGACTCAACACCGCATATTAAACGCCTAAGAATGTACCTGACTTGTAAGTATCTTAAAACCTATGGATTGCTATGTCTCCAAAAGAGAATCAAGCATGTGTACAGGGGCATAAACGCAGCAGTGATAGGATTGGAGAGGTGCGGTGAGCAAATGAAGACCCTTTGAAGTCATATTGCATGGTACCCATTCCACGGGTTTCAACTACCCAGGTTTAAGGTATTCTTCCTTCAGCTAAAACATGCATGTGGAACCCAAGTATGATCAACCATGTGAATGGGAGACGTGTTCAAATATGTCTCAGTTTTCCTCCCCTGGTACTCGGGTGCAACATTCCAGACGCTTTACTAACACTCTCCCCACTTGGAGAGTCAGCGCCTTTAACCTCCTGTTTGGCCCAGTTTGCAATTTCTGCGGAAGATGAACAGGAATAGCGAGAACCAATGAGAGACTAGCTGGAGGTGTCTGGACGGGCAAATTTAACTCTCATTTCCCACCAGGAAGAGGAAATAACCAAAGGCTCAGCGTGCCGTGCCGGAACCAGATTAGGGCCTGAAGCCATCCTGCGGTGTTGCGGCCAGCTTACAAGAAAGCGAGTTGAAGAAAGGAGCTCAGGGGCACTGTAATTCACAAACCTGCAGAGTTATAAATGACAGCTATCGTCCAAAAATAGACTGAAGTAAGGCTGCCAAGAGGACTTGAAAGCGGGGCAGAATTGCAGGAAACCGATTTCAGGAGGTAGACTGGAATTGCATTGAAAGCATAGGAAAAGAGGCAGAACGTCCACAATGATGCACTTGGCCAAAAAGGGCGTATGCGTTTTTTCCTGAATATATTCAGGAAAAAACGCATACGCCCTTTTTGGCCAACCAAGCAAGCTTGCAAAGGAAATCTGCACTACAATGAAGTCTCACTTCCCCCCGGTCAAAAGGGCCATCTGAAAAAAGTGTAAAATCCAGAAAGGCAGGACAGGCCATGGAGAACTGGGAGCCTTGTTATGCTGATGGGCGGGATGTAAATTGCCAACAGACACTCGGGAGAAGTGTATGGTGTTTCCTGAAACATCTAAAAAACAAAGCAACAGAGCCTAGGGCACTTCCACTTATGGTCCTATAGCTTAGGGAAATTAAAATAAAAAAGACACAGCCACCCCAATGTTTGGGACGCCTCTGTTTACAAGAACCTCGTTTACCGTACAAGTTCACTATCACAAAAAGTGAAAAATGGATAAAGAACTTGTGGTACTTACGTACAATGCAATATCACTCAGCAATGAAATCTATGACATCAGGCTCGTAGCAGCATAATGAGTGGATTCAGGTACGATGATTCTAACTGAAATAAGTCACACAGAAAAAGAAACATCATAAGATATCACTAATACACGGAATGTAAACGTGGCTACACAGGAACTGAATTACAGAACAGAACAGGGTCTCAAATTTAGAAAAACAACTTATGCTTGCTTAAGGGTAAAGGGTAGTTGGGGTGCTGCATAAAACCAGAGATTGAAATGAGCACAGATAAAGTTCCTTAAGTCAAATATGGAATAGACAAGAGCTACTCCTTGCTCAACGAAATGGACTCAACACCGCATATTAAACGCCTAAGAATGTACCTGACTAGTAAGTATCGTAAAACCTATGGATTGCTATGTCTCCAAAAGAGAATCAAGCATGTGTACAGGGGCATAAACGCAGCAGTGATAGGATTGGAGAGGTTCGGTGAGCAAATGAAGACCCTTTGAAGTCATATTGCATGGTACCCATTACACGGGTCTCAACTCTCCAGGTTTAAGGTATTCTTCCTTCAGCTAAAACATGCATGTGGAACCCAAGTATGATCAACCATGTGAACGGGAGACGTGTTCAAATATGTCTCAGTTTTCCTCCCCTGGTACTCGGGTGCAACATTCCAGACGCTTTACTAACACTCTCCCCACTTGGAGAGTCAGCGCCTTTAACCTCCTGTTTGGCCCAGTTTGCAATTTCTGCGGAAGATGAACAGGAATAGCGAGAACCAATGAGAGACTAGCTGGAGGTGTCTGGACGGGCAAATTTAACTCTCATTTCCCACCAGGAAGAGGAAATAACCAAAGGCTCAGCGTGCCGTGCCGGAACCAGATTAGGGCCTGAAGCCATCCTGCGGTGTTGCGGCCAGCTTACAAGAAAGCGAGTTGAAGAAAGGAGCTCAGGGACACTGTAATTCACAAACCTGCAGAGTTATAAATGACAGCTATCGTCCAAAAATAGACTGAAGTAAGGCTGCCAAGAGGACTTGAAAGCGGGGCAGAATTGCAGGAAACCGATTTCAGGAGGTAGACTGGAATTGCATTGAAAGCATGGGAAAAGAGGCAGAACGTCCACAATGATGCACTTGGCCAAAAAGGGCGTATGCGTTTTTTCCTGAATATATTCAGGAAAAAACGCATACGCCCTTTTTGGCCAACCAAGCAAGCTTGCAAAGGAAATCTGCACTATAATGAAGTCTCACTTCCCCCCGGTCAAAAGGGCCATCTGAAAAAAGTGTAAAATCCAGAAAGGCAGGACAGGCCATGGAGAACTGGGAGCCTTGTTATGCTGATGGGCGGGATGTAAATTGCCAACAAGCACTCCGGAGAAGTGTATGGTGTTTCCTGAAACATCTAAAAAACAAAGCAACAGAACCTAGGGCACTTCCACTTATGGTCCTATAGCTTAGGGAAATTAAAATCAAAAAGACACAGCCACCCCAAAGTTTGGAACGGCTCTGTTTACAAGAACCTCGTTTACAGTACAAGTTCAACATCGCAGAAAGTGAAAAATGGATAAAGAAGTTGTGGTATTTACTTACAAAGCAATATCACTCAGCAATGAAATCTGTGTCATCAGGCCCTTAGCAGCACAATGAGTGGATTCAGGTATGATGATTCTAACTGAAATAAGTCACACAGAAAAAGAAACATCATAAGATATCAGTAATACACGGAATGTAAACTTGGCTACACAGGAACTGAATTACAGAACAGAACAGGGTCTCAAATTTAGAAAACCAACTTATTCTTGCTTAAGGGTAAAGGTGAGTTGGGGTGCTGCATAAAACCAGAGATTGAAATGAGCACAGATAAAGTTCCTTAAGCCAAATATGGAATAGACAAGAGCTACTCCTTGCTCAACGAAATGGACTCAACACCGCATATTAAACGCCTAAGAATGTACCTGACTAGTAAGTATCTTAAAACCTATGGATTGCTATGTCTCCAAAAGAGAATCAAGCATGTGTACAGGGGCATAAACGCAGCAGTGATAGGATTGGAGAGGTTCGGTGAGCAAATGAAGACCCTTTGAAGTCATATTGCATGGTACCCATTACACGGGTCTTAACTCTCCAGGTTTAAAGTATTCTTCCTTCAGCTAAAACATGCATGTGGAACCTAGAGTATGATCAACCATGTGAACGGGAGACGTGTTCAAATATGTCTCAGTTTTCCTCCCCTGGTACTCGGGTGCAACATTCCAGACGCTTTACTAACACTCTCCCCACTTGGAGAGTCAGCGCCTTTAACCTCCTGTTTGGCCCAGTTTGCAATTTCTGCGGAAGATGAACAGGAATAGCGAGAACCAATGAGAGGCTAGCTGGAGGTGTCTGGACGGGCAAATTTAACTCTCATTTCCCACCAGGAAGAGGAAATAACCAAAGGCTCAGCGTGCCGTACCGGAACCAGATTAGGGCCTGAAGCCATCCTGCGGTGTTGCGGCCAGCTCAAAAGAAAGCGAGTTGAAGAAAGGAGCTCAGGAGCACTGTAATTCACAAACCTGCAGAGTTATAAATGACAGCTATCGTCCAAAAATAGACTGAAGTAAGGCTGTCAAGAGGACTTGAAAGCGGGGCAGAATTGCAGGAAACCGATTTCAGGAGGTAGACTGGAATTGCATTGAAAGCATAGGAAAAGAGGCAGAACGTCCACAATGATGCACTTGGCCAAAAAGGGCGTATGCGTTTTTTCCTGAATATATTCAGGAAAAAACGCATACGCCCTTTTTGGCCAACCAAGCAAGCTTGCAAAGGAAATCTGCACTACAATGAAGTCTCACTTCCCCCCGGTCAAAAGGGCCATCTGAAAAAAGTGTAAAATCCAGAAAGGCAGGACAGGCCATGGAGAACTGGGAGCCTTGTTATGCTGATGGGCGGGATGTAAATTGCCAACAACCACTCGGGAGAAGTGTATGGTGTTTCCTGAAACATCTAAAAAACAAAGCAACAGAACCTAGGGCACTTCCACTTATGGTCCTATAGCTTAGGGAAATTAAAATCAAAAAGACACAGCCACCCCAAAGTTTGGGACGCCTCTGTTTACAAGAACCTCGTTTACAGTACAAGTTCAACATCGCAGAAAGTGAAAACTGGATAAAGAAGTTGTGGTATTTACTTACAAAGCAATATCACTCAGCAATGAAATCTGTGTCATCAGGCCCTTAGCAGCACAATGAGTGGATTCAGGTATGATGATTCTAACTGAAGTAAGTCACACAGAAAAAGAAACATCATAAGATATCAGTAATACACGGAATGTAAACTTGGCTACACAGGAACTGAATTACAGAACAGAACAGGGACTCAAATTTAGAAAAACAACTTATGCTTGCTTAAGGGTAAAGGTGAGTTGGGGTGCTGCATAAAACCAGAGATTGAAATGAGCACAGATAAAGTTCCTTAAGCCAAATATGGAATAGACAAGAGCTACTCCTTGCTCAACGAAATGGACTCAACACCGCATATTAAACGCCTAAGTATGTACCTGACTTGTAAGTATCTTAAAACCTATGGATTGCTATGTCTCCAAAAGAGAATCAAGCATGTGTAGAGGGGCATAAACGCAGCAGTGATAGGATTGGAGAGGTTCGGTGAGCAAATGAAGACCCTTTGAAGTCATATTGCATGGTACCCATTCCACGGGTTTCAACTACACAGGTTTAAGGTATTCTTCCTTCAGCTAAAACATGCATGTGGTACCTAGAGTATGATCAACCATGTGATCGGGAGACGTGTTCAAATATGTCTCAGTTTTCCTCCCCTGGTACTCGGGTGCAACATTCCAGACGCTTTACTAACACTCTCCCCACTTGGAGAGTCAGCGCCTTTAACCTCCTGTTTGGCCCAGTTTGCAATTTCTGCGGAAGATGAACAGGAATAGCGAGAACCAATGAGAGACTAGCTGGAGGTGTCTGGACGGGGAAATTTAACTCTGATTTCCCACCAGGAAGAGGAAATAACCAAAGGCTCAGCGTGCCGTGCCGGAACCAGATTAGGGCCTGAAGCCATCCTGCGGTGTTGCGGCCAGGTCACAAGAAAGCAAGTTGAAGAAAGGAGCTCAGGGGCACTGTAATTCACAAACCTGCAGAGTTATAAATGACAGCTATCGTCCAAAAATAGACTGAAGTAAGGCTGCCAAGAGGACTTGAAAGCGGGGCAGAATTGCAGGAAACCGATTTCAGGAGGTAGACTGGAATTGCATTGAAAGCATAGGAAAAGAGGCAGAACGTCCACAATGATGCACTTGGCCAAAAAGGGCGTATGCGTTTTTTCCTGAATATATTCAGGAAAAAACGCATACGCCCTTTTTGGCCAACCAAGCAAGCTTGCAAAGGAAATCTGCACTACAATGAAGTCTCACTTCCCCCCGGTCAAAAGGGCCATCTGAAAAAAGTGTAAAATCCAGAAAGGCAACAGGCCATTGAGAACTGGGAGCCTTGTTATGCTGATGGGCGGGATGTAAATTGCCAACAGACACTTGGGAGAAGTGTATGCTGTTTCCTGAAACATCTAAAAAACAAAGCAACAGAGCCTAGGGCACTGCCACTTATGGTCCTATAGCTTAGGGAAATTAAAATCAAAAAGACACAGCCACCCCAAAGTTTGGAACGGCTCTGTTTACAAGAACCTCATGTACAGTACAAGTTCAACATCGCAGAAAGTGAAAAATGGATAAAGAAGTTGTGGTATTCACTTACAAAGCAATATCACTTAGCAATGAAATCTATGTCATCAGGCCCTTAGCAGCACAATGAGTGGATTCAGGTATGATGATTCTAACTGAAATAAGTCACACAGAAAAAGAAACATCATAAGATATCAGTAATACACGGAATGTAAACTTGGCTACACAGGAACTGAATTACAGAACAGAACAGGGTCTCAAATTTAGAAAACCAACTTATGCTTGCTTAAGGGGAAAGGTGAGTTGGGGTGCTGCATAAAACCAGAGATTGAAATGAGCACAGATAAAGTTCCTTAAGCCAAATATGGAATAGACAAGAGCTACTCCTTGCTCAACGAAATGGACTCAACACCGCATATTAAACGCCTAAGAATGTACCTGACTTGTAAGTATCTTAAAACCTATGGATTGCTATGTCTCCAAAAGAGAATCAAGCATGTGTACAGGGGCATAAACGCAGCAGTGATAGGATTGGAGAGGTGCGGTGAGCAAATGAAGACCCTTTGAAGTCATATTGCATGGTACCCATTCCACGGGTTTCAACTACCCAGGTTTAAGGTATTCTTCCTTCAGCTAAAACATGCATGTGGAACCCAAGTATGATCAACCATGTGAATGGGAGACGTGTTCAAATATGTCTCAGTTTTCCTCCCCTGGTACTCGGGTGCAACATTCCAGACGCTTTACTAACACTCTCCCCACTTGGAGAGTCAGCGCCTTTAACCTCCTGTTTGGCCCAGTTTGCAATTTCTGCGGAAGATGAACAGGAATAGCGAGAACCAATGAGAGACTAGCTGGAGGTGTCTGGACGGGCAAATTTAACTCTCATTTCCCACCAGGAAGAGGAAATAACCAAAGGCTCAGCGTGCCGTGCCGGAACCAGATTAGGGCCTGAAGCCATCCTGCGGTGTTGCGGCCAGCTTACAAGAAAGCGAGTTGAAGAAAGGAGCTCAGGGGCACTGTAATTCACAAACCTGCAGAGTTATAAATGACAGCTATCGTCCAAAAATAGACTGAAGTAAGGCTGCCAAGAGGACTTGAAAGCGGGGCAGAATTGCAGGAAACCGATTTCAGGAGGTAGACTGGAATTGCATTGAAAGCATAGGAAAAGAGGCAGAACGTCCACAATGATGCACTTGGCCAAAAAGGGCGTATGCGTTTTTTCCTGAATATATTCAGGAAAAAACGCATACGCCCTTTTTGGCCAACCAAGCAAGCTTGCAAAGGAAATCTGCACTACAATGAAGTCTCACTTCCCCCCGGTCAAAAGGGCCATCTGAAAAAAGTGTAAAATCCAGAAAGGCAGGACAGGCCATGGAGAACTGGGAGCCTTGTTATGCTGATGGGCGGGATGTAAATTGCCAACAGACACTCGGGAGAAGTGTATGGTGTTTCCTGAAACATCTAAAAAACAAAGCAACAGAGCCTAGGGCACTTCCACTTATGGTCCTATAGCTTAGGGAAATTAAAATAAAAAAGACACAGCCACCCCAATGTTTGGGACGCCTCTGTTTACAAGAACCTCGTTTACCGTACAAGTTCACTATCACAAAAAGTGAAAAATGGATAAAGAACTTGTGGTACTTACGTACAATGCAATATCACTCAGCAATGAAATCTATGACATCAGGCTCGTAGCAGCATAATGAGTGGATTCAGGTACGATGATTCTAACTGAAATAAGTCACACAGAAAAAGAAACATCATAAGATATCACTAATACACGGAATGTAAACGTGGCTACACAGGAACTGAATTACAGAACAGAACAGGGTCTCAAATTTAGAAAAACAACTTATGCTTGCTTAAGGGTAAAGGGTAGTTGGGGTGCTGCATAAAACCAGAGATTGAAATGAGCACAGATAAAGTTCCTTAAGTCAAATATGGAATAGACAAGAGCTACTCCTTGCTCAACGAAATGGACTCAACACCGCATATTAAACGCCTAAGAATGTACCTGACTAGTAAGTATCGTAAAACCTATGGATTGCTATGTCTCCAAAAGAGAATCAAGCATGTGTACAGGGGCATAAACGCAGCAGTGATAGGATTGGAGAGGTTCGGTGAGCAAATGAAGACCCTTTGAAGTCATATTGCATGGTACCCATTACACGGGTCTCAACTCTCCAGGTTTAAGGTATTCTTCCTTCAGCTAAAACATGCATGTGGAACCCAAGTATGATCAACCATGTGAACGGGAGACGTGTTCAAATATGTCTCAGTTTTCCTCCCCTGGTACTCGGGTGCAACATTCCAGACGCTTTACTAACACTCTCCCCACTTGGAGAGTCAGCGCCTTTAACCTCCTGTTTGGCCCAGTTTGCAATTTCTGCGGAAGATGAACAGGAATAGCGAGAACCAATGAGAGACTAGCTGGAGGTGTCTGGACGGGCAAATTTAACTCTCATTTCCCACCAGGAAGAGGAAATAACCAAAGGCTCAGCGTGCCGTGCCGGAACCAGATTAGGGCCTGAAGCCATCCTGCGGTGTTGCGGCCAGCTTACAAGAAAGCGAGTTGAAGAAAGGAGCTCAGGGGCACTGTAATTCACAAACCTGCAGAGTTATAAATGACAGCTATCGTCCAAAAATAGACTGAAGTAAGGCTGCCAAGAGGACTTGAAAGCGGGGCAGAATTGCAGGAAACCGATTTCAGGAGGTAGACTGGAATTGCATTGAAAGCATGGGAAAAGAGGCAGAACGTCCACAATGATGCACTTGGCCAAAAAGGGCGTATGCGTTTTTTCCTGAATATATTCAGGAAAAAACGCATACGCCCTTTTTGGCCAACCAAGCAAGCTTGCAAAGGAAATCTGCACTATAATGAAGTCTCACTTCCCCCCGGTCAAAAGGGCCATCTGAAAAAAGTGTAAAATCCAGAAAGGCAGGACAGGCCATGGAGAACTGTGAGCCTTGTTATGCTGATGGGCGGGATGTAAATTGCCAACAAGCACTCCGGAGAAGTGTATGGTGTTTCCTGAAACATCTAAAAAACAAAGCAACAGAACCTAGGGCACTTCCACTTATGGTCCTATAGCTTAGGGAAATTAAAATCAAAAAGACACAGCCACCCCAAAGTTTGGAACGGCTCTGTTTACAAGAACCTCGTTTACAGTACAAGTTCAACATCGCAGAAAGTGAAAAATGGATAAAGAAGTTGTGGTATTTACTTACAAAGCAATATCACTCAGCAATGAAATCTGTGTCATCAGGCCCTTAGCAGCACAATGAGTGGATTCAGGTATGATGATTCGAACTGAAATAAGTCACACAGAAAAAGAAACATCATAAGATATCAGTAATACACGGAATGTAAACTTGGCTACACAGGAACTGAATTACAGAACAGAACAGGGTCTCAAATTTAGAAAACCAACTTATTCTTGCTTAAGGGTAAAGGTGAGTTGGGGTGCTGCATAAAACCAGAGATTGAAATGAGCACAGATAAAGTTCCTTAAGCCAAATATGGAATAGACAAGAGCTACTCCTTGCTCAACGAAATGGACTCAACACCGCATATTAAACGCCTAAGAATGTACCTGACTAGTAAGTATCTTAAAACCTATGGATTGCTATGTCTCCGAAAGAGAATCAAGCATGTGTACAGGGGCATAAACGCAGCAGTGATAGGATTGGAGAGGTTCGGTGAGCAAATGAAGACCCTTTGAAGTCATATTGCATGGTACCCATTACACGGGTCTTAACTCTCCAGGTTTAAAGTATTCTTCCTTCAGCTAAAACATGCATGTGGAACCTAGAGTATGATCAACCATGTGAACGGGAGACGTGTTCAAATATGTCTCAGTTTTCCTCCCCTGGTACTCGGGTGCAACATTCCAGACGCTTTACTAACACTCTCCCCACTTGGAGAGTCAGCGCCTTTAACCTCCTGTTTGGCCCAGTTTGCAATTTCTGCGGAAGATGAACAGGAATAGCGAGAACCAATGAGAGGCTAGCTGGAGGTGTCTGGACGGGCAAATTTAACTCTCATTTCCCACCAGGAAGAGGAAATAACCAAAGGCTCAGCGTGCCGTACCGGAACCAGATTAGGGCCTGAAGCCATCCTGCGGTGTTGCGGCCAGGTCACAAGAAAGCAAGTTGAAGAAAGGAGCTCAGGAGCACTGTAATTCACAAACCTGCAGAGTTATAAATGACAGCTATCGTCCAAAAATAGACTGAAGTAAGGCTGTCAAGAGGACTTGAAAGCGGGGCAGAATTGCAGGAAACCGATTTCAGGAGGTAGACTGGAATTGCATTGAAAGCATAGGAAAAGAGGCAGAACGTCCACAATGATGCACTTGGCCAAAAAGGGCGTATGCGTTTTTTCCTGAATATATTCAGGAAAAAACGCATACGCCCTTTTTGGCCAACCAAGCAAGCTTGCAAAGGAAATCTGCACTACAATGAAGTCTCACTTCCCCCCGGTCAAAAGGGCCATCTGAAAAAAGTGTAAAATCCAGAAAGGCAGGACAGGCCATGGAGAACTGGGAGCCTTGTTATGCTGATGGGCGGGATGTAAATTGCCAACAACCACTCGGGAGAAGTGTATGGTGTTTCCTGAAACATCTAAAAAACAAAGCAACAGAACCTAGGGCACTTCCACTTATGGTCCTATAGCTTAGGGAAATTAAAATCAAAAAGACACAGCCACCCCAAAGTTTGGGACGCCTCTGTTTACAAGAACCTCGTTTACAGTACAAGTTCAACATCGCAGAAAGTGAAAACTGGATAAAGAAGTTGTGGTATTTACTTACAAAGCAATATCACTCAGCAATGAAATCTGTGTCATCAGGCCCTTAGCAGCACAATGAGTGGATTCAGGTATGATGATTCTAACTGAAGTAAGTCACACAGAAAAAGAAACATCATAAGATATCAGTAATACACGGAATGTAAACTTGGCTACACAGGAACTGAATTACAGAACAGAACAGGGACTCAAATTTAGAAAAACAACTTATGCTTGCTTAAGGGTAAAGGTGAGTTGGGGTGCTGCATAAAACCAGAGATTGAAATGAGCACAGATAAAGTTCCTTAAGCCAAATATGGAATAGACAAGAGCTACTCCTTGCTCAACGAAATGGACTCAACACCGCATATTAAACGCCTAAGTATGTACCTGACTTGTAAGTATCTTAAAACCTATGGATTGCTATGTCTCCAAAAGAGAATCAAGCATGTGTAGAGGGGCATAAACGCAGCAGTGATAGGATTGGAGAGGTGCGGTGAGCAAATGAAGACCCTTTGAAGTCATATTGCATGGTACCCATTCCACGGGTTTCAACTACACAGGTTTAAGGTATTCTTCCTTCAGCTAAAACATGCATGTGGTACCTAGAGTATGATCAACCATGTGATCGGGAGACGTGTTCAAATATGTCTCAGTTTTCCTCCCCTGGTACTCGGGTGCAACATTCCAGACGCTTTACTAACACTCTCCCCACATGGAGAGTCAGCGCCTTTAACCTCCTGTTTGGCCCAGTTTGCAATTTCTGCGGAAGATGAACAGGAATAGCGAGAACCAATGAGAGACTAGCTGGAGGTGTCTGGACGGGGAAATTTAACTCTGATTTCCCACCAGGAAGAGGAAATAACCAAAGGCTCAGCGTGCCGTGCCGGAACCAGATTAGGGCCTGAAGCCATCCTGCGGTGTTGCGGCCAGGTCACAAGAAAGCAAGTTGAAGAAAGGAGCTCAGGGGCACTGTAATTCACAAACCTGCAGAGTTATAAATGACAGCTATCGTCCAAAAATAGACTGAAGTAAGGCTGCCAAGAGGACTTGAAAGCGGGGCAGAATTGCAGGAAACCGATTTCAGGAGGTAGACTGGAATTGCATTGAAAGCATAGGAAAAGAGGCAGAACGTCCACAATGATGCACTTGGCCAAAAAGGGCGTATGCGTTTTTTCCTGAATATATTCAGGAAAAAACGCATACGCCCTTTTTGGCCAACCAAGCAAGCTTGCAAAGGAAATCTGCACTACAATGAAGTCTCACTTCCCCCCGGTCAAAAGGGCCATCTGAAAAAAGTGTAAAATCCAGAAAGGCAACAGGCCATTGAGAACTGGGAGCCTTGTTATGCTGATGGGCGGGATGTAAATTGCCAACAGACACTTGGGAGAAGTGTATGGTGTTTCCTGAAACATCTAAAAAACAAAGCAACAGAGCCTAGGGCACTTCCACTTATGGTCCTATAGCTTAGGGAAATTAAAATCAAAAAGACACAGCCACCCCAAAGTTTGGAACGGCTCTGTTTACAAGAACCTCATTTACAGTACAAGTTCAACATCGCAGAAAGTGAAAAATGGATAAAGAAGTTGTGGTATTCACTTACAAAGCAATATCACTCAGCAATGAAATCTATGTCTTCAGGCCCTTAGCAGCACAATGAGTGGATTCAGGTATGATGATTCTAACTGAAATAAGTCACACAGAAAAAGAAACATCATAAGATATCAGTAATACACGGAATGGAAACTTGGCTACACAGGAACTGAATTACAGAACAGAACAGGGTCTCAAATTTAGAAAACCAACTTATGCTTGCTTAAGGGTAAAGGTGAGTTGGGGTGCTGCATAAAACCAGAGATTGAAATGAGCACAGATAAAGTTCCTTAAGCCAAATATGGAATAGACAAGAGCTACTCCTTGCTCAACGAAATGGACTCAACACCCCATATTAAACGCCTAAGAATGTACCTGACTTGTAAGTATCTTAAAACCTATGGATTGCTATGTCTCCGAAAGAGAATCAAGCATGTGTACAGGGGCATAAACGCAGCAGTGATAGGATTGGAGAGGTTCGGTGAGCAAATGAAGACCCTTTGAAGTCATATTGCATGGTACCCATTCCACGGGTTTCAACTACCCAGGTTTAAGGTATTCTTCCTTCAGCTAAAACATGCATATGGAACCTAGAGTATGATCAACCATGTGATCGGGAGACGTGTTCAAATATGTCTCAGTTTTCCTCCCCTGGTACTCGGGTGCAACATTCCAGATGCTTTACTAACACTCTCCCCACTTGGAGAGTCAGTCCCTTTAACCTCCTGTTTGGCCCAGTTTGCAATTTCTGCGGAAGATGAACAGGAATAGCGAGAACCAATGAGAGGCTAGCTGGAGGTGTCTGGACGGGCAAATTTAACTCTCATTTCCCACCAGGAAGAGGAATTAACCAAAGGCTCAGCGTGCCGGGCCGGAACCAGATTAGGGCCTGAAGCCATCCTGCGGTGTTGCGGCCAGGTCACAAGAAAGCGAGTTGAAGAAAGGAGCTCAGGGGCAGTGTAATTCACAAACCTGCAGAGTTATAAATGACAGCTATCGTCCAAAAATAGACTGAAGTAAGGCTGCCAAGAGGACTTGAAAGCGGGGCAGAATTGCAGGAAACCGATTTCAGGAGGTAGACTGGAATTGCATTGAAAGCATAGGAAAAGAGGCAGAACGTCCACAATGATGCACTTGGCCAAAAAGGGCGTATGCGTTTATTCCTGAATATATTCAGGAAAAAACGCATACGCCCTTTTTGGCCAACCAAGCAAGCTTGCAAAGGAAATCTGCACTACAATGAAGTCTCACTTCCCCCCGGTCAAAAGGGCCATCTGAAAAAAGTGTAAAATCCAGAAAGGCAGGACAGGCCATGGAGAACTGGGAGCCTTGTTATGCTGATGGGCGGGATGTAAATTGCCAACAGACACTCGGGAGAAGTGTATGGTGTTTCCTGAAACATCTAAAAAACAAAGCAACAGAGCCTAGGGCACTGCCACTTATGGTCCTATAGCTTAGGGAAATTAAAATCAAAAAGACACAGCCACCCCAAAGTTTGCGACGCCTCTGTTTACAAGAACCTCGTTTACAGTACAAGTTCAACATCGCAGAAAGTGAAAAATGGATAAAGAAGTTGTGGTATTTACTTACAAAACAATATCACTCAGCAATGAAATCTATGTCATCAGGCCCTTAACATCACAATGAGTGGATTCAGGTATGATGATTCTAACTGAAATAAGTCACACAGAAAAAGAAACATCATAAGATATCAGTAATACACGGAATGGAAACTTGGCTACACAGGAACTGAATTACAGAACAGAACAGGGTCTCAAATTTAGAAAACCAACTTATGCTTGCTTAAGGGTAAAGGTGAGTTGGGGTGCTGCATAAAACCAGAGATTGAAATGAGCACAGATAAAGTTCCTTAAGTCAAATATGGAATAGACAAGAGCTACTCCTTGCTCAACGAAATGGACTCAATACCGCATAGTAAACGCCTAAGAATGTACCTGACTAGTAAGTATCGTAAAACCTATGGATTGCTATGTCTCCAAAAGATAATCAAGCATGTGTACAGGGGCATAAACGCAGCAGTGATAGGATTGGAGAGGTTCGGTGAGCAAATGAAGACCCTTTGAAGTCATATTGCATGGTACCCATTCCACGGGTCTCAACTCTCCAGGTTTAAGGTATTCTTCCTTCAGCTAAAACATGCATGTGGAACCTAGAGCATGGTCAACCATGTGATCAGGAGACGTGTTCAAATATGTCTCAGTTTTCCTCCCCTGGTACTCGGGTGCAACATTCCAGATGCTTTACTAACACTCTCCCCACTTGGAGAGTCAGTCCCTTTAACCTCCTGTTTGGCCCAGTTTGCAATTTCTGCGGAAGATGAACAGGAATAGCGAGAACCAATGAGAGGCTAGCTGGAGGTGTCTGGACGGGCAAATTTAACTCTCATTTCCCACCAGGAAGAGGAATTAACCAAAGGCTCAGCGTGCCGGGCCGGAACCAGATTAGGGCCTTTAGCCATCCTGCGGTGTTGCGGCCAAGTCACAAGAAAGCGAGTTGAAGAAAGGAGCTCAGGGGCAGTGTAATTCACAAACCTGCAGAGTTATAAATGACAGCTATCGTCCAAAAATAGACTGAAGTAAGGCTGCCAAGAGGACTTGAAAGCGGGGCAGAATTGCAGGAAACCGATTTCAGGAGGTAGACTGGAATTGCATTGAAAGCATAGGAAAAGAGGCAGAACGTCCACAATGATGCACTTGGCCAAAAAGGGCGTATGCGTTTTTTCCTGAATATATTCAGGAAAAAACGCATACGCCCTTTTTGGCCAACCAAGCAAGCTTGCAAAGGAAATCTGCACTACAATGAAGTCTCACTTCCCCCCGGTCAAAAGGGCCATCTGAAAAAAGTGTAAAATCCAGAAAGGCAACAGGCCATTGAGAACTGGGAGCCTTGTTATGCTGATGGGCGGGATGTAAATTGCCAACAGACACTTGGGAGAAGTGTATGGTGTTTCCTGAAACATCTAAAAAACAAAGCAACAGAGCCTAGGGCACTGCCACTTATGGTCCTATAGCTTAGGGAAATTAAAATCAAAAAGACACAGCCACCCCAAAGTTTGCGACGCCTCTGTTTACAAGAACCTCGTTTACAGTACAAGTTCAACATCGCAGAAAGTGAAAAATGGATAAAGAAGTTGTGGTATTTACTTACAAAACAATATCACTCAGCAATGAAATCTATGTCATCAGGCCCTTAACATCACAATGAGTGGATTCAGGTATGATGATTCTAACTGAAATAAGTCACACAGAAAAAGAAACATCATAAGATATCAGTAATACACGGAATGGAAACTTGGCTACACAGGAACTGAATTACAGAACAGAACAGGGTCTCAAATTTAGAAAACCAACTTATGCTTGCTTAAGGGTAAAGGTGAGTTGGGGTGCTGCATAAAACCAGAGATTGAAATGAGCACAGATAAAGTTCCTTAAGTCAAATATGGAATAGACAAGAGCTACTCCTTGCTCAACGAAATGGACTCAATACCGCATAGTAAACGCCTAAGAATGTACCTGACTAGTAAGTATCGTAAAACCTATGGATTGCTATGTCTCCAAAAGATAATCAAGCATGTGTACAGGGGCATAAACGCAGCAGTGATAGGATTGGAGAGGTTCGGTGAGCAAATGAAGACCCTTTGAAGTCATATTGCATGGTACCCATTCCACGGGTCTCAACTCTCCAGGTTTAAGGTATTCTTCCTTCAGCTAAAACATGCATGTGGAACCTAGAGCATGGTCAACCATGTGATCAGGAGACGTGTTCAAATATGTCTCAGTTTTCCTCCCCTGGTACTCGGGTGCAACATTCCAGATGCTTTACTAACACTCTCCCCACTTGGAGAGTCAGTCCCTTTAACCTCCTGTTTGGCCCAGTTTGCAATTTCTGCGGAAGATGAACAGGAATAGCGAGAACCAATGAGAGGCTAGCTGGAGGTGTCTGGACGGGCAAATTTAACTCTCATTTCCCACCAGGAAGAGGAATTAACCAAAGGCTCAGCGTGCCGGGCCGGAACCAGATTAGGGCCTTTAGCCATCCTGCGGTGTTGCGGCCAAGTCACAAGAAAGCGAGTTGAAGAAAGGAGCTCAGGGGCAGTGTAATTCACAAACCTGCAGAGTTATAAATGACAGCTATCGTCCAAAAATAGACTGAAGTAAGGCTGCCAAGAGGACTTGAAAGCGGGGCAGAATTGCAGGAAACCGATTTCAGGAGGTAGACTGGAATTGCATTGAAAGCATAGGAAAAGAGGCAGAACGTCCACAATGATGCACTTGGCCAAAAAGGGCGTATGCGTTTTTTCCTGAATATATTCAGGAAAAAACGCATACGCCCTTTTTGGCCAACCAAGCAAGCTTGCAAAGGAAATCTGCACTACAATGAAGTCTCACTTCCCCCCGGTCAAAAGGGCCATCTGAAAAAAGTGTAAAATCCAGAAAGGCAACAGGCCATTGAGAACTGGGAGCCTTGTTATGCTGATGGGCGGGATGTAAATTGCCAACAGACACTTGGGAGAAGTGTATGGTGTTTCCTGAAACATCTAAAAAACAAAGCAACAGAGCCTAGGGCACTGCCACTTATGGTCCTATAGCTTAGGGAAATTAAAATCAAAAAGACACAGCCACCCCAAAGTTTGGAACGGCTCTGTTTACAAGAACCTCATGTACAGTACAAGTTCAACATCGCAGAAAGTGAAAAATGGATAAAGAAGTTGTGGTATTCACTTACAAAGCAATATCACTTAGCAATGAAATCTATGTCATCAGGCCCTTAGCAGCACAATGAGTGGATTCAGGTATGATGATTCTAACTGAAATAAGTCACACAGAAAAAGAAACATCATAAGATATCAGTAATACACGGAATGGAAACTTGGCTACACAGGAACTGAATTACAGAACAGAACAGGGTCTCAAATTTAGAAAACCAACTTATGCTTGCTTAAGGGTAAAGGTGAGTTGGGGTGCTGCATAAAACCAGAGATTGAAATGAGCACAGATAAAGTTCCTTAAGCCAAATATGGAATAGACAAGAGCTACTCCTTGCTCAACGAAATGGACTCAACACCCCATATTAAACGCCTAAGAATGTACCTGACTTGTAAGTATCTTAAAACCTATGGATTGCTATGTCTCCGAAAGAGAATCAAGCATGTGTACAGGGGCATAAACGCAGCAGTGATAGGATTGGAGAGGTTCGGTGAGCAAATGAAGACCCTTTGAAGTCATATTGCATGGTACCCATTCCACGGGTTTCAACTACCCAGGTTTAAGGTATTCTTCCTTCAGCTAAAACATGCATATGGAACCTAGAGTATGATCAACCATGTGATCGGGAGACGTGTTCAAATATGTCTCAGTTTTCCTCCCCTGGTACTCGGGTGCAACATTCCAGATGCTTTACTAACACTCTCCCCACTTGGAGAGTCAGTCCCTTTAACCTCCTGTTTGGCCCAGTTTGCAATTTCTGCGGAAGATGAACAGGAATAGCGAGAACCAATGAGAGGCTAGCTGGAGGTGTCTGGACGGGCAAATTTAACTCTCATTTCCCACCAGGAAGAGGAATTAACCAAAGGCTCAGCGTGCCGGGCCGGAACCAGATTAGGGCCTGAAGCCATCCTGCGGTGTTGCGGCCAGGTCACAAGAAAGCGAGTTGAAGAAAGGAGCTCAGGGGCAGTGTAATTCACAAACCTGCAGAGTTATAAATGACAGCTATCGTCCAAAAATAGACTGAAGTAAGGCTGCCAAGAGGACTTGAAAGCGGGGCAGAATTGCAGGAAACCGATTTCAGGAGGTAGACTGGAATTGCATTGAAAGCATAGGAAAAGAGGCAGAACGTCCACAATGATGCACTTGGCCAAAAAGGGCGTATGCGTTTATTCCTGAATATATTCAGGAAAAAACGCATACGCCCTTTTTGGCCAACCAAGCAAGCTTGCAAAGGAAATCTGCACTACAATGAAGTCTCACTTCCCCCCGGTCAAAAGGGCCATCTGAAAAAAGTGTAAAATCCAGAAAGGCAGGACAGGCCATGGAGAACTGGGAGCCTTGTTATGCTGATGGGCGGGATGTAAATTGCCAACAGACACTCGGGAGAAGTGTATGGTGTTTCCTGAAACATCTAAAAAACAAAGCAACAGAGCCTAGGGCACTGCCACTTATGGTCCTATAGCTTAGGGAAATTAAAATCAAAAAGACACAGCCACCCCAAAGTTTGCGACGCCTCTGTTTACAAGAACCTCGTTTACAGTACAAGTTCAACATCGCAGAAAGTGAAAAATGGATAAAGAAGTTGTGGTATTTACTTACAAAGCAATATCACTCAGCAATGAAATCTATGTCATCAGGCCCTTAACATCACAATGAGTGGATTCAGGTATGATGATTCTAACTGAAATAAGTCACACAGAAAAAGAAACATCATAAGATATCAGTAATACACGGAATGGAAACTTGGCTACACAGGAACTGAATTACAGAACAGAACAGGGTCTCAAATTTAGAAAACCAACTTATGCTTGCTTAAGGGTAAAGGTGAGTTGGGGTGCTGCATAAAACCAGAGATTGAAATGAGCACAGATAAAGTTCCTTAAGTCAAATATGGAATAGACAAGAGCTACTCCTTGCTCAACGAAATGGACTCAATACCGCATAGTAAACGCCTAAGAATGTACCTGACTAGTAAGTATCGTAAAACCTATGGATTGCTATGTCTCCAAAAGAGAATCAAGCATGTGTACAGGGGCATAAACGCAGCAGTGATAGGATTGGAGAGGTTCGGTGAGCAAATGAAGACCCTTTGAAGTCATATTGCATGGTACCCATTACACGGGTCTCAACTCTCCAGGTTTAAGGTATTCTTCCTTCAGCTAAAACATGCATGTGGAACCTAGAGCATGGTCAACCATGTGATCAGGAGACGTGTTCAAATATGTCTCAGTTTTCCTCCCCTGGTACTCGGGTGCAACATTCCAGATGCTTTACTAACACTCTCCCCACTTGGAGAGTCAGTCCCTTTAACCTCCTGTTTGGCCCAGTTTGCAATTTCTGCGGAAGATGAACAGGAATAGCGAGAACCAATGAGAGGCTAGCTGGAGGTGTCTGGACGGGCAAATTTAACTCTCATTTCCCACCAGGAAGAGGAATTAACCAAAGGCTCAGCGTGCCGGGCCGGAACCAGATTAGGGCCTTTAGCCATCCTGCGGTGTTGCGGCCAGGTCACAAGAAAGCGAGTTGAAGAAAGGAGCTCAGGGGCAGTGTAATTCACAAACCTGCAGAGTTATAAATGACAGCTATCGTCCAAAAATAGACTGAAGTAAGGCTGCCAAGAGGACTTGAAAGCGGGGCAGAATTGCAGGAAACCGATTTCAGGAGGTAGACTGGAATTGCATTGAAAGCATAGGAAAAGAGGCAGAACGTCCACAATGATGCACTTGGCCAAAAAGGGCGTATGCGTTTTTTCCTGAATATATTCAGGAAAAAACGCATACGCCCTTTTTGGCCAACCAAGCAAGCTTGCAAAGGAAATCTGCACTACAATGAAGTCTCACTTCCCCCCGGTCAAAAGGGCCATCTGAAAAAAGTGTAAAATCCAGAAAGGCAACAGGCCATTGAGAACTGGGAGCCTTGTTATGCTGATGGGCGGGATGTAAATTGCCAACAGACACTTGGGAGAAGTGTATGGTGTTTCCTGAAACATCTAAAAAACAAAGCAACAGAGCCTAGGGCACTTCCACTTATGGTCCTATAGCTTAGGGAAATTAAAATCAAAAAGACACAGCCACCCCAAAGTTTGGAACGGCTCTGTTTACAAGAACCTCATGTACAGTACAAGTTCAACATCGCAGAAAGTGAAAAATGGATAAAGAAGTTGTGGTATTCACTTACAAAGCAATATCACTTAGCAATGAAATCTATGTCATCAGGCCCTTAGCAGCACAATGAGTGGATTCAGGTATGATGATTCTAACTGAAATAAGTCACACAGAAAAAGAAACATCATAAGATATCAGTAATACACGGAATGTAAACTTGGCTACACAGGAACTGAATTACAGAACAGAACAGGGTCTCAAATTTAGAAAACCAACTTATGCTTGCTTAAGGGGAAAGGTGAGTTGGGGTGCTGCATAAAACCAGAGATTGAAATGAGCACAGATAAAGTTCCTTAAGCCAAATATGGAATAGACAAGAGCTACTCCTTGCTCAACGAAATGGACTCAACACCGCATATTAAACGCCTAAGAATGTACCTGACTTGTAAGTATCTTAAAACCTATGGATTGCTATGTCTCCAAAAGAGAATCAAGCATGTGTACAGGGGCATAAACGCAGCAGTGATAGGATTGGAGAGGTGCGGTGAGCAAATGAAGACCCTTTGAAGTCATATTGCATGGTACCCATTCCACGGGTTTCAACTACCCAGGTTTAAGGTATTCTTCCTTCAGCTAAAACATGCATGTGGAACCCAAGTATGATCAACCATGTGAATGGGAGACGTGTTCAAATATGTCTCAGTTTTCCTCCCCTGGTACTCGGGTGCAACATTCCAGACGCTTTACTAACACTCTCCCCACTTGGAGAGTCAGCGCCTTTAACCTCCTGTTTGGCCCAGTTTGCAATTTCTGCGGAAGATGAACAGGAATAGCGAGAACCAATGAGAGACTAGCTGGAGGTGTCTGGACGGGCAAATTTAACTCTCATTTCCCACCAGGAAGAGGAAATAACCAAAGGCTCAGCGTGCCGTGCCGGAACCAGATTAGGGCCTGAAGCCATCCTGCGGTGTTGCGGCCAGCTTACAAGAAAGCGAGTTGAAGAAAGGAGCTCAGGGGCACTGTAATTCACAAACCTGCAGAGTTATAAATGACAGCTATCGTCCAAAAATAGACTGAAGTAAGGCTGCCAAGAGGACTTGAAAGCGGGGCAGAATTGCAGGAAACCGATTTCAGGAGGTAGACTGGAATTGCATTGAAAGCATAGGAAAAGAGGCAGAACGTCCACAATGATGCACTTGGCCAAAAAGGGCGTATGCGTTTTTTCCTGAATATATTCAGGAAAAAACGCATACGCCCTTTTTGGCCAACCAAGCAAGCTTGCAAAGGAAATCTGCACTACAATGAAGTCTCACTTCCCCCCGGTCAAAAGGGCCATCTGAAAAAAGTGTAAAATCCAGAAAGGCAGGACAGGCCATGGAGAACTGGGAGCCTTGTTATGCTGATGGGCGGGATGTAAATTGCCAACAGACACTCGGGAGAAGTGTATGGTGTTTCCTGAAACATCTAAAAAACAAAGCAACAGAGCCTAGGGCACTTCCACTTATGGTCCTATAGCTTAGGGAAATTAAAATAAAAAAGACACAGCCACCCCAATGTTTGGGACGCCTCTGTTTACAAGAACCTCGTTTACCGTACAAGTTCACTATCACAAAAAGTGAAAAATGGATAAAGAACTTGTGGTACTTACGTACAATGCAATATCACTCAGCAATGAAATCTATGACATCAGGCTCGTAGCAGCATAATGAGTGGATTCAGGTACGATGATTCTAACTGAAATAAGTCACACAGAAAAAGAAACATCATAAGATATCACTAATACACGGAATGTAAACGTGGCTACACAGGAACTGAATTACAGAACAGAACAGGGTCTCAAATTTAGAAAAACAACTTATGCTTGCTTAAGGGTAAAGGGTAGTTGGGGTGCTGCATAAAACCAGAGATTGAAATGAGCACAGATAAAGTTCCTTAAGTCAAATATGGAATAGACAAGAGCTACTCCTTGCTCAACGAAATGGACTCAACACCGCATATTAAACGCCTAAGAATGTACCTGACTAGTAAGTATCGTAAAACCTATGGATTGCTATGTCTCCAAAAGAGAATCAAGCATGTGTACAGGGGCATAAACGCAGCAGTGATAGGATTGGAGAGGTTCGGTGAGCAAATGAAGACCCTTTGAAGTCATATTGCATGGTACCCATTACACGGGTCTCAACTCTCCAGGTTTAAGGTATTCTTCCTTCAGCTAAAACATGCATGTGGAACCCAAGTATGATCAACCATGTGAACGGGAGACGTGTTCAAATATGTCTCAGTTTTCCTCCCCTGGTACTCGGGTGCAACATTCCAGACGCTTTACTAACACTCTCCCCACTTGGAGAGTCAGCGCCTTTAACCTCCTGTTTGGCCCAGTTTGCAATTTCTGCGGAAGATGAACAGGAATAGCGAGAACCAATGAGAGACTAGCTGGAGGTGTCTGGACGGGCAAATTTAACTCTCATTTCCCACCAGGAAGAGGAAATAACCAAAGGCTCAGCGTGCCGTGCCGGAACCAGATTAGGGCCTGAAGCCATCCTGCGGTGTTGCGGCCAGCTTACAAGAAAGCGAGTTGAAGAAAGGAGCTCAGGGGCACTGTAATTCACAAACCTGCAGAGTTATAAATGACAGCTATCGTCCAAAAATAGACTGAAGTAAGGCTGCCAAGAGGACTTGAAAGCGGGGCAGAATTGCAGGAAACCGATTTCAGGAGGTAGACTGGAATTGCATTGAAAGCATGGGAAAAGAGGCAGAACGTCCACAATGATGCACTTGGCCAAAAAGGGCGTATGCGTTTTTTCCTGAATATATTCAGGAAAAAACGCATACGCCCTTTTTGGCCAACCAAGCAAGCTTGCAAAGGAAATCTGCACTATAATGAAGTCTCACTTCCCCCCGGTCAAAAGGGCCATCTGAAAAAAGTGTAAAATCCAGAAAGGCAGGACAGGCCATGGAGAACTGGGAGCCTTGTTATGCTGATGGGCGGGATGTAAATTGCCAACAAGCACTCCGGAGAAGTGTATGGTGTTTCCTGAAACATCTAAAAAACAAAGCAACAGAACCTAGGGCACTTCCACTTATGGTCCTATAGCTTAGGGAAATTAAAATCAAAAAGACACAGCCACCCCAAAGTTTGGAACGGCTCTGTTTACAAGAACCTCGTTTACAGTACAAGTTCAACATCGCAGAAAGTGAAAAATGGATAAAGAAGTTGTGGTATTTACTTACAAAGCAATATCACTCAGCAATGAAATCTGTGTCATCAGGCCCTTAGCAGCACAATGAGTGGATTCAGGTATGATGATTCTAACTGAAATAAGTCACACAGAAAAAGAAACATCATAAGATATCAGTAATACACGGAATGTAAACTTGGCTACACAGGAACTGAATTACAGAACAGAACAGGGTCTCAAATTTAGAAAACCAACTTATTCTTGCTTAAGGGTAAAGGTGAGTTGGGGTGCTGCATAAAACCAGAGATTGAAATGAGCACAGATAAAGTTCCTTAAGCCAAATATGGAATAGACAAGAGCTACTCCTTGCTCAACGAAATGGACTCAACACCGCATATTAAACGCCTAAGAATGTACCTGACTAGTAAGTATCTTAAAACCTATGGATTGCTATGTCTCCGAAAGAGAATCAAGCATGTGTACAGGGGCATAAACGCAGCAGTGATAGGATTGGAGAGGTTCGGTGAGCAAATGAAGACCCTTTGAAGTCATATTGCATGGTACCCATTACACGGGTCTTAACTCTCCAGGTTTAAAGTATTCTTCCTTCAGCTAAAACATGCATGTGGAACCTAGAGTATGATCAACCATGTGAACGGGAGACGTGTTCAAATATGTCTCAGTTTTCCTCCCCTGGTACTCGGGTGCAACATTCCAGACGCTTTACTAACACTCTCCCCACTTGGAGAGTCAGTCCCTTTAACCTCCTGTTTGGCCCAGTTTGCAATTTCTGCGGAAGATGAACAGGAATAGCGAGAACCAATGAGAGGCTAGCTGGAGGTGTCTGGACGGGCAAATTTAACTCTCATTTCCCACCAGGAAGAGGAAATAACCAAAGGCTCAGCGTGCCGTACCGGAACCAGATTAGGGCCTGAAGCCATCCTGCGGTGTTGCGGCCAGCTCAAAAGAAAGCGAGTTGAAGAAAGGAGCTCAGGAGCACTGTAATTCACAAACCTGCAGAGTTATAAATGACAGCTATCGTCCAAAAATAGACTGAAGTAAGGCTGTCAAGAGGACTTGAAAGCGGGGCAGAATTGCAGGAAACCGATTTCAGGAGGTAGACTGGAATTGCATTGAAAGCATAGGAAAAGAGGCAGAACGTCCACAATGATGCACTTGGCCAAAAAGGGCGTATGCGTTTTTTCCTGAATATATTCAGGAAAAAACGCATACGCCCTTTTTGGCCAACCAAGCAAGCTTGCAAAGGAAATCTGCACTACAATGAAGTCTCACTTCCCCCCGGTCAAAAGGGCCATCTGAAAAAAGTGTAAAATCCAGAAAGGCAGGACAGGCCATGGAGAACTGGGAGCCTTGTTATGCTGATGGGCGGGATGTAAATTGCCAACAACCACTCGGGAGAAGTGTATGGTGTTTCCTGAAACATCTAAAAAACAAAGCAACAGAACCTAGGGCACTTCCACTTATGGTCCTATAGCTTAGGGAAATTAAAATCAAAAAGACACAGCCACCCCAAAGTTTGGGACGCCTCTGTTTACAAGAACCTCGTTTACAGTACAAGTTCAACATCGCAGAAAGTGAAAACTGGATAAAGAAGTTGTGGTATTTACTTACAAAGCAATATCACTCAGCAATGAAATCTGTGTCATCAGGCCCTTAGCAGCACAATGAGTGGATTCAGGTATGATGATTCTAACTGAAGTAAGTCACACAGAAAAAGAAACATCATAAGATATCAGTAATACACGGAATGTAAACTTGGCTACACAGGAACTGAATTACAGAACAGAACAGGGACTCAAATTTAGAAAAACAACTTATGCTTGCTTAAGGGTAAAGGTGAGTTGGGGTGCTGCATAAAACCAGAGATTGAAATGAGCACAGATAAAGTTCCTTAAGCCAAATATGGAATAGACAAGAGCTACTCCTTGCTCAACGAAATGGACTCAACACCGCATATTAAACGCCTAAGTATGTACCTGACTTGTAAGTATCTTAAAACCTATGGATTGCTATGTCTCCAAAAGAGAATCAAGCATGTGTAGAGGGGCATAAACGCAGCAGTGATAGGATTGGAGAGGTTCGGTGAGCAAATGAAGACCCTTTGAAGTCATATTGCATGGTACCCATTCCACGGGTTTCAACTACACAGGTTTAAGGTATTCTTCCTTCAGCTAAAACATGCATGTGGTACCTAGAGTATGATCAACCATGTGATCGGGAGACGTGTTCAAATATGTCTCAGTTTTCCTCCCCTGGTACTCGGGTGCAACATTCCAGACGCTTTACTAACACTCTCCCCACTTGGAGAGTCAGCGCCTTTAACCTCTGTTTGGCCCAGTTTGCAATTTCTGCGGAAGATGAACAGGAATAGCGAGAACCAATGAGAGACTAGCTGGAGGTGTCTGGACGGGGAAATTTAACTCTGATTTCCCACCAGGAAGAGGAAATAACCAAAGGCTCAGCGTGCCGTGCCGGAACCAGATTAGGGCCTGAAGCCATCCTGCGGTGTTGCGGCCAGGTCACAAGAAAGCAAGTTGAAGAAAGGAGCTCAGGGGCACTGTAATTCACAAACCTGCAGAGTTATAAATGACAGCTATCGTCCAAAAATAGACTGAAGTAAGGCTGCCAAGAGGACTTGAAAGCGGGGCAGAATTGCAGGAAACCGATTTCAGGAGGTAGACTGGAATTGCATTGAAAGCATAGGAAAAGAGGCAGAACGTCCACAATGATGCACTTGGCCAAAAAGGGCGTATGCGTTTTTTCCTGAATATATTCAGGAAAAAACGCATACGCCCTTTTTGGCCAACCAAGCAAGCTTGCAAAGGAAATCTGCACTACAATGAAGTCTCACTTCCCCCCGGTCAAAAGGGCCATCTGAAAAAAGTGTAAAATCCAGAAAGGCAACAGGCCATTGAGAACTGGGAGCCTTGTTATGCTGATGGGCGGGATGTAAATTGCCAACAGACACTTGGGAGAAGTGTATGGTGTTTCCTGAAACATCTAAAAAACAAAGCAACAGAGCCTAGGGCACTTCCACTTATGGTCCTATAGCTTAGGGAAATTAAAATCAAAAAGACACAGCCACCCCAAAGTTTGGAACGGCTCTGTTTACAAGAACCTCATTTACAGTACAAGTTCAACATCGCAGAAAGTGAAAAATGGATAAAGAAGTTGTGGTATTCACTTACAAAGCAATATCACTCAGCAATGAAATCTATGTCTTCAGGCCCTTAGCAGCACAATGAGTGGATTCAGGTATGATGATTCTAACTGAAATAAGTCACACAGAAAAAGAAACATCATAAGATATCAGTAATACACGGAATGGAAACTTGGCTACACAGGAACTGAATTACAGAACAGAACAGGGTCTCAAATTTAGAAAACCAACTTATGCTTGCTTAAGGGTAAAGGTGAGTTGGGGTGCTGCATAAAACCAGAGATTGAAATGAGCACAGATAAAGTTCCTTAAGCCAAATATGGAATAGACAAGAGCTACTCCTTGCTCAACGAAATGGACTCAACACCCCATATTAAACGCCTAAGAATGTACCTGACTTGTAAGTATCTTAAAACCTATGGATTGCTATGTCTCCGAAAGAGAATCAAGCATGTGTACAGGGGCATAAACGCAGCAGTGATAGGATTGGAGAGGTTCGGTGAGCAAATGAAGACCCTTTGAAGTCATATTGCATGGTACCCATTCCACGGGTTTCAACTACCCAGGTTTAAGGTATTCTTCCTTCAGCTAAAACATGCATATGGAACCTAGAGTATGATCAACCATGTGATCGGGAGACGTGTTCAAATATGTCTCAGTTTTCCTCCCCTGGTCCTCGGGTGCAACATTCCAGACGCTTTACTAACACTCTCCCCACTTGGAGAGTCAGTCCCTTTAACCTCCTGTTTGGCCCAGTTTGCAATTTCTGCGGAAGATGAACAGGAATAGCGAGAACCAATGAGAGGCTAGCTGGAGGTGTCTGGACGGGCAAATTTAACTCTCATTTCCCACCAGGAAGAGGAATTAACCAAAGGCTCAGCGTGCCGGGCCGGAACCAGATTAGGGCCTTTAGCCATCCTGCGGTGTTGCGGCCAGGTCACAAGAAAGCGAGTTGAAGAAAGGAGCTCAGGGGCAGTGTAATTCACAAACCTGCAGAGTTATAAATGACAGCTATCGTCCAAAAATAGACTGAAGTAAGGCTGCCAAGAGGACTTGAAAGCGGGGCAGAATTGCAGGAAACCGATTTCAGGAGGTAGACTGGAATTGCATTGAAAGCATAGGAAAAGAGGCAGAACGTCCACAATGATGCACTTGGCCAAAAAGGGCGTATGCGTTTATTCCTGAATATATTCAGGAAAAAACGCATACGCCCTTTTTGGCCAACCAAGCAAGCTTGCAAAGGAAATCTGCACTACAATGAAGTCTCACTTCCCCCCGGTCAAAAGGGCCATCTGAAAAAAGTGTAAAATCCAGAAAGGCAGGACAGGCCATGGAGAACTGGGAGCCTTGTTATGCTGATGGGCGGGATGTAAATTGCCAACAGACACTCGGGAGAAGTGTATGGTGTTTCCTGAAACATCTAAAAAACAAAGCAACAGAGCCTAGGGCACTGCCACTTATGGTCGTATAGCTTAGGGAAATTAAAATCAAAAAGACACAGCCACCCCAAAGTTTGCGACGCCTCTGTTTACAAGAACCTCGTTTACAGTACAAGTTCAACATCGCAGAAAGTGAAAAATGGATAAAGAAGTTGTGGTATTTACTTACAAAGCAATATCACTCAGCAATGAAATCTATGTCATCAGGCCCTTAACATCACAATGAGTGGATTCAGGTATGATGATTCTAACTGAAATAAGTCACACAGAAAAAGAAACATCATAAGATATCAGTAATACACGGAATGGAAACTTGGCTACACAGGAACTGAATTACAGAACAGAACAGGGTCTCAAATTTAGAAAACCAACTTATGCTTGCTTAAGGCTAAAGGTGAGTTGGGGTGCTGCATAAAACCAGAGATTGAAATGAGCACAGATAAAGTTCCTTAAGTCAAATATGGAATAGACAAGAGCTACTCCTTGCTCAACGAAATGGACTCAATACCGCATAGTAAACGCCTAAGAATGTACCTGACTAGTAAGTATCGTAAAACCTATGGATTGCTATGTCTCCAAAAGAGAATCAAGCATGTGTACAGGGGCATAAACGCAGCAGTGATAGGATTGGAGAGGTTCGGTGAGCAAATGAAGACCCTTTGAAGTCATATTGCATGGTACCCATTACACGGGTCTCAACTCTCCAGGTTTAAGGTATTCTTCCTTCAGCTAAAACATGCATGTGGAACCCAAGTATGATCAACCATGTGAACGGGAGACGTGTTCAAATATGTCTCAGTTTTCCTCCCCTGGTACTCGGGTGCAACATTCCAGACGCTTTACTAACACTCTCCCCACTTGGAGAGTCAGCGCCTTTAACCTCCTGTTTGGCCCAGTTTGCAATTTCTGCGGAAGATGAACAGGAATAGCGAGAACCAATGAGAGGCTAGCTGGAGGTGTCTGGACGGGCAAATTTAACTCTCATTTCCCACCAGGAAGAGGAAATAACCAAAGGCTCAGCGTGCCGTACCGGAACCAGATTAGGGCCTGAAGCCATCCTGCGGTGTTGCGGCCAGCTCAAAAGAAAGCGAGTTGAAGAAAGGAGCTCAGGAGCACTGTAATTCACAAACCTGCAGAGTTATAAATGACAGCTATCGTCCAAAAATAGACTGAAGTAAGGCTGTCAAGAGGACTTGAAAGCGGGGCAGAATTGCAGGAAACCGATTTCAGGAGGTAGACTGGAATTGCATTGAAAGCATAGGAAAAGAGGCAGAACGTCCACAATGATGCACTTGGCCAAAAAGGGCGTATGCGTTTTTTCCTGAATATATTCAGGAAAAAACGCATACGCCCTTTTTGGCCAACCAAGCAAGCTTGCAAAGGAAATCTGCACTACAATGAAGTCTCACTTCCCCCCGGTCAAAAGGGCCATCTGAAAAAAGGGTAAAATCCAGAAAGACAACAGGCCATTGAGAACTGGGAGCCTTGTTATGCTGATGGGCGGGATGTAAATTGCCAACAACCACTCGGGAGAAGTGTATGTGTTTCCTGAAACATCTAAAAAACAAAGCAACAGAGCCTAGGGCACTTCCACTTATGGTCCTATAGCTTAGGGAAATTAAAATCAAAAAGACACAGCCACCCCAAAGTTTGGAACGGCTCTGTTTACAAGAACCTCGTTTACAGTACAAGTTCAACATCGCAGAAAGTGAAAAATGGATAAAGAAGTTGTGGTATTCACTTACAAAGCAATATCATTCAGCAATGAAATCTATGTCATCAGGCCCTTAGCAGCACAATGAGTGGATTCAGGTATGATGATTCTAACTGAAATAAGTCACACAGAAAAAGAAACAACATAAGATATCAGTAATACACGGAATGGAAACTTGGCTACACAGGAACTGAATTACAGAACAGAACAGGGTCTCAAATTTAGAAAAACAACTTATGCTTGCTTAAGGGTAAAGGTGAGTTGGGGTGCTGCATAAAACCAGAGATTGAAATGAGCACAGATAAAGTTCTTTAAGCCAAATATGGAATAGACAAGAGCTACTCCTTGCTCAACGAAATGGACTCAACACCGCATATTAAACGCCTAAGAATGTACCTGACTTGTAAGTATCTTAAAACCTAAGAATTGCTATGTCTCCGAAAGAGAATCAAGCATGTGTACAGGGGCATAAACGCAGCAGTGATAGGATTGGAGAGGTTCGGTGAGCAAATGAAGACCCTTTGAAGTCATATTGCATGGTACCCATTCCACGGGTTTCAACTACCCAGGTTTAAGGTATTCTTCCTTCAGCTAAAACATGCATGTGGAACCTAGAGTATGATCAACCATGTGATCGGGAGACGTGTTCCAATATGTCTCAGTTTTCGTACCCTGGTACTCGGGTGCAACATTCCAGACGCTTTACTAACACTCTCCCCAAGTGGAGAGTCAGTCCCTTTAACCTCCTGTTTGGCCCAGTTTGCAATTTCTGCGGAAGATGAACAGGAATAGCGAGAACCAATGAGAGGCTAGCTGGAGGTGTCTGGACGGGCAAATTTAACTCTCATTTCCCACCAGGAAGAGGAATTAACCAAAGGCTCAGCATGCCGGACCGGAACCAGATTAGGGCCTGAAGCCATCCTGCGGTGTTGCGGCCAGGTCACAAGAAAGCGAGTTGAAGTAAGGAGCTCAGGGGCACTGTAATTCACAAACCTGCAGAGTTATAAATGACAGCTATCGTCCAAAAATAGACTGAAGTAAGGCTGCCAAGAGGACTTGAAAGCGGGGCAGAATTGCAGGAAACCGATTTCAGGAGGTAGACTGGAATTGCATTGAAAGCATAGGAAAAGAGGCAGAACGTCCACAATGATGCACTTGGCCAAAAAGGGCGTATGCGTTTTTTCCTAAATATATTCAGGAAAAAACGCATACGCCCTTTTTGGCCAACCAAGCAAGCTTGCAAAGGAAATCTGCACTACAATGAAGTCTCACTTCCCCCCGGTCAAAAGGGCCATCTGAAAAAAGTGTAAAATCCAGAAAGGCAGGACAGGCCATGGAGAACTGGGAGCCTTGTTATGCTGATGGGCGGGATGTAAATTGCCAACAGACACTCGGGAGAAGTGTATGGTGTTTCCTGAAACATCTAAAAAACAAAGCAACAGAACCTAGGGCACTGCCACTTATGGTCCTATAGCTTAGGGAAATTAAAATCAAAAAGACACAGCCACCCCAAAGTTTGGAACGGCTCTGTTTACAAGAACCTCGTTTACAGTACAAGTTCAACATCGCAGAAAGTGAAAAATGGATAAAGAAGTTGTGGTATTTACTTACAAAGCAATATCACTCAGCAATGAAATCTGTGTCATCACGCCCTTAGCAGCACAATGAGTGGATTCAGGTATGATGATTCTAACTGAAGTAAGTCACACAGAAAAAGAAACATCATAAGATATCACTAATACACGGAATGTAAACTTGGCTACACAGGAACTGAATTACAGAACAGAACAGGGTCTCAAATTTAGAAAACCAACTTATGCTTGCTTAAGGGGAAAGGTGAGTTGGGGTGCTGCATAAAACCAGAGATTGAAATGAGCACAGATAAAGTTCCTTAAGCCAAATATGGAATAGACAAGAGCTACTCCTTGCTCAACGAAATGGACTCAACACCGCATATTAAACGCCTAAGAATGTACCTGACTAGTAAGTATCTTAAAACCTATGGATTGCTATGTCTCCGAAAGAGAATCAAGCATGTGTACAGGGGCATAAACGCAGCAGTGATAGGATTGGAGAGGTTCGGTGAGCAAATGAAGACCCTTTGAAGTCATATTGCATGGTACCCATTCCACGGGTTTCAACTACCCAGGTTTAAGGTATTCTTCCTTCAGCTAAAACATGCATGTGGAACCCAGAGTATGATCAACCATGTGATCGGGAGACGTGTTCAAATATGTCTCAGTTTTCCTCCCCTGGTACTCGGGTGGAACATTCCAGACGCTTTACTAACACTCTCCCCACTTGGAGACTCAGCGCCTTTAACCTCCTGTTTGGCCCAGTTTGCAATTTCTGCGGAAGATGAACAGGAATAGCGAGAACCAATGAGAGGCTAGCTGGAGGTGTCTGGACGGGCAAATTTAACTCTCATTTCCCACCAGGAAGAGGAAATAACCAAAGGCTCAGCGTGCCGTACCGGAACCAGATTAGGGCCTGAAGCCATCCTGCGGTGTTGCGGCCAGCTCAAAAGAATGCGAGTTGAAGAAAGGAGCTCAGGGGCACTGTAATTCACAAACCTGCAGAGTTATAAATGACAGCTATCCTCCAAAAATAGACTGAAGTAAGGCTGCCAAGAGGACTTGAAAGCGGGGCAGAATTGCAGGAAACCGATTTCAGGAGGTAGACTGGAATTGCATTGAAAGCATAGGAAAAGAGGCAGAACGTCCACAATGATGCACTTGGCCAAAAAGGGCGTATGCGTTTTTTCCTGAATATATTCAGGAAAAAACGCATACGCCCTTTTTGGCCAACCAAGCAAGCTTGCAAAGGAAATCTGCACTACAATGAAGTCTCACTTCCCCCCGGTCAAAAGGGCCATCTGAAAAAAGTGTAAAATCCAGAAAGGCAACAGGCCATTAAGAACTGGGAGCCTTGTTATGCTGATAGGCGGGATGTAAATTGCCAACAGACACTTGGGAGAAGTGTATGGTGTTTCCTGAAACATCTAAAAAACAAAGCAACAGAGCCTAGGGCACTGCCACTTATGGTCCTATAGCTTAGGGAAATTAAAATCAAAAAGACACAGCCACCCCAAAGTTTGGAACGGCTCTGTTTACAAGAACCTCATGTACAGTACAAGTTCAACATCGCAGAAAGTGAAAAATGGATAAAGAAGTTGTGGTATTCACTTACAAAGCAATATCACTTAGCAATGAAATCTATGTCATCAGGCCCTTAGCAGCACAATGAGTGGATTCAGGTATGATGATTCTAACTGAAATAAGTCACACAGAAAAAGAAACATCATAAGATATCAGTAATACACGGAATGTAAACTTGGCTACACAGGAACTGAATTACAGAACAGAACAGGGTCTCAAATTTAGAAAACCAACTTATGCTTGCTTAAGGGGAAAGGTGAGTTGGGGTGCTGCATAAAACCAGAGATTGAAATGAGCACAGATAAAGTTCCTTAAGCCAAATATGGAATAGACAAGAGCTACTCCTTGCTCAACGAAATGGACTCAACACCGCATAGTAAACGCCTAAGAATGTACCTGACTTGTAAGTATCTTAAAACCTATGGATTGCTATGTCTCCAAAAGAGAATCAAGCATGTGTACAGGGGCATAAACGCAGCAGTGATAGGATTGGAGAGGTTCGGTGAGCAAATGAAGACCCTTTGAAGTCATATTGCATGGTACCCATTACACGGGTCTCAACTCTCCAGGTTTAAGGTATTCTTCCTTCAGCTAAAACATGCATGTGGAACCCAAGTATGATCAACCATGTGAACGGGAGACGTGTTCAAATATGTCTCAGTTTTCCTCCCCTGGTACTCGGGTGCAACATTCCAGACGCTTTACTAACACTCTCCCCACTTGGAGAGTCAGCGCCTTTAACCTCCTGTTTGGCCCAGTTTGCAATTTCTGCGGAAGATGAACAGGAATAGCGAGAACCAATGAGAGGCTAGCTGGAGGTGTCTGGACGGGCAAATTTAACTCTCATTTCCCACCAGGAAGAGGAAATAACCAAAGGCTCAGCGTGCCGTACCGGAACCAGATTAGGGCCTGAAGCCATCCTGCGGTGTTGCGGCCAGCTCAAAAGAAAGCGAGTTGAAGAAAGGAGCTCAGGGGCACTGTAATTCACAAACCTGCAGAGTTATAAATGACAGCTATCGTCCAAAAATAGACTGAAGTAAGGCTGCCAAGAGGACTTGAAAGCGGGGCAGAATTGCAGGAAACCGATTTCAGGAGGTAGACTGGAATTGCATTGAAAGCATAGGAAAAGAGGCAGAACGTCCACAATGATGCACTTGGCCAAAAAGGGCGTATGCGTTTTTTCCTGAATATATTCAGGAAAAAACGCATACGCCCTTTTTGGCCAACCAAGCAAGCTTGCAAAGGAAATCTGCACTACAATGAAGTCTCACTTTCCCCCAGCCAAAAGGGCCATCTGATAAAAGTGTAAAATCCAGAAAGACAACAGGCCATTGAGAACTGGGAGCCTTGTTATGCTGATGGGCGGGATGTAAATTGCCAACAACCACTCGGGAGAAGTGTATGTGTTTCCTGAAACATCTAAAAAACAAAGCAACAGAGCCTAGGGCACTTCCACTTATGGTCCTATAGCTTAGGGAAATTAAAATCAAAAAGACACAGCCACCCCAAAGTTTGGAACGGCTCTGTTTACAAGAACCTCGTTTACAGTACAAGTTCAACATCGCAGAAAGTGAAAAATGGATAAAGAAGTTGTGGTATTCACTTACAAAGCAATATCATTCAGCAATGAAATCTATGTCATCAGGCCCTTAGCAGCACAATGAGTGGATTCAGGTATGATGATTCTAACTGAAATAAGTCACACAGAAAAAGAAACAACATAAGATATCAGTAATACACGGAATGGAAACTTGGCTACACAGGAACTGAATTACAGAACAGAACAGGGTCTCAAATTTAGAAAAACAACTTATGCTTGCTTAAGGGTAAAGGTGAGTTGGGGTGCTGCATAAAACCAGAGATTGAAATGAGCACAGATAAAGTTCTTTAAGCCAAATATGGAATAGACAAGAGCTACTCCTTGCTCAACGAAATGGACTCAACACCGCATATTAAACGCCTAAGAATGTACCTGACTTGTAAGTATCTTAAAACCTATGGATTGCTATGTCTCCGAAAGAGAATCAAGCATGTGTACAGGGGCATAAACGCAGCAGTGATAGGATTGGAGAGGTTCGGTGAGCAAATGAAGACCCTTTGAAGTCATATTGCATGGTACCCATTCCACGGGTTTCAACTACCCAGGTTTAAGGTATTCTTCCTTCAGCTAAAACATGCATGTGGAACCTAGAGTATGATCAACCATGTGATCGGGAGACGTGTTCCAATATGTCTCAGTTTTCGTACCCTGGTACTCGGGTGCAACATTCCAGACGCTTTACTAACACTCTCCCCAAGTGGAGAGTCAGTCCCTTTAACCTCCTGTTTGGCCCAGTTTGCAATTTCTGCGGAAGATGAACAGGAATAGCGAGAACCAATGAGAGACTAGCTGGAGGTGTCTGGACGGGCAAATTTAACTCTCATTTCCCACCAGGAAGAGGAATTAACCAAAGGCTCAGCAGGCCGGGCCGGAACCAGATTAGGGCCTGAAGCCATCCTGCGGTGTTGCGGCCAGGTCACAAGAAAGCGAGTTGAAGTAAGGAGCTCAGGGGCACTGTAATTCACAAACCTGCAGAGTTATAAATGACAGCTATCGTCCAAAAATAGACTGAAGTAAGGCTGCCAAGAGGACTTGAAAGCGGGGCAGAATTGCAGGAAACCGATTTCAGGAGGTAGACTGGAATTGCATTGAAAGCATAGGAAAAGAGGCAGAACGTCCACAATGATGCACTTGGCCAAAAAGGGCGTATGCGTTTTTTCCTGAATATATTCAGGAAAAAACGCATACGCCCTTTTTGGCCAACCAAGCAAGCTTGCAAAGGAAATCTGCAGTACAATGAAGTCTCACTTCCCCCCGGTCAAAAGGGCCATCTGAAAAAAGTGTAAAATCCAGAAAGGCAGGACAGGCCATGGAGAACTGGGAGCCTTGTTATGCTGATGGGCGGGATGTAAATTGCCAACAGACACTCGGGAGAAGTGTATGGTGTTTCCTGAAACATCTAAAAAACAAAGCAACAGAACCTAGGGCACTGCCACTTATGGTCCTATAGCTTACGGAAATTAAAATCAAAAAGACACAGCCACCCAAAGTTTGGAACGGCTCTGTTTACAAGAACCTCGTTTACAGTACAAGTTCAACATCGCAGAAAGTGAAAAATGGATAAAGAAGTTGTGGTATTTACTTACAAAGCAATATCACTCAGCAATGAAATCTGTGTCATCACGCCCTTAGCAGCACAATGAGTGGATTCAGGTATGATGATTCTAACTGAAGTAAGTCACACAGAAAAAGAAACATCATAAGATATCAGTAATACACGGAATGTAAACTTGGCTACACAGGAACTGAATTACAGAACAGAACAGGGTCTCAAATTTAGAAAACCAACTTATGCTTGCTTAAGGGTAAAGGTGAGTTGGGGTGCTGCATAAAACCAGAGATTGAAATGAGCACAGATAAAGTTCCTTAAGCCAAATATGGAATAGACAAGAGCTACTCCTTGCTCAACGAAATGGACTCAACACCGCATATTAAACGCCTAAGAATGTACCTGACTAGTAAGTATCTTAAAACCTATGGATTGCTATGTCTCCGAAAGAGAATCAAGCATGTGTACAGGGGCATAAACGCAGCAGTGATAGGATTGGAGAGGTTCGGTGAGCAAATGAAGACCCTTTGAAGTCATATTGCATGGTACCCATTCCACGGGTTTCAACTACCCAGGTTTAAGGTATTCTTCCTTCAGCTAAAACATGCATGTGGAACCCAGAGTATGATCAACCATGTGATCGGGAGACGTGTTCAAATATGTCTCAGTTTTCCTCCCCTGGTACTCGGGTGGAACATTCCAGACGCTTTACTAACACTCTCCCCACTTGGAGACTCAGCGCCTTTAACCTCCTGTTTGGCCCAGTTTGCAATTTCTGCGGAAGATGAACAGGAATAGCGAGAACCAATGAGAGGCTAGCTGGAGGTGTCTGGACGGGCAAATTTAACTCTCATTTCCCACCAGGAAGAGGAAATAACCAAAGGCTCAGCGTGCCGTACCGGAACCAGATTAGGGCCTGAAGCCATCCTGCGGTGTTGCGGCCAGCTCAAAAGAATGCGAGTTGAAGAAAGGAGCTCAGGGGCACTGTAATTCACAAACCTGCAGAGTTATAAATGACAGCTATCCTCCAAAAATAGACTGAAGTAAGGCTGCCAAGAGGACTTGAAAGCGGGGCAGAATTGCAGGAAACCGATTTCAGGAGGTAGACTGGAATTGCATTGAAAGCATAGGAAAAGAGGCAGAACGTCCACAATGATGCACTTGGCCAAAAAGGGCGTATGCGTTTTTTCCTGAATATATTCAGGAAAAAACGCATACGCCCTTTTTGGCCAACCAAGCAAGCTTGCAAAGGAAATCTGCACTACAATGAAGTCTCACTTCCCCCCGGTCAAAAGGGCCATCTGAAAAAAGTGTAAAATCCAGAAAGGCAACAGGCCATTAAGAACTGGGAGCCTTGTTATGCTGATAGGCGGGATGTAAATTGCCAACAGACACTTGGGAGAAGTGTATGGTGTTTCCTGAAACATCTAAAAAACAAAGCAACAGAGCCTAGGGCACTGCCACTTATGGTCCTATAGCTTAGGGAAATTAAAATCAAAAAGACACAGCCACCCCAAAGTTTGGAACGGCTCTGTTTACAAGAACCTCATGTACAGTACAAGTTCAACATCGCAGAAAGTGAAAAATGGATAAAGAAGTTGTGGTATTCACTTACAAAGCAATATCACTTAGCAATGAAATCTATGTCATCAGGCCCTTAGCAGCACAATGAGTGGATTCAGGTATGATGATTCTAACTGAAATAAGTCACACAGAAAAAGAAACATCATAAGATATCAGTAATACACGGAATGTAAACTTGGCTACACAGGAACTGAATTACAGAACAGAACAGGGTCTCAAATTTAGAAAACCAACTTATGCTTGCTTAAGGGGAAAGGTGAGTTGGGGTGCTGCATAAAACCAGAGATTGAAATGAGCACAGATAAAGTTCCTTAAGCCAAATATGGAATAGACAAGAGCTACTCCTTGCTCAACGAAATGGACTCAACACCGCATATTAAACGCCTAAGAATGTACCTGACTTGTAAGTATCTTAAAACCTATGGATTGCTATGTCTCCAAAAGAGAATCAAGCATGTGTACAGGGGCATAAACGCAGCAGTGATAGGATTGGAGAGGTGCGGTGAGCAAATGAAGACCCTTTGAAGTCATATTGCATGGTACCCATTCCACGGGTTTCAACTACCCAGGTTTAAGGTATTCTTCCTTCAGCTAAAACATGCATGTGGAACCCAAGTATGATCAACCATATGAATGGGAGACGTGTTCAAATATGTCTCAGTTTTCCTCCCCTGGTACTTGGGTGCAACATTCCAGACGCTTTACTAACACTCTCCCCACTTGGAGAGTCAGCGCCTTTAACCTCCTGTTTGGCCCAGTTTGCAATTTCTGCGGAAGATGAACAGGAATAGCGAGAACCAATGAGAGACTAGCTGGAGGTGTCTGGACGGGCAAATTTAACTCTCATTTCCCACCAGGAAGAGGAAATAACCAAAGGCTCAGCGTGCCGTGCCGGAACCAGATTAGGGCCTGAAGCCATCCTGCGGTGTTGCGGCCAGCTTACAAGAAAGCGAGTTGAAGAAAGGAGCTCAGGGGCACTGTAATTCACAAACCTGCAGAGTTATAAATGACAGCTATCGTCCAAAAATAGACTGAAGTAAGGCTGCCAAGAGGACTTGAAAGCGGGGCAGAATTGCAGGAAACCGATTTCAGGAGGTAGACTGGAATTGCATTGAAAGCATAGGAAAAGAGGCAGAACGTCCACAATGATGCACTTGGCCAAAAAGGGCGTATGCGTTTTTTCCTGAATATATTCAGGAAAAAACGCATACGCCCTTTTTGGCCAACCAAGCAAGCTTGCAAAGGAAATCTGCACTACAATGAAGTCTCACTTCCCCCCGGTCAAAAGGGCCATCTGAAAAAAGTGTAAAATCCAGAAAGGCAACAGGCCATTGAGAACTGGGAGCCTTGTTATGCTGATGGGCGGGATGTAAATTGCCAACAGACACTTGGGAGAAGTGTATGGTGTTTCCTGAAACATCTAAAAAACAAAGCAACAGAGCCTAGGGCACTTCCACTTATGGTCCTATAGCTTAGGGAAATTAAAATCAAAAAGACACAGCCACCCCAAAGTTTGGAACGGCTCTGTTTACAAGAACCTCATTTACAGTACAAGTTCAACATCGCAGAAAGTGAAAAATGGATAAAGAAGTTGTGGTATTCACTTACAAAGCAATATCACTCAGCAATGAAATCTATGTCTTCAGGCCCTTAGCAGCACAATGAGTGGATTCAGGTATGATGATTCTAACTGAAATAAGTCACACAGAAAAAGAAACATCATAAGATATCAGTAATACACGGAATGGAAACTTGGCTACACAGGAACTGAATTACAGAACAGAACAGGGTCTCAAATTTAGAAAACCAACTTATGCTTGCTTAAGGGTAAAGGTGAGTTGGGGTGCTGCATAAAACCAGAGATTGAAATGAGCACAGATAAAGTTCCTTAAGCCAAATATGGAATAGACAAGAGCTACTCCTTGCTCAACGAAATGGACTCAACACCCCATATTAAACGCCTAAGAATGTACCTGACTTGTAAGTATCTTAAAACCTATGGATTGCTATGTCTCCGAAAGAGAATCAAGCATGTGTACAGGGGCATAAACGCAGCAGTGATAGGATTGGAGAGGTTCGGTGAGCAAATGAAGACCCTTTGAAGTCATATTGCATGGTACCCATTCCACGGGTTTCAACTACCCAGGTTTAAGGTATTCTTCCTTCAGCTAAAACATGCATATGGAACCTAGAGTATGATCAACCATGTGATCGGGAGACGTGTTCAAATATGTCTCAGTTTTCCTCCCCTGGTACTCGGGTGCAACATTCCAGATGCTTTACTAACACTCTCCCCACTTGGAGAGTCAGTCCCTTTAACCTCCTGTTTGGCCCAGTTTGCAATTTCTGCGGAAGATGAACAGGAATAGCGAGAACCAATGAGAGGCTAGCTGGAGGTGTCTGGACGGGCAAATTTAACTCTCATTTCCCACCAGGAAGAGGAATTAACCAAAGGCTCAGCGTGCCGGGCCGGAACCAGATTAGGGCCTTTAGCCATCCTGCGGTGTTGCGGCCAGCTCAAAAGAAAGCGAGTTGAAGAAAGGAGCTCAGGGGCAGTGTAATTCACAAACCTGCAGAGTTATAAATGACAGCTATCGTCCAAAAATAGACTGAAGTAAGGCTGCCAAGAGGACTTGAAAGCGGGGCAGAATTGCAGGAAACCGATTTCAGGAGGTAGACTGGAATTGCATTGAAAGCATAGGAAAAGAGGCAGAACGTCCACAATGATGCACTTGGCCAAAAAGGGCGTATGCGTTTATTCCTGAATATATTCAGGAAAAAACGCATACGCCCTTTTTGGCCAACCAAGCAAGCTTGCAAAGGAAATCTGCACTACAATGAAGTCTCACTTCCCCCCGGTCAAAAGGGCCATCTGAAAAAAGTGTAAAATCCAGAAAGGCAGGACAGGCCATGGAGAACTGGGAGCCTTGTTCTGCTGATGGGCGGGATGTAAATTGCCAACAGACACTCGGGAGAAGTGTATGGTGTTTCCTGAAACATCTAAAAAACAAAGCAACAGAGCCTAGGGCACTGCCACTTATGGTCCTATAGCTTAGGGAAATTAAAATCAAAAAGACACAGCCACCCCAAAGTTTGCGACGCCTCTGTTTACAAGAACCTCGTTTACAGTACAAGTTCAACATCGCAGAAAGTGAAAAATGGATAAAGAAGTTGTGGTATTTACTTACAAAGCAATATCACTCAGCAATGAAATCTATGTCATCAGGCCCTTAACATCACAATGAGTGGATTCAGGTATGATGATTCTAACTGAAATAAGACACACAGAAAAAGAAACATCATAAGATATCAGTAATACACGGAATGTAAACTTGGCTACACAGGAACTGAATTACAGAACAGAACAGGGTCTCAAATTTAGAAAACCAACTTATGCTTGCTTAAGGGTAAAGGTGAGTTGGGGTGCTGCATAAAACCAGAGATTGAAATGAGCACAGATAAAGTTCCTTAAGTCAAATATGGAATAGACAAGAGCTACTCCTTGCTCAACGAAATGGACTCAATACCGCATAGTAAACGCCTAAGAATGTACCTGACTAGTAAGTATCGTAAAACCTATGGATTGCTATGTCTCCAAAAGAGAATCAAGCATGTGTACAGGGGCATAAACGCAGCAGTGATAGGATTGGAGAGGTTCGGTGAGCAAATGAAGACCCTTTGAAGTCATATTGCATGGTACCCATTACACGGGTCTCAACTCTCCAGGTTTAAGGTATTCTTCCTTCAGCTAAAACATGCATGTGGAACCCAAGTATGATCAACCATGTGAACGGGAGACGTGTTCAAATATGTCTCAGTTTTCCTCCCCTGGTACTCGGGTGCAACATTCCAGACGCTTTACTAACACTCTCCCCACTTGGAGAGTCAGCGCCTTTAACCTCCTGTTTGGCCCAGTTTGCAATTTCTGCGGAAGATGAACAGGAATAGCGAGAACCAATGAGAGGCTAGCTGGAGGTGTCTGGACAGGCAAATTTAACTCTCATTTCCCACCAGGAAGAGGAAATAACCAAAGGCTCAGCGTGCCGTACCGGAACCAGATTAGGGCCTGAAGCCATCCTGCGGTGTTGCGGCCAGCTCAAAAGAAAGCGAGTTGAAGAAAGGAGCTCAGGGGCACTGTAATTCACAAACCTGCAGAGTTATAAATGACAGCTATCGTCCAAAAATAGACTGAAGTAAGGCTGCCAAGAGGACTTGAAAGCGGGGCAGAATTGCAGGAAACCGATTTCAGGAGGTAGACTGGAATTGCATTGAAAGCATAGGAAAAGAGGCAGAACGTCCACAATGATGCACTTGGCCAAAAAGGGCGTATGCGTTTTTTCCTGAATATATTCAGGAAAAAACGCATACGCCCTTTTTGGCCAACCAAGCAAGCTTGGAAAGGAAATCTGCACTATAATGAAGTCTCACTTTCCCCCAGCCAAAAGGGCCATCTGATAAAAGTGTAAAATCCAGAAAGACAACAGGCCATTGAGAACTGGGAGCCTTGTTATGCTGATGGGCGGGATGTAAATTGCCAACAGACACTTGGGAGAAGTGTATGTGTTTCCTGAAACATCTAAAAAACAAAGCAACAGAGCCTAGGGCACTTCCACTTATGGTCCTATAGCTTAGGGAAATTAAAATCAAAAAGACACAGCCACCCCAAAGTTTGGAACGGCTCTGTTTACAAGAACCTCGTTTACAGTACAAGTTCAACATCGCAGAAAGTGAAAAATGGATAAAGAAGTTGTGGTATTCACTTACAAAGCAATATCATTCAGCAATGAAATCTATGTCATCAGGCCCTTAGCAGCACAATGAGTGGATTCAGGTATGATGATTCTAACTGAAATAAGTCACACAGAAAAAGAAACAACATAAGATATCAGTAATACACGGAATGGAAACTTGGCTACACAGGAACTGAATTACAGAACAGAACAGGGTCTCAAATTTAGAAAAACAACTTATGCTTGCTTAAGGGTAAAGGTGAGTTGGGGTGCTGCATAAAACCAGAGATTGAAATGAGCACAGATAAAGTTCTTTAAGCCAAATATGGAATAGACAAGAGCTACTCCTTGCTCAACGAAATGGACTCAACACCGCATATTAAACGCCTAAGAATGTACCTGACTTGTAAGTATCTTAAAACCTAAGAATTGCTATGTCTCCGAAAGAGAATCAAGCATGTGTACAGGGGCATAAACGCAGCAGTGATAGGATTGGAGAGGTTCGGTGAGCAAATGAAGACCCTTTGAAGTCATATTGCATGGTACCCATTCCACGGGTTTCAACTACCCAGGTTTAAGGTATTCTTCCTTCAGCTAAAACATGCATGTGGAACCCAGAGTATGATCAACCATGTGATCAGGAGACGTGTTCAAATATGTCTCAGTTTTCCTCCCCTGGTACTCGGGTGCAACATTCCAGACGCTTTACTAACACTCTCCCCACTTGGAGAGTCAGCGCCTTTAACCTCCTGTTTGGCCCAGTTTGCAATTTCTGCGGAAGATGAACAGGAATAGCGAGAACCAATGAGAGGCTAGCTGGAGGTGTCTGGACGGGCAAATTTAACTCTCATTTCCCACCAGGAAGAGGAATTAACCAAAGGCTCAGCATGCCGGACCGGAACCAGATTAGGGCCTGAAGCCATCCTGCGGTGTTGCGGCCAGGTCACAAGAAAGCGAGTTGAAGTAAGGAGCTCAGGGGCACTGTAATTCACAAACCTGCAGAGTTATAAATGACAGCTATCGTCCAAAAATAGACTGAAGTAAGGCTGCCAAGAGGACTTGAAAGCGGGGCAGAATTGCAGGAAACCGATTTCAGGAGGTAGACTGGAATTGCATTGAAAGCATAGGAAAAGAGGCAGAACGTCCACAATGATGCACTTGGCCAAAAAGGGCGTATGCGTTTTTTCCTAAATATATTCAGGAAAAAACGCATACGCCCTTTTTGGCCAACCAAGCAAGCTTGCAAAGGAAATCTGCACTACAATGAAGTCTCACTTCCCCCCGGTCAAAAGGGCCATCTGAAAAAAGTGTAAAATCCAGAAAGGCAGGACAGGCCATGGAGAACTGGGAGCCTTGTTATGCTGATGGGCGGGATGTAAATTGCCAACAGACACTCGGGAGAAGTGTATGGTGTTTCCTGAAACATCTAAAAAACAAAGCAACAGAACCTAGGGCACTGCCACTTATGGTCCTATAGCTTAGGGAAATTAAAATCAAAAAGACACAGCCACCCCAAAGTTTGGAACGGCTCTGTTTACAAGAACCTCGTTTACAGTACAAGTTCAACATTGCAGAAAGTGAAAAATGGATAAAGAAGTTGTGGTATTTACTTACAAAGCAATATCACTCAGCAATGAAATCTGTGTCATCACGCCCTTAGCATCACAATGAGTGGATTCAGGTATGATGATTCTAACTGAAGTAAGTCACACAGAAAAAGAAACATCATAAGATATCAGTAATACACGGAATGTAAACTTGGCTACACAGGAACTGAATTACAGAACAGAACAGGGTCTCAAATTTAGAAAACCAACTTATGCTTGCTTAAGGGTAAAGGTGAGTTGGGGTGCTGCATAAAACCAGAGATTGAAATGAGCACAGATAAAGTTCCTTAAGCCAAATATGGAATAGACAAGAGCTACTCCTTGCTCAACGAAATGGACTCAACACCGCATATTAAACGCCTAAGAATGTACCTGACTAGTAAGTATCTTAAAACCTATGGATTGCTATGTCTCCGAAAGAGAATCAAGCATGTGTACAGGGGCATAAACGCAGCAGTGATAGGATTGGAGAGGTTCGGTGAGCAAATGAAGACCCTTTGAAGTCATATTGCATGGTACCCATTCCACGGGTTTCAACTACCCAGGTTTAAGGTATTCTTCCTTCAGCTAAAACATGCATGTGGAACCCAGAGTATGATCAACCATGTGATCGGGAGACGTGTTCAAATATGTCTCAGTTTTCCTCCCCTGGTACTCGGGTGGAACATTCCAGACGCTTTACTAACACTCTCCCCACTTGGAGAGTCAGCGCCTTTAACCTCCTGTTTGGCCCAGTTTGCAATTTCTGCGGAAGATGAACAGGAATAGCGAGAACCAATGAGAGGCTAGCTGGAGGTGTCTGGACGGGCAAATTTAACTCTCATTTCCCACCAGGAAGAGGAAATAACCAAAGGCTCAGCGTGCCGTACCGGAACCAGATTAGGGCCTGAAGCCATCCTGCGGTGTTGCGGCCAGCTCAAAAGAATGCGAGTTGAAGAAAGGAGCTCAGGGGCACTGTAATTCACAAACCTGCAGAGTTATAAATGACAGCTATCCTCCAAAAATAGACTGAAGTAAGGCTGCCAAGAGGACTTGAAAGCGGGGCAGAATTGCAGGAAACCGATTTCAGGAGGTAGACTGGAATTGCATTGAAAGCATAGGAAAAGAGGCAGAACGTCCACAATGATGCACTTGGCCAAAAAGGGCGTATGCGTTTTTTCCTGAATATATTCAGGAAAAAACGCATACGCCCTTTTTGGCCAACCAAGCAAGCTTGCAAAGGAAATCTGCACTACAATGAAGTCTCACTTCCCCCCGGTCAAAAGGGCCATCTGAAAAAAGTGTAAAATCCAGAAAGGCAACAGGCCATTAAGAACTGGGAGCCTTGTTATGCTGATAGCCGGGATGTAAATTGCCAACAGACACTTGGGAGAAGTGTATGGTGTTTCCTGAAACATCTAAAAAACAAAGCAACAGAGCCTAGGGCACTGCCACTTATGGTCCTATAGCTTAGGGAAATTAAAATCAAAAAGACACAGCCACCCCAAAGTTTGGAACGGCTCTGTTTACAAGAACCTCATGTACAGTACAAGTTCAACATCGCAGAAAGTGAAAAATGGATAAAGAAGTTGTGGTATTCACTTACAAAGCAATATCACTTAGCAATGAAATCTATGTCATCAGGCCCTTAGCAGCACAATGAGTGGATTCAGGTATGATGATTCTAACTGAAATAAGTCACACAGAAAAAGAAACATCATAAGATATCAGTAATACACGGAATGTAAACTTGGCTACACAGGAACTGAATTACAGAACAGAACAGGGTCTCAAATTTAGAAAACCAACTTATGCTTGCTTAAGGGGAAAGGTGAGTTGGGGTGCTGCATAAAACCAGAGATTGAAATGAGCACAGATAAAGTTCCTTAAGCCAAATATGGAATAGACAAGAGCTACTCCTTGCTCAACGAAATGGACTCAACACCGCATATTAAACGCCTAAGAATGTACCTGACTTGTAAGTATCTTAAAACCTATGGATTGCTATGTCTCCAAAAGAGAATCAAGCATGTGTACAGGGGCATAAACGCAGCAGTGATAGGATTGGAGAGGTGCGGTGAGCAAATGAAGACCCTTTGAAGTCATATTGCATGGTACCCATTCCACGGGTTTCAACTACCCAGGTTTAAGGTATTCTTCCTTCAGCTAAAACATGCATGTGGAACCCAAGTATGATCAACCATATGAATGGGAGACGTGTTCAAATATGTCTCAGTTTTCCTCCCCTGGTACTTGGGTGCAACATTCCAGACGCTTTACTAACACTCTCCCCACTTGGAGAGTCAGCGCCTTTAACCTCCTGTTTGGCCCAGTTTGCAATTTCTGCGGAAGATGAACAGGAATAGCGAGAACCAATGAGAGACTAGCTGGAGGTGTCTGGACGGGCAAATTTAACTCTCATTTCCCACCAGGAAGAGGAAATAACCAAAGGCTCAGCGTGCCGTGCCGGAACCAGATTAGGGCCTGAAGCCATCCTGCGGTGTTGCGGCCAGCTTACAAGAAAGCGAGTTGAAGAAAGGAGCTCAGGGGCACTGTAATTCACAAACCTGCAGAGTTATAAATGACAGCTATCGTCCAAAAATAGACTGAAGTAAGGCTGCCAAGAGGACTTGAAAGCGGGGCAGAATTGCAGGAAACCGATTTGAGGAGGTAGACTGGAATTGCATTGAAAGCATAGGAAAAGAGGCAGAACGTCCACAATGATGCACTTGGCCAAAAAGGGCGTATGCGTTTTTTCCTGAATATATTCAGGAAAAAACGCATACGCCCTTTTTGGCCAACCAAGCAAGCTTGCAAAGGAAATCTGCACTACAATGAAGTCTCACTTCCCCCCGGTCAAAAGGGCCATCTGAAAAAAGTGTAAAATCCAGAAAGGCAACAGGCCATTGAGAACTGGGAGCCTTGTTATGCTGATGGGCGGGATGTAAATTGCCAACAGACACTTGGGAGAAGTGTATGGTGTTTCCTGAAACATCTAAAAAACAAAGCAACAGAGCCTAGGGCACTTCCACTTATGGTCCTATAGCTTAGGGAAATTAAAATCAAAAAGACACAGCCACCCCAAAGTTTGGAACGGCTCTGTTTACAAGAACCTCATTTACAGTACAAGTTCAACATCGCAGAAAGTGAAAAATGGATAAAGAAGTTGTGGTATTCACTTACAAAGCAATATCACTCAGCAATGAAATCTATGTCTTCAGGCCCTTAGCAGCACAATGAGTGGATTCAGGTATGATGATTCTAACTGAAATAAGTCACACAGAAAAAGAAACATCATAAGATATCAGTAATACACGGAATGGAAACTTGGCTACACAGGAACTGAATTACAGAACAGAACAGGGTCTCAAATTTAGAAAACCAACTTATGCTTGCTTAAGGGTAAAGGTGAGTTGGGGTGCTGCATAAAACCAGAGATTGAAATGAGCACAGATAAAGTTCCTTAAGCCAAATATGGAATAGACAAGAGCTACTCCTTGCTCAACGAAATGGACTCAACACCCCATATTAAACGCCTAAGAATGTACCTGACTTGTAAGTATCTTAAAACCTATGGATTGCTATGTCTCCGAAAGAGAATCAAGCATGTGTACAGGGGCATAAACGCAGCAGTGATAGGATTGGAGAGGTTCGGTGAGCAAATGAAGACCCTTTGAAGTCATATTGCATGGTACCCATTCCACGGGTTTCAACTACCCAGGTTTAAGGTATTCTTCCTTCAGCTAAAACATGCATATGGAACCTAGAGTATGATCAACCATGTGATCGGGAGACGTGTTCAAATATGTCTCAGTTTTCCTCCCCTGGTACTCGGGTGCAACATTCCAGATGCTTTACTAACACTCTCCCCACTTGGAGAGTCAGTCCCTTTAACCTCCTGTTTGGCCCAGTTTGCAATTTCTGCGGAAGATGAACAGGAATAGCGAGAACCAATGAGAGGCTAGCTGGAGGTGTCTGGACGGGCAAATTTAACTCTCATTTCCCACCAGGAAGAGGAATTAACCAAAGGCTCAGCGTGCCGGGCCGGAACCAGATTAGGGCCTTTAGCCATCCTGCGGTGTTGCGGCCAGCTCAAAAGAAAGCGAGTTGAAGAAAGGAGCTCAGGGGCAGTGTAATTCACAAACCTGCAGAGTTATAAATGACAGCTATCGTCCAAAAATAGACTGAAGTAAGGCTGCCAAGAGGACTTGAAAGCGGGGCAGAATTGCAGGAAACCGATTTCAGGAGGTAGACTGGAATTGCATTGAAAGCATAGGAAAAGAGGCAGAACGTCCACAATGATGCACTTGGCCAAAAAGGGCGTATGCGTTTATTCCTGAATATATTCAGGAATAAACGCATACGCCCTTTTTGGCCAACCAAGCAAGCTTGCAAAGGAAATCTGCACTACAATGAAGTCTCACTTCCCCCCGGTCAAAAGGGCCATCTGAAAAAAGTGTAAAATCCAGAAAGGCAGGACAGGCCATGGAGAACTGGGAGCCTTGTTCTGCTGATGGGCGGGATGTAAATTGCCAACAGACACTCGGGAGAAGTGTATGGTGTTTCCTGAAACATCTAAAAAACAAAGCAACAGAGCCTAGGGCACTGCCACTTATGGTCCTATAGCTTAGGGAAATTAAAATCAAAAAGACACAGCCACCCCAAAGTTTGCGACGCCTCTGTTTACAAGAACCTCGTTTACAGTACAAGTTCAACATCGCAGAAAGTGAAAAATGGATAAAGAAGTTGTGGTATTTACTTACAAAGCAATATCACTCAGCAATGAAATCTATGTCATCAGGCCCTTAACATCACAATGAGTGGATTCAGGTATGATGATTCTAACTGAAATAAGTCACACAGAAAAAGAAACATCATAAGATATCAGTAATACACGGAATGTAAACTTGGCTACACAGGAACTGAATTACAGAACAGAACAGGGTCTCAAATTTAGAAAACCAACTTATGCTTGCTTAAGGGTAAAGGTGAGTTGGGGTGCTGCATAAAACCAGAGATTGAAATGAGCACAGATAAAGTTCCTTAAGTCAAATATGGAATAGACAAGAGCTACTCCTTGCTCAACGAAATGGACTCAATACCGCATAGTAAACGCCTAAGAATGTACCTGACTAGTAAGTATCGTAAAACCTATGGATTGCTATGTCTCCAAAAGAGAATCAAGCATGTGTACAGGGGCATAAACGCAGCAGTGATAGGATTGGAGAGGTTCGGTGAGCAAATGAAGACCCTTTGAAGTCATATTGCATGGTACCCATTACACGGGTCTCAACTCTCCAGGTTTAAGGTATTCTTCCTTCAGCTAAAACATGCATGTGGAACCCAAGTATGATCAACCATGTGAACGGGAGACGTGTTCAAATATGTCTCAGTTTTCCTCCCCTGGTACTCGGGTGCAACATTCCAGACGCTTTACTAACACTCTCCCCACTTGGAGAGTCAGCGCCTTTAACCTCCTGTTTGGCCCAGTTTGCAATTTCTGCGGAAGATGAACAGGAATAGCGAGAACCAATGAGAGGCTAGCTGGAGGTGTCTGGACAGGCAAATTTAACTCTCATTTCCCACCAGGAAGAGGAAATAACCAAAGGCTCAGCGTGCCGTACCGGAACCAGATTAGGGCCTGAAGCCATCCTGCGGTGTTGCGGCCAGCTCAAAAGAAAGCGAGTTGAAGAAAGGAGCTCAGGGGCACTGTAATTCACAAACCTGCAGAGTTATAAATGACAGCTATCGTCCAAAAATAGACTGAAGTAAGGCTGCCAAGAGGACTTGAAAGCGGGGCAGAATTGCAGGAAACCGATTTCAGGAGGTAGACTGGAATTGCATTGAAAGCATAGGAAAAGAGGCAGAACGTCCACAATGATGCACTTGGCCAAAAAGGGCGTATGCGTTTTTTCCTGAATATATTCAGGAAAAAACGCATACGCCCTTTTTGGCCAACCAAGCAAGCTTGCAAAGGAAATCTGCACTACAATGAAGTCTCACTTTCCCCCAGCCAAAAGGGCCATCTGATAAAAGTGTAAAATCCAGAAAGACAACAGGCCATTGAAAACTGGGAGCCTTGTTATGCTGATGGGCGGGATGTAAATTGCCAACAACCACTCGGGAGAAGTGTATGTGTTTCCTGAAACATCTAAAAAACAAAGCAACAGAGCCTAGGGCACTTCCACTTATGGTCCTATAGCTTAGGGAAATTAAAATCAAAAAGACACAGCCACCCCAAAGTTTGGAACGGCTCTGTTTACAAGAACCTCGTTTACAGTACAAGTTCAACATCGCAGAAAGTGAAAAATGGATAAAGAAGTTGTGGTATTCACTTACAAAGCAATATCATTCAGCAATGAAATCTATGTCATCAGGCCCTTAGCAGCACAATGAGTGGATTCAGGTATGATGATTCTAACTGAAATAAGTCACACAGAAAAAGAAACAACATAAGATATCAGTAATACACGGAATGGAAACTTGGCTACACAGGAACTGAATTACAGAACAGAACAGGGTCTCAAATTTAGAAAAACAACTTATGCTTGCTTAAGGGTAAAGGTGAGTTGGGGTGCTGCATAAAACCAGAGATTGAAATGAGCACAGATAAAGTTCTTTAAGCCAAATATGGAATAGACAAGAGCTACTCCTTGCTCAACGAAATGGACTCAACACCGCATATTAAACGCCTAAGAATGTACCTGACTTGTAAGTATCTTAAAACCTAAGAATTGCTATGTCTCCGAAAGAGAATCAAGCATGTGTACAGGGGCATAAACGCAGCAGTGATAGGATTGGAGAGGTTCGGTGAGCAAATGAAGACCCTTTGAAGTCATATTGCATGGTACCCATTCCACGGGTTTCAACTACCCAGGTTTAAGGTATTCTTCCTTCAGCTAAAACATGCATGTGGAACCTAGAGTATGATCAACCATGTGATCGGGAGACGTGTTCCAATATGTCTCAGTTTTCGTACCCTGGTACTCGGGTGCAACATTCCAGACGCTTTACTAACACTCTCCCCAAGTGGAGAGTCAGTCCCTTTAACCTCCTGTTTGGCCCAGTTTGCAATTTCTGCGGAAGATGAACAGGAATAGCGAGAACCAATGAGAGGCTAGCTGGAGGTGTCTGGACGGGCAAATTTAACTCTCATTTCCCACCAGGAAGAGGAATTAACCAAAGGCTCAGCATGCCGGACCGGAACCAGATTAGGGCCTGAAGCCATCCTGCGGTGTTGCGGCCAGGTCACAAGAAAGCGAGTTGAAGTAAGGAGCTCAGGGGCACTGTAATTCACAAACCTGCAGAGTTATAAATGACAGCTATCGTCCAAAAATAGACTGAAGTAAGGCTGCCAAGAGGACTTGAAAGCGGGGCAGAATTGCAGGAAACCGATTTCAGGAGGTAGACTGGAATTGCATTGAAAGCATAGGAAAAGAGGCAGAACGTCCACAATGATGCACTTGGCCAAAAAGGGCGTATGCGTTTTTTCCTAAATATATTCAGGAAAAAACGCATACGCCCTTTTTGGCCAACCAAGCAAGCTTGCAAAGGAAATCTGCACTACAATGAAGTCTCACTTCCCCCCGGTCAAAAGGGCCATCTGAAAAAAGTGTAAAATCCAGAAAGGCAGGACAGGCCATGGAGAACTGGGAGCCTTGTTATGCTGATGGGCGGGATGTAAATTGCCAACAGACACTCGAGAGAAGTGTATGGTGTTTCCTGAAACATCTAAAAAACAAAGCAACAGAACCTAGGGCACTGCCACTTATGGTCCTATAGCTTAGGGAAATTAAAATCAAAAAGACACAGCCACCCCAAAGTTTGGAACGGCTCTGTTTACAAGAACCTCGTTTACAGTACAAGTTCAACATCGCAGAAAGTGAAAAATGGATAAAGAAGTTGTGGTATTTACTTACAAAGCAATATCACTCAGCAATGAAATCTGTGTCATCACGCCCTTAGCATCACAATGAGTGGATTCAGGTATGATGATTCTAACTGAAGTAAGTCACACAGAAAAAGAAACATCATAAGATATCAGTAATACACGGAATGTAAACTTGGCTACACAGGAACTGAATTACAGAACAGAACAGGGTCTCAAATTTAGAAAACCAACTTATGCTTGCTTAAGGGTAAAGGTGAGTTGGGGTGCTGCATAAAACCAGAGATTGAAATGAGCACAGATAAAGTTCCTTAAGCCAAATATGGAATAGACAAGAGCTACTCCTTGCTCAACGAAATGGACTCAACACCGCATATTAAACGCCTAAGAATGTACCTGACTAGTAAGTATCTTAAAACCTATGGATTGCTATGTCTCCGAAAGAGAATCAAGCATGTGTACAGGGGCATAAACGCAGCAGTGATAGGATTGGAGAGGTTCGGTGAGCAAATGAAGACCCTTTGAAGTCATATTGCATGGTACCCATTCCACGGGTTTCAACTACCCAGGTTTAAGGTATTCTTCCTTCAGCTAAAACATGCATGTGGAACCCAGAGTATGATCAACCATGTGATCAGGAGACGTGTTCAAATATGTCTCAGTTTTCCTCCCCTGGTACTCGGGTGGAACATTCCAGACGCTTTACTAACACTCTCCCCACTTGGAGACTCAGCGCCTTTAACCTCCTGTTTGGCCCAGTTTGCAATTTCTGCGGAAGATGAACAGGAATAGCGAGAACCAATGAGAGGCTAGCTGGAGGTGTCTGGACGGGCAAATTTAACTCTCATTTCCCACCAGGAAGAGGAAATAACCAAAGGCTCAGCGTGCCGTACCGGAACCAGATTAGGGCCTGAAGCCATCCTGCGGTGTTGCGGCCAGCTCAAAAGAATGCGAGTTGAAGAAAGGAGCTCAGGGGCACTGTAATTCACAAACCTGCAGAGTTATAAATGACAGCTATCCTCCAAAAATAGACTGAAGTAAGGCTGCCAAGAGGACTTGAAAGCGGGGCAGAATTGCAGGAAACCGATTTCAGGAGGTAGACTGCAATTGCATTGAAAGCATAGGAAAAGAGGCAGAACGTCCACAATGATGCACTTGGCCAAAAAGGGCGTATGCGTTTTTTCCTGAATATATTCAGGAAAAAACGCATACGCCCTTTTTGGCCAACCAAGCAAGCTTGCAAAGGAAATCTGCACTACAATGAAGTCTCACTTCCCCCCGGTCAAAAGGGCCATCTGAAAAAAGTGTAAAATCCAGAAAGGCAACAGGCCATTAAGAACTGGGAGCCTTGTTATGCTGATAGGCGGGATGTAAATTGCCAACAGACACTTGGGAGAAGTGTATGGTGTTTCCTGAAACATCTAAAAAACAAAGCAACAGAGCCTAGGGCACTGCCACTTATGGTCCTATAGCTTAGGGAAATTAAAATCAAAAAGACACAGCCACCCCAAAGTTTGGAACGGCTCTGTTTACAAGAACCTCATGTACAGTACAAGTTCAACATCGCAGAAAGTGAAAAATGGATAAAGAAGTTGTGGTATTCACTTACAAAGCAATATCACTTAGCAATGAAATCTATGTCATCAGGCCCTTAGCAGCACAATGAGTGGATTCAGGTATGATGATTCTAACTGAAATAAGTCACACAGAAAAAGAAACATCATAAGATATCAGTAATACACGGAATGTAAACTTGGCTACACAGGAACTGAATTACAGAACAGAACAGGGTCTCAAATTTAGAAAACCAACTTATGCTTGCTTAAGGGGAAAGGTGAGTTGGGGTGCTGCATAAAACCAGAGATTGAAATGAGCACAGATAAAGTTCCTTAAGCCAAATATGGAATAGACAAGAGCTACTCCTTGCTCAACGAAATGGACTCAACACCGCATATTAAACGCCTAAGAATGTACCTGACTTGTAAGTATCTTAAAACCTATGGATTGCTATGTCTCCAAAAGAGAATCAAGCATGTGTACAGGGGCATAAACGCAGCAGTGATAGGATTGGAGAGGTGCGGTGAGCAAATGAAGACCCTTTGAAGTCATATTGCATGGTACCCATTCCACGGGTTTCAACTACCCAGGTTTAAGGTATTCTTCCTTCAGCTAAAACATGCATGTGGAACCCAAGTATGATCAACCATGTGAATGGGAGACGTGTTCAAATATGTCTCAGTTTTCCTCCCCTGGTACTTGGGTGCAACATTCCAGACGCTTTACTAACACTCTCCCCACTTGGAGAGTCAGCGCCTTTAACCTCCTGTTTGGCCCAGTTTGCAATTTCTGCGGAAGATGAACAGGAATAGCGAGAACCAATGAGAGACTAGCTGGAGGTGTCTGGACGGGCAAATTTAACTCTCATTTCCCACCAGGAAGAGGAAATAACCAAAGGCTCAGCGTGCCGTGCCGGAACCAGATTAGGGCCTGAAGCCATCCTGCGGTGTTGCGGCCAGCTTACAAGAAAGCGAGTTGAAGAAAGGAGCTCAGGGGCACTGTAATTCACAAACCTGCAGAGTTATAAATGACAGCTATCGTCCAAAAATAGACTGAAGTAAGGCTGCCAAGAGGACTTGAAAGCAGGGCAGAATTGCAGGAAACCGATTTCAGGAGGTAGACTGGAATTGCATTGAAAGCATAGGAAAAGAGGCAGAACGTCCACAATGATGCACTTGGCCAAAAAGGGCGTATGCGTTTTTTCCTGAATATATTCAGGAAAAAACGCATACGCCCTTTTTGGCCAACCAAGCAAGCTTGCAAAGGAAATCTGCACTACAATGAAGTCTCACTTCCCCCCGGTCAAAAGGGCCATCTGAAAAAGTGTAAAATCCAGAAAGGCAGGACAGGCCATGGAGAACTGGGAGCCTTGTTATGCTGATGGGCGGGATGTAAATTGCCAACAGACACTCGGGAGAAGTGTATGGTGTTTCCTGAAACATCTAAAAAACAAAGCAACAGAGCCTAGGGCACTTCCACTTATGGTCCTATAGCTTAGGGAAATTAAAATAAAAAAGACACAGCCACCCCAATGTTTGGGACGCCTCTGTTTACAAGAACCTCGTTTACCGTACAAGTTCACTATCACAAAAAGTGAAAAATGGATAAAGAACTTGTGGTACTTACGTACAATGCAATATCACTCAGCAATGAAATCTATGACATCAGGCTCGTAGCAGCATAATGAGTGGATTCAGGTACGATGATTCTAACTGAAATAAGTCACACAGAAAAAGAAACATCATAAGATATCACTAATACACGGAATGTAAACGTGGCTACACAGGAACTGAATTACAGAACAGAACAGGGTCTGAAATTTAGAAAAACAACTTATGCTTGCTTAAGGGTAAAGGGTAGTTGGGGTGCTGCATAAAACCAGAGATTGAAATGAGCACAGATAAAGTTCCTTAAGTCAAATATGGAATAGACAAGAGCTACTCCTTGCTCAACGAAATGGACTCAACACCGCATATTAAACGCCTAAGAATGTACCTGACTAGTAAGTATCGTAAAACCTATGGATTGCTATGTCTCCAAAAGAGAATCAAGCATGTGTACAGGGGCATAAACGCAGCAGTGATAGGATTGGAGAGGTTCGGTGAGCAAATGAAGACCCTTTGAAGTCATATTGCATGGTACCCATTACACGGGTCTCAACTCTCCAGGTTTAAGGTATTCTTCCTTCAGCTAAAACATGCATGTGGAACCCAAGTATGATCAACCATGTGAACGGGAGACGTGTTCAAATATGTCTCAGTTTTCCTCCCCTGGTACTCGGGTGCAACATTCCAGACGCTTTACTAACACTCTCCCCACTTGGAGAGTCAGCGCCTTTAACCTCCTGTTTGGCCCAGTTTGCAATTTCTGCGGAAGATGAACAGGAATAGCGAGAACCAATGAGAGGCTAGCTGGAGGTGTCTGGACGGGCAAATTTAACTCTCATTTCCCACCAGGAAGAGGAAATAACCAAAGGCTCAGCGTGCCGTACCGGAACCAGATTAGGGCCTGAAGCCATCCTGCGGTGTTGCGGCCAGCTCAAAAGAAAGCGAGTTGAAGAAAGGAGCTCAGGGGCACTGTAATTCACAAACCTGCAGAGTTATAAATGACAGCTATCGTCCAAAAATAGACTGAAGTAAGGCTGCCAAGAGGACTTGAAAGCGGGGCAGAATTGCAGGAAACCGATTTCAGGAGGTAGACTGGAATTGCATTGAAAGCATGGGAAAAGAGGCAGAACGTCCACAATGATGCACTTGGCCAAAAAGGGCGTATGCGTTTTTTCCTGAATATATTCAGGAAAAAACGCATACGCCCTTTTTGGCCAACCAAGCAAGCTTGCAAAGGAAATCTGCACTATAATGAAGTCTCACTTCCCCCCGGTCAAAAGGGCCATCTGAAAAAAGTGTAAAATCCAGAAAGGCAGGACAGGCCATGGAGAACTGGGAGCCTTGTTATGCTGATGGGCGGGATGTAAATTGCCAACAGACACTCGGGAGAAGTGTATGGTGTTTCCTGAAACATCTAAAAAACAAAGCAACAGAACCTAGGGCACTTCCACTTATGGTCCTATAGCTTAGGGAAATTAAAATCAAAAAGACACAGCCACCCCAAAGTTTGGAACGGCTCTGTTTACAAGAACCTCGTTTACAGTACAAGTTCAACATCGCAGAAAGTGAAAAATGGATAAAGAAGTTGTGGTATTTACTTACAAAGCAATATCACTCAGCAGTGAAATCTGTGTCATCACGCCCTTAGCATCACAATGAGTGGATTCAGGTATGATGATTCTAACTGAAGTAACTCACACAGAAAAAGAAACATCATAAGATATCAGTAATACACGGAATGTAAACTTGGCTACACAGGAACTGAATTACAGAACAGAACAGGGTCTCAAATTTAGAAAACCAACTTATGCTTGCTTAAGGGTAAAGGTAAGTTGGGGTGCTGCATAAAACCAGAGATTGAAATGAGCACAGATAAAGTTCCTTAAGTCAAATATGGAATAGACAAGAGCTACTCCTTGCTCAACGAAATGGACTCAACACCGCATATTAAACGCCTAAGAATGTACCTGACTAGTAAGTATCTTAAAACCTATGGATTACTATGTCTCTGAAAGAGAATCAAGCATGTATACAGGGGCATAAACGCAGCAGTGATAGGATTGGAGAGGTTCGGTGAGCAAATGAAGACCCTTTGAAGTCATATTGCATGGTACCCATTACACGGGTCTTAACTCTCCAGGTCTAAGGTATTCTTCCTTCAGCTAAAACATGCATGTGGAACCCAAGTATAATCAACCATGTGAACGGGAGACGTGTTCAAATATGTCTCAGTTTTCCTCCCCTGGTACTCGGGTGCAACATTCCAGACGCTTTACTAACACTCTCTCCACTTGGAGAGTCAGTCCCTTTAACCTCCTGTTTGGCCCAGTTTGCAATTTCTGCGGAAGATGAACAGGAATAGCGAGAACCAATGAGAGACTAGCTGGAGGTGTCTGGACGGGCAAATTTAACTCTCATTTCACACCAGGAAGAGGAATTAACCAAAGGCTCAGCATGCCGGGCCGGAAACAGATTAGGGACTGAAGCCATCCTGCGGTGTTGCGGCCAGGTCACAAGAAAGCGAGTTGAAGAAAGGAGCTCAGGGGCACTGTAATTCACAAACCTGCAGAGTTATAAATGACAGCTATCGTCCAAAAATAGACTGAAGTAAGGCTGCCAAGAGGACTTGAAAGCGGGGCAGAATTGCAGGAAACCGATTTCAGGAGGTAGACTGGAATTGCATTGAAAGCATAGGAAAAGAGGCAGAACGTCCACAATGATGCACTTGGCCAAAAAGGGCGTATGCGTTTTTTCCTGAATATATTCAGGAAAAAACGCATACGCCCTTTTTGGCCAACCAAGCAAGCTTGCAAAGGAAATCTGCACTACAATGAAGTCTCACTTCCCCCCGGTCAAAAGGGCCATCTGAAAAAAGTGTAAAATCCAGAAAGGCAGGACAGGCCATGGAGAACTGGGAGCCTTGTTATGCTGATGGGCGGGATGTAAATTGCCAACAACCACTCCGGAGAAGTGTATGGTGTTTCCTGAAACATCTAAAAAACAAAGCAACAGAACCTAGGGCACTTCCACTTATGGTCCTATAGCTTAGGGAAATTGAAATCAAAAAGACACAGCCACCCCAAAGTTTGGAACGGCTCTGTTTACAAGAACCTCGTTTACAGTACAAGTTCAACATCGCAGAAAGTGAAAAATGGATAAAGAAGTTGTGGTATTTACTTACAAAGCAATATCACTCAGCAATGAAATCTGTGTCATCAGGCCCTTAGCAGCACAATGAGTGGATTCAGGTATGATGATTCTAACTGAAATAAGTCACACAGAAAAAGAAACATCATAAGATATCAGTAATACACGGAATGTAAACTTGGCTACACAGGAACTGAATTACAGAACAGAACGGGGTCTCAAATTTAGAAAACCAACTTATTCTTGCTTAAGGGTAAAGGTGAGTTGGGGTGCTGCATAAAACCAGAGATTGAAATGAGCACAGATAAAGTTCCTTAAGCCAAATATGGAATAGACAAGAGCTACTCCTTTCTCAACGAAATGGACTCAACACCCCATATTAAACACCTAAGAATGTACCTGACTAGTAAGTATCTTAAAACCTATGGATTGCTATGTCTCCGAAAGAGAATCAAGCATGTGTACAGGGGCATAAACGCAGCAGTGATAGGATTGGAGAGGTTCGGTGAGCAAATGAAGACCCTTTGAAGTCATATTGCATGGTACCCATTCCACGGGTTTCAACTACCCAGGTTTAAGGTATTCTTCCTTCAGCTAAAACATGCATGTGGAACCTAGAGTATGATCAACCATGTGATCGGGAGACGTGTTCAAATATGTCTCAGTTTTCCTCCCCTGGTACTCGGGTGCAACATTCCAGACGCTTTACTTACACTCTCCCCACTTGGACAGTCAGTCCCTTTAACCTCCTGTTTGGCCCAGTTTGCAATTTCTGCGGAAGATGAACAGGAATAGCGAGAACCAATGAGAGGCTAGCTGGAGGTGTCTGGACGGGCAAATTTAACTCTCATTTCCCACCAGGAAGAGGAATTAACCAAAGGCTCAGCATGCCGGGCCGGAACCAGATTAGGGCCTGAAGCCATCCTGCGGTGTTGCGGCCAGGTCACAAGAAAGCGAGTTGAAGAAAGGAGCTCAGGGGCACTGTAATTCACAAACCTGCAGAGTTATAAATGACAGCTATCGTCCAAAAATAGACTGAAGTAAGGCTGCCAAGAGGACTTGAAAGCGGGGCAGAATTGCAGGAAACCGATTTCAGGAGGTAGACTGGAATTGCATTGAAAGCATAGGAAAAGAGGCAGAACGTCCACAATGATGCACTTGGCCAAAAAGGGCGTATGCGTTTTTTCCTGAATATATTCAGGAAAAAACGCATACGCCCTTTTTGGCCAACCAAGCAAGCTTGCAAAGGAAATCTGCACTACAATGAAGTCTCACTTCCCCCCGGTCAAAAGGGCCATCTGAAAAAAGTGTAAAATCCAGAAAGGCAGGACAGGCCATGGAGAACTGGGAGCCTTGTTATGCTGATGGGCGGGATGTAAATTGCCAACAGACACTCGGGAGAAGTGTATGGTGTTTCCTGAAACATCTAAAAAACAAAGCAACAGAGCCTAGGGCACTGCCACTTATGGTCCTATAGCTTAGGGAAATTAAAATCAAAAAGACACAGCCACCCCAAAGTTTGGAACGGCTCTGTTTACAAGAACCTCGTTTACAGTACAAGTTCAACATCGCAGAAAGTGAAAAATGGATAAAGAAGTTGTGGTATTTACTTACAAAGCAATATCACTCAGCAATGAAATCTAGGTCATCAGGCCCTTAGCATCACAATGAGTGGATTCAGGTATGATGATTCTAACTGAAATAAGTCACACAGAAAAAGAAACATCATAAGATATCAGTAATACACGGAATGTAAACTTGGCTACACAGGAACTGAATTACAGAACAGAACAGGGTCTCAAATTTAGAAAACCAACTTATGCTTGCTTAAGGGTAAAGGTGAGTTGGGGTGCTGCAGAAAACCAGAGATTGAAATGAGCACAGATAAAGTTCCTTAAGCCAAATATGGAATAGACAAGAGCTACTCCTTGCTCAACGAAATGGACTCAACACCGCATATTAAACGCCTAAGAATGTACCTGACTAGTAAGTATCTTAAAACCTATGGATTGCTATGTCTCCGAAAGAGAATCAAGCATGTGTACAGGGGCATAAACGCAGCAGTGATAGGATTGGAGAGGTTCGGTGAGCAAATGAAGACCCTTTGAAGTCATATTGCATGGTACCCATTACACGGGTCTTAACTCTCCAGGTTTAAAGTATTCTTCCTTCAGCTAAAACATGCATGTGGAACCTAGAGTATGATCAACCATGTGAACGGGAGACGTGTTCAAATATGTCTCAGTTTTCCTCCCCTGGTACTCGGGTGCAACATTCCAGACGCTTTACTAACACTCTCCCCACTTGGAGTGTCAGCGCCTTTAACCTCCTGTTTGGCCCAGTTTGCAATTTCTGCGGAAGATGAACAGGAATAGCGAGAACCAATGAGAGGCTAGCTGGAGGTGTCTGGACGGGCAAATTTAACTCTCATTTCCCACCAGGAAGAGGAAATAACCAAAGGCTCAGCGTGCCGTACCGGAACCAGATTAGGGCCTGAAGCCATCCTGTGGTGTTGCGGCCAGCTCAAAAGAAAGCGAGTTGAAGAAAGGAGCTCAGGAGCACTGTAATTCACAAACCTGCAGAGTTATAAATGACAGCTATCGTCCAAAAATAGACTGAAGTAAGGCTGTCAAGAGGACTTGAAAGCGGGGCAGAATTGCAGGAAACCGATTTCAGGAGGTAGACTGGAATTGCATTGAAAGCATAGGAAAAGAGGCAGAACGTCCACAATGATGCACTTGGCCAAAAAGGGCGTATGCGTTTTTTCCTGAATATATTCAGGAAAAAACGCATACGCCCTTTTTGGCCAACCAAGCAAGCTTGCAAAGGAAATCTGCACTACAATGAAGTCTCACTTCCCCCCGGTCAAAAGGGCCATCTGAAAAAAGTGTAAAATCCAGAAAGGCAGGATAGGCCATGGAGAACTGGGAGCCTTGTTATGCTGATGGGCGGGATGTAAATTGCCAACAACCACTCGGGAGAAGTGTATGGTGTTTCCTGAAACATCTAAAAAACAAAGCAACAGAACCTAGGGCACTTCCACTTATGGTCCTATAGCTTAGGGAAATTAAAATCAAAAAGACACAGCCACCCCAAAGTTTGGGACGCCTCTGTTTACAAGAACCTCGTTTACAGTACAAGTTCAACATCGCAGAAAGTGAAAAATGGATAAAGAAGTTGTGGTATTTACTTACAAAGCAATATCACTCAGCAATGAAATCTGTGTCATCAGGCCCTTAGCAGCACAATGAGTGGATTCAGGTATGATGATTCTAACTGAAGTAAGTCACACAGAAAAAGAAACATCATAAGATATCAGTAATACACGGAATGTAAACTTGGCTACACAGGAACTGAATTACAGAACAGAACAGGGACTCAAATTTAGAAAAACAACTTATGCTTGCTTAAGGGTAAAGGTGAGTTGGGGTGCTGCATAAAACCAGAGATTGAAATGAGCACAGATAAAGTTCCTTAAGCCAAATATGGAATAGACAAGAGCTACTCCTTGCTCAACGAAATGGACTCAACACCGCATATTAAACGCCTAAGTATGTACCTGACTTGTAAGTATCTTAAAACCTATGGATTGCTATGTCTCCAAAAGAGAATCAAGCATGTGTAGAGGGGCATAAACGCAGCAGTGATAGGATTGGAGAGGTTCGGTGAGCAAATGAAGACCCTTTGAAGTCATATTGCATGGTACCCATTCCACGGGTTTCAACTACACAGGTTTAAGGTATTCTTCCTTCAGCTAAAACATGCATGTGGTACCTAGAGTATGATCAACCATGTGATCGGGAGACGTGTTCAAATATGTCTCAGTTTTCCTCCCCTGGTACTCGGGTGCAACATTCCAGACGCTTTACTAACACTCTCCCCACTTGGAGAGTCAGCGCCTTTAACCTCCTGTTTGGCCCAGTTTGCAATTTCTGCGGAAGATGAACAGGAATAGCGAGAACCAATGAGAGACTAGCTGGAGGTGTCTGGACGGGGAAATTTAACTCTGATTTCCCACCAGGAAGAGGAAATAACCAAAGGCTCAGCGTGCCGTGCCGGAACCAGATTAGGGCCTGAAGCCATCCTGCGGTGTTGCGGCCAGGTCACAAGAAAGCAAGTTGAAGAAAGGAGCTCAGGGGCACTGTAATTCACAAACCTGCAGAGTTATAAATGACAGCTATCGTCCAAAAATAGACTGAAGTAAGGCTGCCAAGAGGACTTGAAAGCGGGGCAGAATTGCAGGAAACCGATTTCAGGAGGTAGACTGGAATTGCATTGAAAGCATAGGAAAAGAGGCAGAACGTCCACAATGATGCACTTGGCCAAAAAGGGCGTATGCGTTTTTTCCTGAATATATTCAGGAAAAAACGCATACGCCCTTTTTGGCCAACCAAGCAAGCTTGCAAAGGAAATCTGCACTACAATGAAGTCTCACTTCCCCCCGGTCAAAAGGGCCATCTGAAAAAAGTGTAAAATCCAGAAAGGCAACAGGCCATTGAGAACTGGGAGCCTTGTTATGCTGATGGGCGGGATGTAAATTGCCAACAGACACTTGGGAGAAGTGTATGGTGTTTCCTGAAACATCTAAAAAACAAAGCAACAGAGCCTAGGGCACTTCCACTTATGGTCCTATAGCTTAGGGAAATTAAAATCAAAAAGACACAGCCACCCCAAAGTTTGGAACGGCTCTGTTTACAAGAACCTCGTTTACAGTACAAGTTCAACATCGCAGAAAGTGAAAAATGGATAAAGAAGTTGTGGTATTTACTTACAAAGCAATATCACTCAGCAGTGAAATCTGTGTCATCACGCCCTTAGCATCACAATGAGTGGATTCAGGTATGATGATTCTAACTGAAGTAACTCACACAGAAAAAGAAACATCATAAGATATCAGTAATACACGGAATGTAAACTTGGCTACACAGGAACTGAATTACAGAACAGAACAGGGTCTCAAATTTAGAAAACCAACTTATGCTTGCTTAAGGGTAAAGGTAAGTTGGGGTGCTGCATAAAACCAGAGATTGAAATGAGCACAGATAAAGTTCCTTAAGTCAAATATGGAATAGACAAGAGCTACTCCTTGCTCAACGAAATGGACTCAACACCGCATATTAAACGCCTAAGAATGTACCTGACTAGTAAGTATCTTAAAACCTATGGATTACTATGTCTCCGAAAGAGAATCAAGCATGTGTACAGGGGCATAAACGCAGCAGTGATAGGATTGGAGAGGTTCGGTGAGCAAATGAAGACCCTTTGAAGTCATATTGCATGGTACCCATTACACGGGTCTTAACTCTCCAGGTCTAAGGTATTCTTCCTTCAGCTAAAACATGCATGTGGAACCCAAGTATAATCAACCATGTGAACGGGAGACGTGTTCAAATATGTCTCAGTTTTCCTCCCCTGGTACTCGGGTGCAACATTCCAGACGCTTTACTAACACTCTCTCCACTTGGAGAGTCAGTCCCTTTAACCTCCTGTTTGGCCCAGTTTGCAATTTCTGCGGAAGATGAACAGGAATAGCGAGAACCAATGAGAGACTAGCTGGAGGTGTCTGGACGGGCAAATTTAACTCTCATTTCACACCAGGAAGAGGAATTAACCAAAGGCTCAGCATGCCGGGCCGGAAACAGATTAGGGACTGAAGCCATCCTGCGGTGTTGCGGCCAGGTCACAAGAAAGCGAGTTGAAGAAAGGAGCTCAGGGGCACTGTAATTCACAAACCTGCAGAGTTATAAATGACAGCTATCGTCCAAAAATAGACTGAAGTAAGGCTGCCAAGAGGACTTGAAAGCGGGGCAGAATTGCAGGAAACCGATTTCAGGAGGTAGACTGGAATTGCATTGAAAGCATAGGAAAAGAGGCAGAACGTCCACAATGATGCACTTGGCCAAAAAGGGCGTATGCGTTTTTTCCTGAATATATTCAGGAAAAAACGCATACGCCCTTTTTGGCCAACCAAGCAAGCTTGCAAAGGAAATCTGCACTACAATGAAGTCTCACTTCCCCCCGGTCAAAAGGGCCATCTGAAAAAAGTGTAAAATCCAGAAAGGCAGGACAGGCCATGGAGAACTGGGAGCCTTGTTATGCTGATGGGCGGGATGTAAATTGCCAACAACCACTCGGGAGAAGTGTATGGTGTTTCCTGAAACATCTAAAAAACAAAGCAACAGAACCTAGGGCACTTCCACTTATGGTCCTATAGCTTAGGGAAATTAAAATCAAAAAGACACAGCCACCCCAAAGTTTGGAACGGCTCTGTTTACAAGAACCTCGTTTACAGTACAAGTTCAACATCGCAGAAAGTGAAAAATGGATAAAGAAGTTGTGGTATTTACTTACAAAGCAATATCACTCAGCAATGAAATCTGTGTCATCAGGCCCTTAGCAGCACAATGAGTGGATTCAGGTATGATGATTCTAACTGAAATAAGTCACACAGAAAAAGAAACATCATAAGATATCAGTAATACACGGAATGTAAACTTGGCTACACAGGAACTGAATTACAGAACAGAACAGGGTCTCAAATTTAGAAAACCAACTTATTCTTGCTTAAGGGTAAAGGTGAGTTGGGGTGCTGCATAAAACCAGAGATTGAAATGAGCACAGATAAAGTTCCTTAAGCCAAATATGGAATAGACAAGAGCTACTCCTTTCTCAACGAAATGGACTCAACACCCCATATTAAACGCCTAAGAATGTACCTGACTAGTAAGTATCTTAAAACCTATGGATTGCTATGTCTCCGAAAGAGAATCAAGCATGTGTACAGGGGCATAAACGCAGCAGTGATAGGATTGGAGAGGTTCGGTGAGCAAATGAAGACCCTTTGAAGTCATATTGCATGGTACCCATTCCACGGGTTTCAACTACCCAGGTTTAAGGTATTCTTCCTTCAGCTAAAACATGCATGTGGAACCTAGAGTATGATCAACCATGTGATCGGGAGACGTGTTCAAATATGTCTCAGTTTTCCTCCCCTGGTACTCGGGTGCAACATTCCAGACGCTTTACTTACACTCTCCCCACTTGGACAGTCAGTCCCTTTAACCTCCTGTTTGGCCCAGTTTGCAATTTCTGCGGAAGATGAACAGGAATAGCGAGAACCAATGAGAGGCTAGCTGGAGGTGTCTGGACGGGCAAATTTAACTCTCATTTCCCACCAGGAAGAGGAATTAACCAAAGGCTCAGCATGCCGGGCCGGAACCAGATTAGGGCCTGAAGCCATCCTGCGGTGTTGCGGCCAGGTCACAAGAAAGCGAGTTGAAGAAAGGAGCTCAGGGGCACTGTAATTCACAAACCTGCAGAGTTATAAATGACAGCTATCGTCCAAAAATAGACTGAAGTAAGGCTGCCAAGAGGACTTGAAAGCGGGGCAGAATTGCAGGAAACCGATTTCAGGAGGTAGACTGGAATTGCATTGAAAGCATAGGAAAAGAGGCAGAACGTCCACAATGATGCACTTGGCCAAAAAGGGCGTATGCGTTTTTTCCTGAATATATTCAGGAAAAAACGCATACGCCCTTTTTGGCCAACCAAGCAAGCTTGCAAAGGAAATCTGCACTACAATGAAGTCTCACTTCCCCCCGGTCAAAAGGGCCATCTGAAAAAAGTGTAAAATCCAGAAAGGCAGGACAGGCCATGGAGAACTGGGAGCCTTGTTATGCTGATGGGCGGGATGTAAATTGCCAACAGACACTCGGGAGAAGTGTATGGTGTTTCCTGAAACATCTAAAAAACAAAGCAACAGAGCCTAGGGCACTGCCACTTATGGTCCTATAGCTTAGGGAAATTAAAATCAAAAAGACACAGCCACCCCAAAGTTTGGAACGGCTCTGTTTACAAGAACCTCGTTTACAGTACAAGTTCAACATCGCAGAAAGTGAAAAATGGATAAAGAAGTTGTGGTATTTACTTACAAAGCAATATCACTCAGCAATGAAATCTAGGTCATCAGGCCCTTAGCATCACAATGAGTGGATTCAGGTATGATGATTCTAACTGAAATAAGTCACACAGAAAAAGAAACATCATAAGATATCAGTAATACACGGAATGTAAACTTGGCTACACAGGAACTGAATTACAGAACAGAACAGGGACTCAAATTTAGAAAACCAACTTATGCTTGCTTAAGGGTAAAGGTGAGTTGGGGTGTTGCAGAAAACCAGAGATTGAAATGAGCACAGATAAAGTTCCTTAAGCCAAATATGGAATAGACAAGAGCTACTCCTTGCTCAACGAAATGGACTCAACACCGCATATTAAACGCCTAAGAATGTACCTGACTAGTAAGTATCTTAAAACCTATGGATTGCTATGTCTCCGAAAGAGAATCAAGCATGTGTACAGGGGCATAAACGCAGCAGTGATAGGATTGGAGAGGTTCGGTGAGCAAATGAAGACCCTTTGAAGTCATATTGCATGGTACCCATTACACGGGTCTTAACTCTCCAGGTTTAAAGTATTCTTCCTTCAGCTAAAACATGCATGTGGAACCTAGAGTATGATCAACCATGTGAACGGGAGACGTGTTCAAATATGTCTCAGTTTTCCTCCCCTGGTACTCGGGTGCAACATTCCAGACGCTTTACTAACACTCTCCCCACTTGGAGTGTCAGCGCCTTTAACCTCCTGTTTGGCCCAGTTTGCAATTTCTGCGGAAGATGAACAGGAATAGCGAGAACCAATGAGAGGCTAGCTGGAGGTGTCTGGACGGGCAAATTTAACTCTCATTTCCCACCAGGAAGAGGAAATAACCAAAGGCTCAGCGTGCCGTACCGGAACCAGATTAGGGCCTGAAGCCATCCTGCGGTGTTGCGGCCAGCTCAAAAGAAAGCGAGTTGAAGAAAGGAGCTCAGGAGCACTGTAATTCACAAACCTGCAGAGTTATAAATGACAGCTATCCTCCAAAAATAGACTGAAGTAAGGCTGCCAAGAGGACTTGAAAGCGGGGCAGAATTGCAGGAAACCGATTTCAGGAGGTAGACTGGAATTGCATTGAAAGCATAGGAAAAGAGGCAGAACGTCCACAATGATGCACTTGGCCAAAAAGGGCGTATGCGTTTTTTCCTGAATATATTCAGGAAAAAACGCATACGCCCTTTTTGGCCAACCAAGCAAGCTTGCAAAGGAAATCTGCACTACAATGAAGTCTCACTTCCCCCCGGTCAAAAGGGCCATCTGAAAAAAGTGTAAAATCCAGAAAGGCAGGACAGGCCATGGAGAACTGGGAGCCTTGTTATGCTGATGGGCGGGATGTAAATTGCCAACAACCACTCGGGAGAAGTGTATGGTGTTTCCTGAAACATCTAAAAAACAAAGCAACAGAACCTAGGGCACTTCCACTTATGGTCCTATAGCTTAGGGAAATTAAAATCAAAAAGACACAGCCACCCCAAAGTTTGGGACGCCTCTGTTTACAAGAACCTCGTTTACAGTACAAGTTCAACATCGCAGAAAGTGAAAAATGGATAAAGAAGTTGTGGTATTTACTTACAAAGCAATATCACTCAGCAATGAAATCTGTGTCATCAGGCCCTTAGCAGCACAATGAGTGGATTCAGGTATGATGATTCTAACTGAAGTAAGTCACACAGAAAAAGAAACATCATAAGATATCAGTAATACACGGAATGTAAACTTGGCTACACAGGAACTGAATTACAGAACAGAACAGGGACTCAAATTTAGAAAAACAACTTATGCTTGCTTAAGGGTAAAGGTGAGTTGGGGTGCTGCATAAAACCAGAGATTGAAATGAGCACAGATAAAGTTCCTTAAGCCAAATATGGAATAGACAAGAGCTACTCCTTGCTCAACGAAATGGACTCAACACCGTATATTAAACGCCTAAGTATGTACCTGACTTGTAAGTATCTTAAAACCTATGGATTGCTATGTCTCCAAAAGAGAATCAAGCATGTGTAGAGGGGCATAAACGCAGCAGTGATAGGATTGGAGAGGTTCGGTGAGCAAATGAAGACCCTTTGAAGTCATATTGCATGGTACCCATTCCACGGGTTTCAACTACACAGGTTTAAGGTATTCTTCCTTCAGCTAAAACATGCATGTGGTACATAGAGTATGATCAACCATGTGATCGGGAGACGTGTTCAAATATGTCTCAGTTTTCCTCCCCTGGTACTCGGGTGCAACATTCCAGACGCTTTACTAACACTCTCCCCACTTGGAGAGTCAGCGCCTTTAACCTCCTGTTTGGCCCAGTTTGCAATTTCTGCGGAAGATGAACAGGAATAGCGAGAACCAATGAGAGACTACCTGGAGGTGTCTGGACGGGAAAATTTAACTCTGATTTCCCACCAGGAAGAGGAAATAACCAAAGGCTCAGCGTGCCGTGCCGGAACCAGATTAGGGCCTGAAGCCATCCTGCGGTGTTGCGGCCAGGTCACAAGAAAGCAAGTTGAAGAAAGGAGCTCAGGGGCACTGTAATTCACAAACCTGCAGAGTTATAAATGACAGCTATCGTCCAAAAATAGACTGAAGTAAGGCTGCCAAGAGGACTTGAAAGCGGGGCAGAATTGCAGGAAACCGATTTCAGGAGGTAGACTGGAATTGCATTGAAAGCATAGGAAAAGAGGCAGAACGTCCACAATGATGCACTTGGCCAAAAAGGGCGTATGCGTTTTTTCCTGAATATATTCAGGAAAAAACGCATACGCCCTTTTTGGCCAACCAAGCAAGCTTGCAAAGGAAATCTGCACTACAATGAAGTCTCACTTCCCCCCGGTCAAAAGGGCCATCTGAAAAAAGTGTAAAATCCAGAAAGGCAACAGGCCATTGAGAACTGGGAGCCTTGTTATGCTGATGGGCGGGATGTAAATTGCCAACAGACACTTGGGAGAAGTGTATGGTGTTTCCTGAAACATCTAAAAAACAAAGCAACAGAGCCTAGGGCACTTCCACTTATGGTCCTATAGCTTAGGGAAATTAAAATAAAAAAGACACAGCCACCCCAAAGTTTGGAACGGCTCTGTTTACAAGAACCTCATTTACAGTACAAGTTCAACATCGCAGAAAGTGAAAAATGGATAAAGAAGTTGTGGTATTCACTTACAAAGCAATATCACTCAGCAATGAAATCTATGTCTTCAGGCCCTTAGCAGCACAATGAGTGGATTCAGGTATGATGATTCTAACTGAAATAAGTCACACAGAAAAAGAAACATCATAAGATATCAGTAATACACGGAATGGAAACTTGGCTACACAGGAACTGAATTACAGAACAGAACAGGGTCTCAAATTTAGAAAACCAACTTATGCTTGCTTAAGGGTAAAGGTGAGTTGGGGTGCTGCATAAAACCAGAGATTGAAATGAGCACAGATAAAGTTCCTTAAGCCAAATATGGAATAGACAAGAGCTACTCCTTGCTCAACGAAATGGACTCAACACCGCATATTAAACGCCTAAGAATGTACCTGACTAGTAAGTATCTTAAAACCTATGGATTGCTATGTCTCCGAAAGAGAATCAAGCATGTGTACAGGGGCATAAACGCAGCAGTGATAGGATTGGAGAGGTTCGGTGAGCAAATGAAGACCCTTTGAAGTCATATTGCATGGTACCCATTACACGGGTCTTAACTCTCCAGGTTTAAAGTATTCTTCCTTCAGCTAAAACATGCATGTGGAACCTAGAGTATGATCAACCATGTGAACGGGAGACGTGTTCAAATATGTCTCAGTTTTCCTCCCCTGGTACTCGGGTGCAACATTCCAGACGCTTTACTAACACTCTCCCCACTTGGAGAGTCAGCGCCTTTAACCTCCTGTTTGGCCCAGTTTGCAATTTCTGCGGAAGATGAACAGGAATAGCGAGAACCAATGAGAGGCTAGCTGGAGGTGTCTGGACGGGCAAATTTAACTCTCATTTCCCACCAGGAAGAGGAAATAACCAAAGGCTCAGCGTGCCGTACCGGAACCAGATTAGGGCCTGAAGCCATCCTGCGGTGTTGCGGCCAGCTCAAAAGAAAGCGAGTTGAAGAAAGGAGCTCAGGAGCACTGTAATTCACAAACCTGCAGAGTTATAAATGACAGCTATCGTCCAAAAATAGACTGAAGTAAGGCTGTCAAGAGGACTTGAAAGCGGGGCAGAATTGCAGGAAACCGATTTCAGGAGGTAGACTGGAATTGCATTGAAAGCATAGGAAAAGAGGCAGAACGTCCACAATGATGCACTTGGCCAAAAAGGGCGTATGCGTTTTTTCCTGAATATATTCAGGAAAAAACGCATACGCCCTTTTTGGCCAACCAAGCAAGCTTGCAAAGGAAATCTGCACTACAATGAAGTCTCACTTCCCCCCGGTCAAAAGGGCCATCTGAAAAAAGTGTAAAATCCAGAAAGGCAGGACAGGCCATGGAGAACTGGGAGCCTTGTTATGCTGATGGGCGGGATGTAAATTGCCAACAACCACTCGGGAGAAGTGTATGGTGTTTCCTGAAACATCTAAAAAACAAAGCAACAGAACCTAGGGCACTTCCACTTATGGTCCTATAGCTTAGGGAAATTAAAATCAAAAAGACACAGCCACCCCAAAGTTTGGGACGCCTCTGTTTACAAGAACCTCGTTTACAGTACAAGTTCAACATCGCAGAAAGTGAAAAATGGATAAAGAAGTTGTGGTATTTACTTACAAAGCAATATCACTCAGCAATGAAATCTGTGTCATCAGGCCCTTAGCAGCACAATGAGTGGATTCAGGTATGATGATTCTAACTGAAGTAAGTCACACAGAAAAAGAAACATCATAAGATATCAGTAATACACGGAATGTAAACTTGGCTACACAGGAACTGAATTACAGAACAGAACAGGGACTCAAATTTAGAAAAACAACTTATGCTTGCTTAAGGGTAAAGGTGAGTTGGGGTGCTGCATAAAACCAGAGATTGAAATGAGCACAGATAAAGTTCCTTAAGCCAAATATCGAATAGACAAGAGCTACTCCTTGCTCAACGAAATGGACTCAACACCGCATATTAAACGCCTAAGTATGTACCTGACTTGTAAGTATCTTAAAACCTATGGATTGCTATGTCTCCAAAAGAGAATCAAGCATGTGTAGAGGGGCATAAACGCAGCAGTGATAGGATTGGAGAGGTTCGGTGAGCAAATGAAGACCCTTTGAAGTCATATTGCATTGTACCCATTCCACGGGTTTCAACTACACAGGTTTAAGGTATTCTTCCTTCAGCTAAAACATGCATGTGGTACCTAGAGTATGATCAACCATGTGATCGGGAGACGTGTTCAAATATGTCTCAGTTTTCCTCCCCTGGTACTCGGGTGCAACATTCCAGACGCTTTACTAACACTCTCCCCACTTGGAGAGTCAGCGCCTTTAACCTCCTGTTTGGCCCAGTTTGCAATTTCTGCGGAAGATGAACAGGAATAGCGAGAACCAATGAGAGACTAGCTGGAGGTGTCTGGACGGGGAAATTTAACTCTGATTTCCCACCAGGAAGAGGAAATAACCAAAGGCTCAGCGTGCCGTGCCGGAACCAGATTAGGGCCTGAAGCCATCCTGCGGTGTTGCGGCCAGGTCACAAGAAAGCAAGTTGAAGAAAGTAGCTCAGGGGCACTGTAATTCACAAACCTGCAGAGTTATAAATGACAGCTATCGTCCAAAAATAGACTGAAGTAAGGCTGCCAAGAGGACTTGAAAGCGGGGCAGAATTGCAGGAAACCGATTTCAGGAGGTAGACTGGAATTGCATTGAAAGCATAGGAAAAGAGGCAGAACGTCCACAATGATGCACTTGGCCAAAAAGGGCGTATGCGTTTTTTCCTGAATATATTCAGGAAAAAACGCATACGCCCTTTTTGGCCAACCAAGCAAGCTTGCAAAGGAAATCTGCACTACAATGAAGTCTCACTTCCCCCCGGTCAAAAGGGCCATCTGAAAAAAGTGTAAAATCCAGAAAGGCAACAGGCCATTGAGAACTGGGAGCCTTGTTATGCTGATGGGCGGGATGTAAATTGCCAACAGACACTTGGGAGAAGTGTATGGTGTTTCCTGAAACATCTAAAAAACAAAGCAACAGAGCCTAGGGCACTTCCACTTATGGTCCTATAGCTTAGGGAAATTAAAATCAAAAAGACACAGCCACCCCAAAGTTTGGAACGGCTCTGTTTACAAGAACCTCATTTACAGTACAAGTTCAACATCGCAGAAAGTGAAAAATGGATAAAGAAGTTGTGGTATTCACTTACAAAGCAATATCACTCAGCAATGAAATCTATGTCTTCAGGCCCTTAGCAGCACAATGAGTGGATTCAGGTATGATGATTCTAACTGAAATAAGTCACACAGAAAAAGAAACATCATAAGATATCAGTAATACACGGAATGGAAACTTGGCTACACAGGAACTGAATTACAGAACAGAACAGGGTCTCAAATTTAGAAAACCAACTTATGCTTGCTTAAGGGTAAAGGTGAGTTGGGGTGCTGCATAAAACCAGAGATTGAAATGAGCACAGATAAAGTTCCTTAAGCCAAATATGGAATAGACAAGAGCTACTCCTTGCTCAACGAAATGGACTCAACACCCCATATTAAACGCCTAAAAATGTACCTGACTTGTAAGTATCTTAAAACCTATGGATTGCTATGTCTCCGAAAGAGAATCAAGCATGTGTACAGGGGCATAAACGCAGCAGTGATAGGATTGGAGAGGTTCGGTGAGCAAATGAAGACCCTTTGAAGTCATATTGCATGGTACCCATTCCACGGGTTTCAACTACCCAGGTTTAAGGTATTCTTCCTTCAGCTAAAACATGCATATGGAACCTAGAGTATGATCAACCATGTGATCGGGAGACGTGTTCAAATATGTCTCAGTTTTCCTCCCCTGGTACTCGGGTGCAACATTCCAGATGCTTTACTAACACTCTCCCCACTTGGAGAGTCAGTCCCTTTAACCTCCTGTTTGGCCCAGTTTGCAATTTCTGCGGAAGATGAACAGGAATAGCGAGAACCAATGAGAGGCTAGCTGGAGGTGTCTGGACGGGCAAATTTAACTCTCATTTCCCACCAGGAAGAGGAATTAACCAAAGGCTCAGCGTGCCGGGCCGGAACCAGATTAGGGCCTTTAGCCATCCTGCGGTGTTGCGGCCAGGTCACAAGAAAGCGAGTTGAAGAAAGGAGCTCAGGGGCAGTGTAATTCACAAACCTGCAGAGTTATAAATGACAGCTATCGTCCAAAAATAGACTGAAGTAAGGCTGCCAAGAGGACTTGAAAGCGGGGCAGAATTGCAGGAAACCGATTTCAGGAGGTAGACTGGAATTGCATTGAAAGCATAGGAAAAGAGGCAGAACGTCCACAATGATGCACTTGGCCAAAAAGGGCGTATGCGTTTATTCCTGAATATATTCAGGAAAAAACGCATACGCCCTTTTTGGCCAACCAAGCAAGCTTGCAAAGGAAATCTGCACTACAATGAAGTCTCACTTCCCCCCGGTCAAAAGGGCCATCTGAAAAAAGTGTAAAATCCAGAAAGGCAGGACAGGCCATGGAGAACTGGGAGCCTTGTTATGCTGATGGGCGGGATGTAAATTGCCAACAGACACTGGGGAGAAGTGTATGGTGTTTCCTGAAACATCTAAAAAACAAAGCAACAGAGCCTAGGGCACTGCCACTTATGGTCCTATAGCTTAGGGAAATTAAAATCAAAAAGACACAGCCACCCCAAAGTTTGCGACGCCTCTGTTTACAAGAACCTCGTTTACAGTACAAGTTCAACATCGCAGAAAGTGAAAAATGGATAAAGAAGTTGTGGTATTTACTTACAAAGCAATATCACTCAGCAATGAAATCTATGTCATCAGGCCCTTAACATCACAATGAGTGGATTCAGGTATGATGATTCTAACTGAAATAAGTCACACAGAAAAAGAAACATCATAAGATATCAGTAATACACGGAATGTAAACTTGGCTACACAGGAACTGAATTACAGAACAGAACAGGGTCTCAAATTTAGAAAACCAACTTATGCTTGCTTAAGGGTAAAGGTGAGTTGGGGTGCTGCATAAAACCAGAGATTGAAATGAGCACAGATAAAGTTCCTTAAGTCAAATATGGAATAGACAAGAGCTACTCCTTGCTCAACGAAATGGACTCAATACCGCATAGTAAACGCCTAAGAATGTACCTGACTAGTAAGTATCGTAAAACCTATGGATTGCTATGTCTCCAAAAGAGAATCAAGCATGTGTACAGGGGCATAAACGCAGCAGTGATAGGATTGGAGAGGTTCGGTGAGCAAATGAAGACCCTTTGAAGTCATATTGCATGGTACCCATTACACGGGTCTCAACTCTCCAGGTTTAAGGTATTCTTCCTTCAGCTAAAACATGCATGTGGAACCCAAGTATGATCAACCATGTGAACGGGAGACGTGTTCAAATATGTCTCAGTTTTCCTCCCCTGGTACTCGGGTGCAACATTCCAGACGCTTTACTAACACTCTCCCCACTTGGAGAGTCAGCGCCTTTAACCTCCTGTTTGGCCCAGTTTGCAATTTCTGCGGAAGATGAACAGGAATAGCGAGAACCAATGAGAGGCTAGCTGGAGGTGTCTGGACGGGCAAATTTAACTCTCATTTCCCACCAGGAAGAGGAAATAACCAAAGGCTCAGCGTGCCGTACCGGAACCAGATTAGGGCCTGAAGCCATCCTGCGGTGTTGCGGCCAGCTCAAAAGAAAGCGAGTTGAAGAAAGGAGCTCAGGGGCACTGTAATTCACAAACCTGCAGAGTTATAAATGACAGCTATCGTCCAAAAATAGACTGAAGTAAGGCTGCCAAGAGGACTTGAAAGCGGGGCAGAATTGCAGGAAACCGATTTCAGGAGGTAGACTGGAATTGCATTGAAAGCATAGGAAAAGAGGCAGAACGTCCACAATGATGCACTTGGCCAAAAAGGGCGTATGCGTTTTTTCCTGAATATATTCAGGAAAAAACGCATACGCCCTTTTTGGCCAACCAAGCAAGCTTGCAAAGGAAATCTGCACTACAATGAAGTCTCACTTTCCCCCAGCCAAAAGGGCCATCTGATAAAAGTGTAAAATCCAGAAAGGCAACAGGCCATTGAGAACTGGGAGCCTTGTTATGCTGATGGGCGGGATGTAAATTGCCAACAGACACTTGGGAGAAGTGTATGGTGTTTCCTGAAACATCTAAAAAACAAAGCAACAGAGCCTAGGGCACTTCCACTTATGGTCCTATAGCTTAGGGAAATTAAAATCAAAAAGACACAGCCACCCCAAAGTTTGGAACGGCTCTGTTTACAAGAACCTCATTTACAGTACAAGTTCAACATCGCAGAAAGTGAAAAATGGATAAAGAAGTTGTGGTATTCACTTACAAAGCAATATCATTCAGCAATGAAATCTATGTCATCAGGCCCTTAGCAGCACAATGAGTGGATTCAGGTATGATGATTCTAACTGAAATAAGTCACACAGAAAAAGAAACAACATAAGATATCAGTAATACACGGAATGGAAACTTGGCTACACAGGAACTGAATTACAGAACAGAACAGGGTCTCAAATTTAGAAAAACAACTTATGCTTGCTTAAGGGTAAAGGTGAGTTGGGGTGCTGCATAAAACCAGAGATTGAAATGAGCACAGATAAAGTTCTTTAAGCCAAATATGGAATAGACAAGAGCTACTCCTTGCTCAATGAAATGGACTCAACACCGCATATTAAACGCCTAAGAATGTACCTGACTTGTAAGTATCTTAAAACCTAAGAATTGCTATGTCTCCGAAAGAGAATCAAGCATGTGTACAGGGGCATAAACGCAGCAGTGATAGGATTGGAGAGGTTCGGTGAGCAAATGAAGACCCTTTGAAGTCATATTGCATGGTACCCATTCCACGGGTTTCAACTACCCAGGTTTAAGGTATTCTTCCTTCAGCTAAAACATGCATGTGGAACCTAGAGTATGATCAACCATGTGATCGGGAGACGTGTTCCAATATGTCTCAGTTTTCGTACCCTGGTACTCGGGTGCAACATTCCAGACGCTTTACTAACACTCTCCCCAAGTGGAGAGTCAGTCCCTTTAACCTCCTGTTTGGCCCAGTTTGCAATTTCTGCGGAAGATGAACAGGAATAGCGAGAACCAATGAGAGGCTAGCTGGAGGTGTCTGGACGGGCAAATTTAACTCTCATTTCCCACCAGGAAGAGGAATTAACCAAAGGCTCAGCATGCCGGACCGGAACCAGATTAGGGCCTGAAGCCATCCTGCGGTGTTGCGGCCAGGTCACAAGAAAGGGAGTTGAAGTAAGGAGCTCAGGGGCACTGTAATTCACAAACCTGCAGAGTTATAAATGACAGCTATCGTCCAAAAATAGACTGAAGTAAGGCTGCCAAGAGGACTTGAAAGCGGGGCAGAATTGCAGGAAACCAATTTCAGGAGGTAGACTGGAATTGCATTGAAAGCGTAGGAAAAGAGGCAGAACGTCCACAATGATGCACTTGGCCAAAAAGGGCGTATGCGTTTTTTCCTAAATATATTCAGGAAAAAACGCATACGCCCTTTTTGGCCAACCAAGCAAGCTTGCAAAGGAAATCTGCACTACAATGAAGTCTCACTTCCCCCCGGTCAAAAGGGCCATCTGAAAAAAATGTAAAATCCAGAAAGGCAGGACAGGCCATGGAGAACTGGGAGCCTTGTTATGCTGATGGGCGGGATGTAAATTGCCAACAGACACTCGGGAGAAGTGTATGGTGTTTCCTGAAACATCTAAAAAACAAAGCAACAGAACCTAGGGCACTGCCACTTATGGTCCTATAGCTTAGGGAAATTAAAATCAAAAAGACACAGCCACCCCAAAGTTTGCGACGCCTCTGTTTACAAGAACCTCGTTTACAGTACAAGTTCAACATCGCAGAAAGTGAAAAATGGATAAAGAAGTTGTGGTATTTACTTACAAAGCAATATCACTCAGCAATGAAATCTGTGTCATCACGCCCTTAGCAGCACAATGAGTGGATTCAGGTATGATGATTCTAACTGAAGTGAGTCACACAGAAAAAGAAACATCATAAGATATCAGTAATACACGGAATGTAAACTTGGCTACACAGGAACTGAATTCCAAAACAGAACAGGGTCTCAAATTTAGAAAACCAACTTATGCTTGCTTAAGGGTAAAGGTGAGTTGGGGTGCTGCATAAAACCAGAGATTGAAATGAGCACAGATAAAGTTCCTTAAGCCAAATATGGAATAGACAAGAGCTACTCCTTGCTCAACGAAATGGACTCAACACCGCATATTAAACGCCTAAGAATGTACCTGACTAGTAAGTATCTTAAAACCTATGGATTGCTATGTCTCCGAAAGAGAATCAAGCATGTGTACAGGGGCATAAACGCAGCAGTGATAGGATTGGAGAGGTTCGGTGAGCAAATGAAGACCCTTTGAAGTCATATTGCATGGTACCCATTCCACGGGTTTCAACTACCCAGGTTTAAGGTATTCTTCCTTCAGCTAAAACATGCATGTGGAACCCAGAGTATGATCAACCATGTGATCGGGAGACGTGTTCAAATATGTCTCAGTTTTCCTCCCCTGGTACTCGGGTGGAACATTCCAGACGCTTTACTAACACTCTCCCCACTTGGAGAGTCAGCGCCTTTAACCTCCTGTTTGGCCCAGTTTGCAATTTCTGCGGAAGATGAACAGGAATAGCGAGAACCAATGAGAGGCTAGCTGGAGGTGTCTGGACGGGCAAATTTAACTCTCATTTCCCACCAGGAAGAGGAAATAACCAAAGGCTCAGCGTGCCGTACCGGAACCAGATTAGGGCCTGAAGCCATCCTGCGGTGTTGCGGCCAGCTCAAAAGAATGCGAGTTGAAGAAAGGAGCTCAGGGGCACTGTAATTCACAAACCTGCAGAGTTATAAATGACAGCTATCGTCCAAAAATAGACTGAAGTAAGGCTGCCAAGAGGACTTGAAAGCGGGGCAGAATTGCAGGAAACCGATTTCAGGAGGTAGACTGGAATTGCATTGAAAGCATAGGAAAAGAGGCAGAACGTCCACAATGATGCACTTGGCCAAAAAGGGCGTATGCGTTTTTTCCTGAATATATTCAGGAAAAAACGCATACGCCCTTTTTGGCCAACCAAGCAAGCTTGCAAAGGAAATCTGCACTACAATGAAGTCTCACTTCCCCCCGGTCAAAAGGGCCATCTGAAAAAAGTGTAAAATCCAGAAAGGCAGGACAGGTCATGGAGAATGGGAGCCTTGTTATGCTGATGGGCGGGATGTAAATTGCCAACAACCATTCGGGAGAAGTGTATGATGTTTCCTGAAACATCTAAAAAACAAAGCAACAGAACCTAGGGCACTTCCACTTATGGTCCTATAGCAAAGGGAAATTAAAATCAAAAAGACACAGCCACCCCAAAGTTTGGAACGGCTCTGTTTACAAGAACCTCGTTTACAGTACAAGTTCAACATCGCAGAAAGTGAAAAATGGATAAAGAAGTTGTGGTATTTACTTACAAAGCAATATCACTCAGCAATGAAATCTGTGTCATCAGGCCCTTAGCAGCACAATGAGTGGATTCAGGTATGATGATTCTAACTGAAGTAAGTCACACAGAAAAAGAAACATCATAAGATATCAGTAATACACGGAATGTAAACTTGGCTACACAGGAACTGAATTACAGAACAGAACACGGTCTCAAATTTAGAAAACCAACTTATGCTTGCTTAAGGGTAAAGGTGAGTTGGGGTGCTGCATAAAACCAGAGATTGAAATGAGCACAGATAAAGTTCCTTAAGTCAAATATGGAATAGACAAGAGCTACTCCTTGCTCAACGAAATGGACTCAACACCGCATATTAAACGCCTAAGAATGTACCTGACTAGTAAGTATCTTAAAACCTATGGATTGCTATGTCTCCGAAAGAGAATCAAGCATGTGTACAGGGGCATAAACACAGCAGTGATAGGATTGGAGAGTTTCGGTGAGCAAATGAAGACCCTTTGAAGTCATATTGCATGGTACCCATTACACGGGTCTTAACTTTCCAGGTTTAAGATATTCTTCCTTCAGCTAAAACATGCATGTGGAACCCAAGTATGATCAACCATGTGAACGGGAGACGTGTTCAAATATGTCTCAGTTTTCCTCCCCTGGTACTCGGGTGCAACATTCCAGATGCTTTACTAACACTCTCCCCACTTGGAGAGTCAGCGCCTTTAACCTCCTGTTTGGCCCAGTTTGCAATTTCTGCGGAAGATGAACAGGAATAGCAAGAACCAATGAGAGGCTAGCTGGAGGTGTCTGGACGGGCAAATTTAACTCTCATTTCCCACCAGGAAGAGGAATTAACCAAAGGCTCAGCATGCCGGGCCAGAACCAGATTAGGGCCTGAAGCCATCCTGCGGTGTTGCGGCCAGCTCACAAGAAAGCGAGTTGAAGAAAGGAGCTCAGGGGCACTGTAATTCACAAACCTGCAGAGTTATAAATGACAGCTATCGTCCAAAAATAGACTGAAGTAAGGCTGCCAAGAGGACTTGAAAGCGGGGCAGAATTGCAGGAAACCGATTTCAGGAGGCAGACTGGAATTGCATTGAAAGCATAGGAAAAGAGGCAGAACGTCCACAATGATGCACTTGGCCAAAAAGGGCGTATGCGTTTTCTCCTGAATATATTCAGGAAAAAACGCATACGCCCTTTTTGGCCAACCAAGCAAGCTTGCAAAGGAAATCTGCACTACAATGAAGTCTCATTTCCCCCTGGTCAAAAGGGCCATCTGAAAAAAGTGTAAAATCCAGAAAGGCAACAGGCCATTGAGAACTGGGAGCCTTGTTATGCTGAAGGGCGGGATGTAAATTGCCAACAGACACTCGGGAGAAGTGTATGGTGTTTCCTGAAACATCTAAAAAACAAAGCAACAGAGCCTAGGGCACTGCCAATTATGGTCCTATAGCTTAGGGAAATTAAAATCAAAAAGACACAGCCACCCCAAAGTTTGGGACGCCTCCGTTTACAAGAACCTCGTTTACAGTACAAGTTCAATATCACAGAAAGTGAAAAATGGATAAAGAAGTTGTGGTATTCACTTACAAAGCAATATCACTCAGCAATGAAATCTATGTCTTCAGGCCCTTAGCAGCACAATGAGTGGATTCAGGTATGATGATTCTAACTGAAATAAGTCACACAGAAAAAGAAACATCATAAGATATCAGTAATACACGGAATGGAAACTTGGCTACACAGGAACTGAATTACAGAACAGAACAGGGTCTCAAATTTAGAAAACCAACTTATGCTTGCTTAAGGGTAAAGGTGAGTTGGGGTGCTGCATAAAACCAGAGATTGAAATGAGCACAGATAAAGTTCCTTAAGCCAAATATGGAATAGACAAGAGCTACTCCTTGCTCAACGAAATGGACTCAACACCCCATATTAAACGCCTAAAAATGTACCTGACTTGTAAGTATCTTAAAACCTATGGATTGCTATGTCTCCGAAAGAGAATCAAGCATGTGTACAGGGGCATAAACGCAGCAGTGATAGGATTGGAGAGGTTCGGTGAGCAAATGAAGACCCTTTGAAGTCATATTGCATGGTACCCATTCCACGGGTTTCAACTACCCAGGTTTAAGGTATTCTTCCTTCAGCTAAAACATGCATATGGAACCTAGAGTATGATCAACCATGTGATCGGGAGACGTGTTCAAATATGTCTCAGTTTTCCTCCCCTGGTACTCGGGTGCAACATTCCAGATGCTTTACTAACACTCTCCCCACTTGGAGAGTCAGTCCCTTTAACCTCCTGTTTGGCCCAGTTTGCAATTTCTGCGGAAGATGAACAGGAATAGCGAGAACCAATGAGAGGCTAGCTGGAGGTGTCTGGACGGGCAAATTTAACTCTCATTTCCCACCAGGAAGAGGAATTAACCAAAGGCTCAGCGTGCCGTGCCGGAACCACATTAGGGCCTGAAGACATCCTGCGGTGTTGCGGCCAGGTCACAAGAAAGCGAGTTGAAGAAAGGAGCTCAGGGGCAGTGTAATTCACAAACCTGCAGAGTTATAAATGACAGCTATCGTCCAAAAATAGACTGAAGTAAGGCTGCCAAGAGGACTTGAAAGCGGGGCAGAATTGCAGGAAACCGATTTCAGGAGGTAGACTGGAATTGCATTGAAAGCATAGGAAAAGAGGCAGAACGTCCACAATGATGCACTTGGCCAAAAAGGGCGTATGCGTTTATTCCTGAATATATTCAGGAAAAAACGTATACGCCCTTTTTGGCCAACCAAGCAAGCTTGCAAAGGAAATCTGCACTACAATGAAGTCTCACTTCCCCCCGGTCAAAAGGGCCATCTGAAAAAAGTGTAAAATCCAGAAAGGCAGGACAGGCCATGGAGAACTGGGAGCCTTGTTATGCTGATGGGCGGGATGTAAATTGCCAACAGACACTCGGGAGAAGTGTATGGTGTTTCCTGAAACATCTAAAAAACAAAGCAACAGAGCCTAGGGCACTGCCACTTATGGTCCTATAGCTTAGGGAAATTAAAATCAAAAAGACACAGCCACCCCAAAGTTTGGGACGCCTCTGTTTACAAGAACCTCGTTTACAGTACAAGTTCAACATCGCAGAAAGTGAAAAATGGATAAAGAAGTTGTGGTATTTACTTACAAAGCAATATCACTCAGCAATGAAATCTATGTCATCAGGCCCTTAACATCACAATGAGTGGATTCAGGTATGATGATTCTAACTGAAATAAGTCACACAGAAAAAGAAACATCATAAGATATCAGTAATACACGGAATGTAAACTTGGCTACACAGGAACTGAATTACAGAACAGAACAGGGTCTCAAATTTAGAAAACCAACTTATGCTTGCTTAAGGGTAAAGGTGAGTTGGGGTGCTGCATAAAACCAGAGATTGAAATGAGCACAGATAAAGTTCCTTAAGTCAAATATGGAATAGACAAGAGCTACTCCTTGCTCAACGAAATGGACTCAATACCGCATAGTAAACGCCTAAGAATGTACCTGACTAGTAAGTATCGTAAAACCTATGGATTGCTATGTCTCCAAAAGAGAATCAAGCATGTGTACAGGGGCATAAACGCAGCAGTGATAGGATTGGAGAGGTTCGGTGAGCAAATGAAGACCCTTTGAAGTCATATTGCATGGTACCCATTACACGGGTCTCAACTCTCCAGGTTTAAGGTATTCTTCCTTCAGCTAAAACATGCATGTGGAACCCAAGTATGATCAACCATGTGAACGGGAGACGTGTTCAAATATGTCTCAGTTTTCCTCCCCTGGTACTCGGGTGCAACATTCCAGACGCTTTACTAACACTCTCCCCACTTGGAGAGTCAGCGCCTTTAACCTCCTGTTTGGCCCAGTTTGCAATTTCTGCGGAAGATGAACAGGAATAGCGAGAACCAATGAGAGGCTAGCTGGAGGTGTCTGGACGGGCAAATTTAACTCTCATTTCCCACCAGGAAGAGGAAATAACCAAAGGCTCAGCGTGCCGTACCGGAACCAGATTAGGGCCTGAAGCCATCCTGCGGTGTTGCGGCCAGCTCAAAAGAAAGCGAGTTGAAGAAAGGAGCTCAGGGGCACTGTAATTCACAAACCTGCAGAGTTATAAATGACAGCTATCATCCAAAAATAGACTGAAGTAAGGCTGCCAAGAGGACTTGAAAGCGGGGCAGAATTGCAGGAAACCGATTTCAGGAGGTAGACTGGAATTGCATTGAAAGCATAGGAAAAGAGGCAGAACGTCCACAATGATGCACTTGGCCAAAAAGGGCGTATGCGTTTTTTCCTGAATATATTCAGGAAAAAACGCATACGCCCTTTTTGGCCAACCAAGCAAGCTTGCAAAGGAAATCTGCACTACAATGAAGTCTCACTTTCCCCCAGCCAAAAGGGCCATCTGATAAAAGTGTAAAATCCAGAAAGGCAACAGGCCATTGAGAACTGGGAGCCTTGTTATGCTGATGGGCGGGATGTAAATTGCCAACAGACACTCGGGAGAAGTGTATGGTGTTTCCTGAAACATCTAAAAAACAAAGCAACAGAGCCTAGGGCACTTCCACTTATGGTCCTATAGCTTAGGGAAATTAAAATCAAAAAGACACAGCCACCCCAAAGTTTGGAACGGCTCTGTTTACAAGAACCTCGTTTACAGTACAAGTTCAACATCGCAGAAAGTGAAAAATGGATAAAGAAGTTGTGGTATTCACTTACAAAGCAATATCATTCAGCAATGAAATCTATGTCATCAGGCCCTTAGCAGCACAATGAGTGGATTCAGGTATGATGATTCTAACTGAAATAAGTCACACAGAAAAAGAAACAACATAAGATATCAGTAATACACGGAATGGAAACTTGGCTACACAGGAACTGAATTACAGAACAGAACAGGGTCTCAAATTTAGAAAAACAACTTATGCTTGCTTAAGGGTAAAGGTGAGTTGGGGTGCTGCATAAAACCAGAGATTGAAATGAGCACAGATAAAGTTCTTTAAGCCAAATATGGAATAGACAAGAGCTACTCCTTGCTCAACGAAATGGACTCAACACCGCATATTAAACGCCTAAGAATGTACCTGACTTGTAAGTATCTTAAAACCTAAGAATTGCTATGTCTCCGAAAGAGAATCAAGCATGTGTACAGGGGCATAAACGCAGCAGTGATAGGATTGGAGAGGTTCGGTGAGCAAATGAAGACCCTTTGAAGTCATATTGCATGGTACCCATTCCACGGGTTTCAACTACCCAGGTTTAAGGTATTCTTCCTTCAGCTAAAACATGCATGTGGAACCTAGAGTATGATCAACCATGTGATCGGGAGACGTGTTCCAATATGTCTCAGTTTTCGTACCCTGGTACTCGGGTGCAACATTCCAGACGCTTTACTAACACTCTCCCCACTTGGAGAGTCAGCGCCTTTAACCTCCTGTTTGGCCCAGTTTGCAATTTCTGCGGAAGATGAACAGGAATTGCGAGAACCAATGAGAGGCTAGCTGGAGGTGTCTGGACGGGCAAATTTAACTCTCATTTCCCACCAGGAAGAGGAAATAACCAAAGGCTCAGCGTGCCGTGCCGGAACCAGATTAGGGCCTGAAGCCATCCTACGGTGTTGCGGTAAGCTCAAAAGAAAGCGAGTTGAAGAAAGGAGCTCAGGGGCACTGTAATTCACAAACCTGCAGAGTTATAAATGACAGCTATCGTCCAAAAATAGACTGAAGTAAGGCTGCCAAGAGGACTTGAAAGCGGGGCAGAATTGCAGGAAACCGATTTCAGGAGGTAGACTGGAATTGCATTGAAAGCGTAGGAAAAGAGGCAGAACGTCCACAATGATGCACTTGGCCAAAAAGGGCGTATGCGTTTTTTCCTAAATATATTCAGGAAAAAACGCATACGCCCTTTTTGGCCAACCAAGCAAGCTTGCAAAGGAAATCTGCACTACAATGAAGTCTCACTTCCCCCCGGTCAAAAGGGCCATCTGAAAAAAGTGTAAAATCCAGAAAGGCAGGACAGGCCATGGAGAACTGGGAGCCTTGTTATGCTGATGGGCGGGATGTAAATTGCCAACAGACACTCGGGAGAAGTGTATGGTGTTTCCTGAAACATCTAAAAAACAAAGCAACAGAACCTAGGGCACTGCCACTTATGGTCCTATAGCTTAGGGAAATTAAAATCAAAAAGACACAGCCACCCCAAAGTTTGCGACGCCTCTGTTTACAAGAACCTCGTTTACAGTACAAGTTCAACATCGCAGAAAGTGAAAAATGGATAAAGAAGTTGTGGTATTTACTTACAAAGCAATATCACTCAGCAATGAAATCTGTGTCATCACGCCCTTAGCAGCACAATGAGTGGATTCAGGTATGATGATTCTAACTGAAGTGAGTCACACAGAAAAAGAAACATCATAAGATATCAGTAATACACGGAATGTAAACTTGACTACACAGGAACTGAATTCCAAAACAGAACAGGGTCTCAAATTTAGAAAACCAACTTATGCTTGCTTAAGGGTAAAGGTGAGTTGGGGTGCTGCATAAAACCAGAGATTGAAATGAGCACAGATAAAGTTCCTTAAGCCAAATATGGAATAGACAAGAGCTACTCCTTGCTCAACGAAATGGACTCAACACCGCATATTAAACGCCTAAGAATGTACCTGACTAGTAAGTATATTAAAACCTATGGATTGCTATGTCTCCGAAAGAGAATCAAGCATGTGTACAGGGGCATAAACGCAGCAGTGATAGGATTGGAGAGGTTCGGTGAGCAAATGAAGACCCTTTGAAGTCATATTGCATGGTACCCATTCCACGGGTTTCAACTACCCAGGTTTAAGGTATTCTTCCTTCAGCTAAAACATGCATGTGGAACCCAGAGTATGATCAACCATGTGATCGGGAGACGTGTTCAAATATGTCTCAGTTTTCCTCCCCTGGTACTCGGGTGGAACATTCCAGACGCTTTACTAACACTCTCCCCACTTGGAGAGTCAGCGCCTTTAACCTCCTGTTTGGCCCAGTTTGCAATTTCTGCGGAAGATGAACAGGAATAGCGAGAACCAATGAGAGGCTAGCTGGAGGTGTCTGGACGGGCAAATTTAACTCTCATTTCCCACCAGGAAGAGGAAATAACCAAAGGCTCAGTGTGCCGTACCGGAACCAGATTAGGGCCTGAAGCCATCCTGCGGTGTTGCGGCCAGCTCAAAAGAATGCGAGTTGAAGAAAGGAGCTCAGGGGCACTGTAATTCACAAACCTGCAGAGTTATAAATGACAGCTATCCTCCAAAAATAGACTGAAGTAAGGCTGCCAAGAGGACTTGAAAGCGGGGCAGAATTGCAGGAAACCGATTTCAGGAGGTAGACTGGAATTGCATTGAAAGCATAGGAAAAGAGGCAGAACGTCCACAATGATGCACTTGGCCAAAAAGGGCGTATGCGTTTTTTCCTGAATATATTCAGGAAAAAACGCATACGCCCTTTTTGGCCAACCAAGCAAGCTTGCAAAGGAAATCTGCACTACAATGAAGTCTCACTTCCCCCCGGTCAAAAGGGCCATCTGAAAAAAGTGTAAAATCCAGAAAGGCAGGACAGGTCATGGAGAACTGGGAGCCTTGTTATGCTGATGGGCGGGATGTAAATTGCCAACAACCATTCGGGAGAAGTGTATGATGTTTCCTGAAACATCTAAAAAACAAAGCAACAGAACCTAGGGCACTTCCACTTATGGTCCTATAGCTTAGGGAAATTAAAATCAAAAAGACACAGCCACCCCAAAGTTTGGAACGGCTCTGTTTACAAGAACCTCGTTTACAGTACAAGTTCAACATCGCAGAAAGTGAAAAATGGATAAAGAAGTTGTGGTATTTACTTACAAAGCAATATCACTCAGCAATGAAATCTGTGTCATCAGGCCCTTAGCAGCACAATGAGTGGATTCAGGTATGATGATTCTAACTGAAGTAAGTCACACAGAAAAAGAAACATCATAAGATATCAGTAATACATGGAATGTAAACTTGGCTACACAGGAACTGAATTACAGAACAGAACACGGTCTCAAATTTAGAAAACCAACTTATGCTTGCTTAAGGGTAAAGGTGAGTTGGGGTGCTGCATAAAACCAGAGATTGAAATGAGCACAGATAAAGTTCCTTAAGTCAAATATGGAATAGACAAGAGCTACTCCTTGCTCAACGAAATGGACTCAACACCGCATATTAAACGCCTAAGAATGTACCTGACTAGTAAGTATCTTAAAACCTATGGATTGCTATGTCTCCGAAAGAGAATCAAGCATGTGTACAGGGGCATAAACGCAGCAGTGATAGGATTGGAGAGTTTCGGTGAGCAAATGAAGACCCTTTGAAGTCATATTGCATGGTACCCATTACACGGGTCTTAACTTTCCAGGTTTAAGATATTCTTCCTTCAGCTAAAACATGCATGTGGAACCCAAGTATGATCAACCATGTGAACGGGAGACGTGTTCAAATATGTCTCAGTTTTCCTCCCCTGGTACTCGGGTGCAACATTCCAGATGCTTTACTAACACTCTCCCCACTTGGAGAGTCAGCGCCTTTAACCTCCTGTTTGGCCCAGTTTGCAATTTCTGCGGAAGATGAACAGGAATAGCGAGAACCAATGAGAGGCTAGCTGGAGGTGTCTGGACGGGCAAATTTAACTCTCATTTCCCACCAGGAAGAGGAAATAACCAAAGGCTCAGCGTGCCGTACCGGAACCAGATTAGGGCCTGAATCCATCCTGCGGTGTTGCGGCCAGCTCAAAAGAAAGCGAGTTGAAGAAAGGAGCTCAGGGGCACTGTAATTCACAAACCTGCAGAGTTATAAATGACAGCTATCCTCCAAAAATAGACTGAAGTAAGGCTGCCAAGAGGACTTGAAAGCGGGGCAGAATTGCAGGAAACCGATTTCAGGAGGTAGACTGGAATTGCATTGAAAGCATAGGAAAAGAGGCAGAACGTCCACAATGATGCACTTGGCCAAAAAGGGCGTATGCGTTTTTTCCTGAATATATTCAGGAAAAAACGCATACGCCCTTTTTGGCCAACCAAGCAAGCTTGCAAAGGAAATCTGCACTACAATGAAGTCTCACTTCCCCCCGGTCAAAAGGGCCATCTGAAAAAAGTGTAAAATCCAGAAAGGCAACAGGCCATTAAGAACTGGGAGCCTTGTTATGCTGATAGGCGGGATGTAAATTGCCAACACACACTTGGGAGAAGTGTATGGTGTTTCCTGAAACATCTAAAAAACAAAGCAACAGAGCCTAGGGCACTGCCACTTATGGTCCTATAGCTTAGGGAAATTAAAATCAAAAAGACACAGCCACCCCAAAGTTTGGAACGGCTCTGTTTACAAGAACCTCGTTTACAGTACAAGTTCAACATCGCAGAAAGTGAAAAATGGATAAAGAAGTTGTGGTATTTACTTACAAAGCAATATCACTCAGCAATGAAATCTGTGTCATCAGGCCCTTAGCAGCACAATGAGTGGATTCAGGTATGATGATTCTAACTGAAGTAAGTCACACAGAAAAAGAAACATCATAAGATATCAGTAATACACGGAATGTAAACTTGGCTACACAGGAATTGAATTACAGAACAGAACAGGGTCTCAAATTTAGAAAACCAACTTATGCTTGCTTAAGGGTAAAGGTGAGTTGGGGTGCTGCATAAAACCAGAGATTGAAATGAGCACAGATAAAGTTCCTTAAGTCAAATATGGAATAGACAAGAGCTACTCCTTGCTCAACAAAATGGACTCAACACCGCATATTAAACGCCTAAGAATGTACCTGATTAGTAAGTATCTTAAAACCTATGGATTGCTATGTCTCCGAAAGAGAATCAAGCATGTGTACAGGGGCATAAACGCAGCAGTGATAGGATTGGAGAGGTTCGGTGAGCAAATGAAGACCCTTTGAAGTCATATTGCATGGTACCCATTACACGGGTCTTAACTCTCCAGGTTTAAGGTATTCTTCCTTCAGCTAAAACATGCATGTGGAACCCAAGTATGATCAACCATGTGAACGGGAGACGTGTTCAAATATGTCTCAGTTTTCCTCCCCTGGTACTCGGGTGCAACATTCCAGACGCTTTACTAACACTCTCCCGACTTGGAGAGTCAGTCCCTTTAACCTCCTGTTTGGCCCAGTTTGCAATTTCTGCAGAAGATGAACAGGAATAGCGAGAACCAATGAGAGACTAGCTGGAGGTGTCTGAACGGGCAAATTTAACTCTCATTTCCCACCAGGAAGAGGAATTAACCAAAGGCTCAGCATGCCGGGCCAGAACCAGATTAGGGCCTGAAGCCATCCTGCGGTGTTGCGGCCAGCTCACAAGAAAGCGAGTTGAAGAAAGGAGCTCAGGGGCACTGTAATTCACAAACCTGCAGAGTTATAAATGACAGCTATCGTCCAAAAATAGACTGAAGTAAGGCTGCCAAGAGGACTTGAAAGCGGGGCAGAATTGCAGGAAACCGATTTCAGGAGGCAGACTGGAATTGCATTGAAAGCATAGGAAAAGAGGCAGAACGTCCACAATGATGCACTTGGCCAAAAAGGGCGTATGCGTTTTCTCCTGAATATATTCAGGAAAAAACGCATACGCCCTTTTTGGCCAACCAAGCAAGCTTGCAAAGGAAATCTGCACTACAATGAAGTCTCATTTCCCCCTGGTCAAAAGGGCCATCTGAAAAAAGTGTAAAATCCAGAAAGGCAACAGGCCATTGAGAACTGGGAGCCTTGTTATGCTGATGGGCGGGATGTAAATTGCCAACAGACACTCGGGAGAAGTGTATGGTGTTTCCTGAAACATCTAAAAAACAAAGCAACAGAGCCTAGGGCACTGCCAATTATGGTCCTATAGCTTAGGGAAATTAAAATCAAAAAGACACAGCCACCCCAAAGTTTGGGACGCCTCCGTTTACAAGAACCTCGTTTACAGTACAAGTTCAATATCACAGAAAGTGAAAAATGGATAAAGAAGTTGTGGTATTTACTTACAAAGCAATATCACTCAGCAATGAAATCTATGTCATCAGGCCCTTAGCATCAGAATGAGTGGATTCAGGTACGATGATTCTAACTGAAATAAGTCACACAGAAAAAGAAACATCATAAGATATCAGTAATACACGGAATGTAAACTTGGCTACACAGGAACTGAATTACAGAACAGAACAGGGTCTCAAATTTAGAAAACCAACTTATGCTTGCTTAAGGGTAAAGGTGAGTTGGGGTGCTGCATAAAACCAGAGATTGAAATGAGCACAGATAAAGTTCCTTAAGTCAAATATGGAATAGACAAGAGCTACTCCTTGCTCAACGAAATGGACTCAACACCGCATATTAAACGCCTAAGAATGTACCTGACTTGTAAGTATCTTAAAACCTATGGATTGCTATGTCTCCGAAAGAGAATCAAGCATGTGTACAGGGGCATAAACGCAGCAGTGATAGGATTGGAGAGGTTCGGTGAGCAAATGAAGACCCTTTGAAGTCATATTGCATGGTACCCATTCCACGGGTCTCAACTCTCCAGGTTTAAGGTATTCTTCCTTCAGCTAAAACATGCATGGGGAACCCAGAGTATGATCAACCATGTGAACGGGAGACGTGTTCAAATATGTCTCAGTTTTCCTCCCCTGGTACTCGGGTGCAACATTCCAGACACTTTACTAACACTCTCCCGACTTGGAAAGTCAGCGCCTTTAACCTCCTGTTTGGCCCAGTTTGCAATTTCTGCGGAAGATGAACAGGAATAGCGAGAACCAATGAGAGGCTAGCTGGAGGTGTCTGGACGGGCAAATTTAACTCTCATTTCCCACCAGGAAGAGGAAATAACCAAAGGCTCAGCGTGCCGGGCCAGAACCAGATTAGGGCCTGAAGCCATCCTGCGGTGTTGCGGCCAGCTCAAAAGAAAGCGAGTTGAAGAAAGGAGCTCAGGGGCACTGTAATTCACAAACCTGCAGAGTTATAAATGACAGCTATCGTCCAAAAATAGACTGAAGTAAGGCTGCCAAGAGGACTTGAAAGCGGGGCAGAATTGCAGGAAACCGATTTCAGGAGGTAGACTGGAATTGCATTGAAAGCATAGGAAAAGAGGCAGAACGTCCACAATGATGCACTTGGCCAAAAAGGGCGTATGCGTTTTTTCCTGAATATATTCAGGAAAAAACGCATACGCCCTTTTTGGCCAACCAAGCAAGCTTGCAAAGGAAATCTGCACTACAATGAAGTCTCACTTCCCCCCGGTCAAAAGGGCCATCTGAAAAAAGTGTAAAACCCAGAAAGGCAACAGGCCATGGAGAACTGGGAGCCTTGTTATGCTGATGGGCGGGATGTAAATTGCCAACAACCACTCGGGAGAAGTGTATGGTTTTCCTGAAACATCTAAAAAACAAAGCAACAGAGCATAGGGCACTTCCACTTATGGTCCTATAGCTTAGGGAAATTAAAATCAAAAAGACACAGCCACCCCAAAGTTTGGAACGGCTCTGTTTACAAGAACCTCGTTTACAGTACAAGTTCAACATCGCAGAAAGTGAAAAATGGATAAAGAAGTTGTGGTATTTACTTACAAAGCAATATCACTCAGCAATGAAATCTGTGTCATCAGGCCCTTAGCAGCACAATGAGTGGATTCAGGTATGATGATTCTAACTGAAGTAAGTCACACAGAAAAAGAAACATCATAAGATATCAGTAATACACGGAATGTAAACTTGGCTACACAGGAACTGAATTACAGAACAGAACAGGGACTCAAATTTAGAAAAACAACTTATGCTTGCTTAAGGGTAAAGGTGAGTTGGGGTGCTGCATAAAACCAGAGATTGAAATGAGCACAGATAAAGTTCCTTAAGTCAAATATGGAATAGACAAGAGCTACTCCTTGCTCAACGAAATGGACTCAACACCGCATATTAAATGCCTAAGAATGTACCTGACTAGTAAGTATCTTAAAACCTATGGATTGCTATGTCTCCGAAAGAGAATCAAGCATGTGTACAGGGGCATAAACGCAGCAGTGATAGGATTGGAGAGGTTCGGTGAGCAAATGAAGACCCTTTGAAGTCATATTGCATGGTACCCATTCCACGGGTCTCAACTCTCCAGGTTTAAGGTATTCTTCCTTCAGCTAAAACATGCATGTGGAACCCAAGTATGATCAACCATGTGAACGGGAGACGTGTTCAAATATGTCTCAGTTTTCCTCCCCTGGTACTCGGGTGCAACATTCCAGACGCTTTACTAACACTCTCCCGACTTGGAGAGTCAGTCCCTTTAACCTCCTGTTTGGCCCAGTTTGCAATTTCTGCGGAAGATGAACAGGAATAGCGAGAACCAATGAGAGGCTAGCTGGAGGTGTCTGGACGGGCAAATTTAACTCTCATTTCCCACCAGGAAGAGGAATTAACCAAAGGCTCAGCAGGCCGGGCTGGAATCAGATTAGGGCCTGAAGCCATCCTGCGGTGTTGCGGCCAGCTCAAAAGAAGGCGAGTTGAAGAAAGGAGCTCAGGAGCACTGTAATTCACAAACCTGCAGAGTTATAAATGACAGCTATCGTCCAAAAATACACTGAAGTAAGGCTGCCAAGAGGACTTGAAAGCGGGGCAGAATTGCAGGAAACCGATTTCAGGAGGTAGACTGGAATTGCATTGAAAGCATAGGAAAAGAGGCAGAACGTCCACAATGATGCACTTGGCCAAAAAGTGCGTGTGCGTTTTTTCCTGAATATATTCAGGAAAAAACGCATACGCCCTTTTTGGCCAACCAAGCAAGCTTGCAAAGGAAATCTGCACTACAATGAAGTCTCACTTCCCCCCGGTCAAAAGGGCCATCTGAAAAAAGTGTAAAATCCAGAAAGACAAGACAGGCCATGGAGAACTGGGAGCCTTTTTATGCTGATGGGCGGGATGTAAATTGCCAACAACCACTCAGGAGAAGTGTATGGTGTTTCCTGAAACATCTAAAAAACAAAGCAACAGAACCTAGGGCACTTCCACTTATGGTCCTATAGCTTAGGGAAATTAAAATCAAAAAGACACAGCCACCCCAAAGTTTGGAACGGCTCTGTTTACAAGAACCTCGTTTACAGTACAAGTTCAACATCGCAGAAAGTGAAAAATGGATAAAGAAGTTGTGGTATTTACTTACAAAGCAATATCACTCAGCAATGAAATCTGTGTCATCAGGCCCTTAGCAGCACAATGAGTGGATTCAGGTATGATGATTCTAACTGAAATAAGTCACACAGAAAAAGAAACATCATAAGATATCAGTAATACACGGAATGTAAACTTGGCTACACAGGAACTGAATTACAGAACAGAACAGGGTCTCAAATTTAGAAAACCAACTTATGCTTGCTTAAGGGTAAAGGTGAGTTGGGGTGCTGCATAAAACCAGAGATTGAAATGAGCACACATAAAGTTCCTTAAGTCAAATATGGAATAGACAAGAGCTACTCCTTGCTCAACGAAATGGACTCAACACCGCATATTAAACGCCTAAGAATGTACCTGACTAGTAAGTATCGTAAAACTTATGGATTGCTATGTCTCCAAAAGAGAATCAAGCATGTGTACAGGGGCATAAACGCAGCAGTGATAGGATTGGAGAGGTTCGGTGAGCAAATGAAGACCCTTTGAAGTCATATTGCATGGTACCCATTACACGGGTCTCAACTCTCCAGGTTTAAGGTATTCTTCCTTCAGCTAAAACATGCATGTGGAACCCAAGTATGATCAACCATGTGAACGGGAGACGTGTTCAAATATGTCTCAGTTTTCCTCCCCTGGTACTCGGGTGCAACATTCCAGACGCTTTACTAACACTCTCCCCACTTGGAGAGTCAGCGCCTTTGACCTCCTGTTTGGCCCAGTTTGCAATTTCTGCGGAAGATGAACAGGAATAGCGAGAACCAATGAGAGGCTAGCTGGAGGTGTCTGGACGGGCAAATTTAACTCTCATTTCCCACCAGGAAGAGGAAATAACCAAAGGCTCAGCGTGCCGTACCGGAACCAGATTAGGGCCTGAAGCCATCCTGCGGTGTTGCGGCCAGGTCACAAGAAAGCGAGTTGAAGAAAGGAGCTCAGGGGCACTGTAATTCAAAAACCTGCAGAGTTATAAATGACAGCTATCGTCCAAAAATAGACTGAAGTAAGGCTGCCAAGAGGACTTGAAAGCGGGGCAGAATTGCAGGAAACCGATTTCAGGAGGTAGACTGGAATTGCATTGAAAGCATAGGAAAAGAGGCAGAACGTCCACAATTTTGCACTTGGCCAAAAAGGGCGTGTGCGTTTTTTCCTGAATATATTCAGGAAAAAACGCATACGCCCTTTTTGGCCAACCAAGCAAGCTTGCAAAGGAAATCTGCACTACAATGAAGTCTCACTTCCCCCCGGTCAAAAGGGCCATCTGAAAAAAGTGTAAAATCCAGAAAGACAAGACAGGCCATGGAGAACTGGGAGCCTTGTTATGCTGATGGGCGGGATGTAAATTGCCAACAACCACTCGGGAGAAGTGTATGGTGTTTCCTGAAACATGTAAAAAACAAAGCAACAGAACCTAGGGCACTTCCACTTATGGTCCTATAGCTTAGGGAAATTAAAATCAAAAAGACACAGCCACCCCAAAGTTTGGAACGGATCTGTTTACAAGAACCTCGTTTACAGTACAAGTTCAACATCGCAGAAAGTGAAAAATGGATAAAGAAGTTGTGGTATTTACTTACAAAGCAATATCACTCAGCAATGAAATCTGTGTCATCAGGCCCTTAGCAGCACAATGAGTGGATTCAGGTATGATGATTCTAACTGAAGTAATTCACACAGAAAAAGAAACATCATAAGATATCAGTAATACACGGAATGTAAACTTGGCTACACAGGAACTGAATTACAGAACAGAACAGGGACTCAAATTTAGAAAACCAACTTATGCTTGCTTAAGGGGAAAGGTGAGTTGGGGTGCTGCATAAAACCAGAGATTGAAATGAGCACAGATAAAGTTCCTTAAGCCAAATATGGAATAGACAAGAGCTACTCCTTGCTCAACGAAATGGACTCAACACCGCATATTAAACGCCTAAGAATGTACCTGACTAGTAAGTATCGTAAAACTTATGGATTGCTATGTCTCCAAAAGAGAATCAAGCATGTGTACAGGGGCATAAACGCAGCAGTGATAGGATTGGAGAGGTTCGGTGAGCAAATGAAGACCCTTTGAAGTCATATTGCATGGTACCCATTACACGGGTCTCAACTCTCCAGGTTTAAGGTATTCTTCCTTCAGCTAAAACATGCATGTGGAACCCAAGTATGATCAACCATGTGAACGGGAGACGTGTTCAAATATGTCTCAGTTTTCCTCCCCTGGTACTCGGGTGCAACATTCCAGACGCTTTACTAACACTCTCCCCACTTGGAGAGTCAGCGCCTTTGACCTCCTGTTTGGCCCAGTTTGCAATTTCTGCGGAAGATGAACAGGAATAGCGAGAACCAATGAGAGGCTAGCTGGAGGTGTCTGGACGGGCAAATTTAACTCTCATTTCCCACCAGGAAGAGGAAATAACCAAAGGCTCAGCGTGCCGTACCGGAACCAGATTAGGGCCTGAAGCCATCCTGCGGTGTTGCGGCCAGGTCACAAGAAAGCGAGTTGAAGAAAGGAGCTCAGGGGCACTGTAATTCACAAACCTGCAGAGTTATAAATGACAGCTATCGTCCAAAAATAGACTGAAGTAAGGCTGCCAAGAGGACTTGAAAGCGGGGCAGAATTGCAGGAAACCGATTTCAGGAGGTAGACTGGAATTGCATTGAAAGCATAGGAAAAGAGGCAGAACGTCCACAATGATGCACTTGGCCAAAAAGTGCGTGTGCGTTTTTTCCTGAATATATTCAGGAAAAAACGCATACGCCCTTTTTGGCCAACCAAGCAAGCTTGCAAAGGAAATCTGCACTACAATGAAGTCTCACTTCCCCCCGGTCAAAATGGCCATCTGAAAAAAGTGTAAAATCCAGAAAGACAAGACAGGCCATGGAGAACTGGGAGCCTTGTTATGCTGATGGGCGGGATGTAAATTGCCAACAACCACTCAGGAGAAGTGTATGGTGTTTCCTGAAACATCTAAAAAACAAAGCAACAGAACCTAGGGCACTTCCACTTATGGTCCTATAGCTTAGGGAAATTAAAATCAAAAAGACACAGCCACCCCAAAGTTTGGAACGGCTCTGTTTACAAGAACCTCGTTTACAGTACAAGTTCAACATCGCAGAAAGTGAAAAATGGATAAAGAAGTTGTGGTATTTACTTACAAAGCAATATCACTCAGCAATGAAATCTGTGTCATCAGGCCCTTAGCAGCACAATGAGTGGATTCAGGTATGATGATTCTAACTGAAATAAGTCACACAGAAAAAGAAACATCATAAGATATCAGTAATACACGGAATGTAAACTTGGCTACACAGGAACTGAATTACAGAACAGAACAGGGTCTCAAATTTAGAAAACCAACTTATGCTTGCTTAAGGGTAAAGGTGAGTTGGGGTGCTGCATAAAACCAGAGATTGAAATGAGCACAGATAAAGTTCCTTAAGTCAAATATGGAATAGACAAGAGCTACTCCTTGCTCAACGAAATGGACTCAACACCGCATATTAAACGCCTAAGAATGTACCTGACTAGTAAGTATCGGAAAACCTATGGATTGCTATGTCTCCAGAAGAGAATCAAGCATGTGTACAGGGGCATAAACGCAGCAGTGATAGGATTGGAGAGGTGCGGTGAGCAAATGAAGACCCTTTGAAGTCATATTGCATGGTACGCATTACACGGGTCTCAACTCTCCAGGTTTAAGGTATTCTTCCTTCAGCTAAAACATGCATGTGGAACCTAGAGTATTATCAACCATGTGATCGGGAGACGTGTTCAAATATGTCTCAGTTTTCCTCCCCTGGTACTCGGGTGCAACATTCCAGACGCTTTACTAACACTCTCCCGACTTGGAGAGTCAGTCCCTTTAACCTCCTGTTTGGCCCAGTTTGCAATTTCTGCGGAAGATGAACAGGAATAGCGAGAACCAATGAGAGACTAGCTGGAGGTGTCTGGACGGGCAAATTTAACTCTCATTTCCCACCAGGAAGAGGAATTAACCAAAGGCTCAGCGTGCCGTGCCAGAACCAGATTAGGGCCTGAAGCCATCCTGCGGTGTTGCGGCCAGGTCACAAGAAAGCGAGTTGAAGAAAGGAGCTCAGGGGCACTGTATTTCACAAACCTGCAGACTTATAAATGACAGCTATCGTCCAAAAATAGACTGAAGTAAGGCTGCCAAGAGGACTTGAAAGCGGGCCAGAATTGCAGGAAACCGATTTCAGGAGGTAGACTGGAATTGCATTGAAAGCATAGGAAAAGAGGCAGAACGTCCACAATGATGCACTTGGCCAAAAAGGGCGTATGCGTTTTTTCCTGAATATATTCAGGAAAAAACGCATACGCCCTTTTTGGCCAACCAAGCAAGCTTGCAAAGGAAATCTGCACTACAATGAAGTCTCACTTCCCCCCGGTCAAAAGGGCCATCTGAAAAAAGTGTAAAATCCAGAAAGACAAGACAGGCCATGGAGAACTGGGAGCCTTGTTATGCTGATGGGCGGGATGTAAATTGCCAACAACCACTCGGGAGAAGTGTATGGTGTTTCCTGAAACATGTAAAAAACAAAGCAACAGAACCTAGGGCACTTCCACTTATGGTCCTATAGCTTAGGGAAATTAAAATCAAAAAGACACAGCCACCCCAAAGTTTGGAACGGCTCTGTTTACAAGAACCTCGTTTACAGTACAAGTTCAACATCGCAGAAAGTGAAAAATGGATAAAGAAGTTGTGGTATTTACTTACAAAGCAATATCACTCAGCAATGAAATCTGTGTCATCAGGCCCTTAGCAGCACAATGAGTGGATTCAGGTACGATGATTCTAACTGAAATAAGTCACACAGAAAAAGAAACATCATAAGATATCACTAATACACGGAATGTAAACTTGGCTACACAGGAACTGAATTGCAAAACAGAACAGTGTCTCAAATTTAGAAAACCAACTTATGCTTGCTTAAGGGTAAAGGTGAGTTGGGGTGCTACATAAAACCAAAGATTGAAATGAGCACAGATAAAGTTCCTTAAGCCAAATATGGAATAGACAAGAGCTACTCCTTGCTCAACGAAATGGACTCAACACCCTATATTAAACGCCTAAGAATGTACCTGACTAGTAAGTATCTAAAAACCTATGGATTGCTAAGTCTCCAAAAGAGAATCAAGCGTGTGTACAGGGGCATAAACGCAGCAGTGATAGGACTGGAGAGGTTCGGTGAGCAAATGAAGACCCTTTGAAGTCATATTGCATGGTACCCATTACACGGGTCTCAACTCTCCAGGTTTAAGGTATTCTTCCTTCAGCTAAAACATGCATGTGGAACCCAAGTATGATCAACCATGTGAACGGGAGACGATTTCAAATATGTCTCAGTTTTCCTCCCCTGGTACTCGGGTGCAACATTCCAGACGCTTTACTAACACTCTCCCCACTTGGAGAGTCAGCGCCTTTAACCTCCTGTTTGGCCCAGTTTGCAATTTCTGCGGAAGATGAACAGGAATTGCGAGAACCAATGAGAGGCTAGCTGGAGGTGTCTGGACGGGCAAATTTAACTCTCATTTCCCACCAGGAAGAGGAAATAACCAAAGGCTCAGCGTGCCGTGCCGGAACCAGATTAGGGCCTGAAGCCATCCTACGGTGTTGCGGTAAGCTCAAAAGAAAGCGAGTTGAAGAAAGGAGCTCAGGGGCACTGTAATTCACAAACCTGCAGAGTTATAAATGACAGCTATCGTCCAAAAATAGACTGAAGTAAGGCTGCCAAGAGGACTTGAAAGCGGGGCAGAATTGCAGGAAACCGATTTCAGGAGGTAGACTGGAATTGCATTGAAAGCATAGGAAAAGAGGCAGAACGTCCACAATGATGCACTTGGCCAAAAAGGGCGTATGCGTTTTTTCCTGAATATATTCAGGAAAAAACGCATACGCCCTTTTTGGCCAACCAAGCAAGCTTGCAAAGGAAATCTGCACTACAATGAAGTCTCACTTCCCCCCGGTCAAAAGGGCCATCTGAAAAAAGTGTAAAATCCAGAAAGGCAGGACAGGACATGGAGAACTGGGAGCCTTGTTATGCTGATGGGCGGGATGTAAATTGCCAACAACCACTCGGGAGAAGTGTATGGTGTTTCCTGAAACATCTAAAAAACAAAGCAACAGAACCTAGGGCACTTCCACTTATGGTCCTATAGCTTAGGGAAATTAAAACCAAAAAGACACAGCCACCCCAAACTTTCGAACGGCTCTGTTTACAAGAACCTCGTTTACAGTACAAGTTCAACATCGCAGAAAGTGAAAAATGGATAAAGAAGTTGTGGTATTTACTTACAAAGCAATATCACTCAGCAATGAAATCTGTGTCATCAGGCCCGTAGCAGCACAATGAGTGGATTCAGGTATGATGAATCTAACTGAAGTAAGTCACACAGAAAAAGAAACATCATAAGATATCAGTAATACACGGAATGTAAACTTGGCTACACAGGAACTGAATTACAGAACAGAACAGGGACTCAAATTTAGAAAACCAACTTATGCTTGCTTAAGGGTAAAGGTGAGTTGGGGTGCTGCATAAGACCAGAGATTGAAATGAGCACAGATAAAGTTCCTTAAGTCAAATATGGAATAGACAAGAGCTACTCCTTGCTCAACGAAATGGACTCAACACCGCATATTAAACGCCTAAGAATATACCTGACTAGTAAGTATCTTAAAACCTATGGATTGCTATGTCTCCGAAAGAGAATCAAGCATGTGTACAGGGGCATAAACGCAGCAGTGATAGGATTGGAGAGGTTCGGTGAGCAAATGAAGACCCTTTGAAGTCATATTGCATGGTACCCATTCCACGGGTTTCAACTACCCAGGTTTCAGGTATTCTTCCTTCAGCTAAAACATGCATGTGGAACCTAGAGTATGATCAACCATGTGATCGGGAGACGTGTTCAAATATGTCAGTTTTAGTACCCTGGTACTCGGGTGCAACATTCCAGACGCTTTACTAACACTCTCCCGACTTGGAGAGTCAGTCCCTTTAACCTCCTGTTTGGCCCAGTTTGCAATTTCTGCGGAAGATGAACAGGAATAGCGAGAACCAATGAGAGACTAGCTGGAGGTGTCTGGACGGGCAAATTTAACTCTCATTTCCCACCAGGAAGAGGAAATAACCAAAGGCTCAGCGTGCCGTGCCGGAACCAGATTAGGGCCTGAAGCCATCCTGCGGTGTTGCGGCCAGGTCACAAGAAAGCAAGTTGAAGAAAGGAGCTCAGGGGCACTGTAATTCACAAACCTGCAGAGTTATAAATGACAGCTATCGTCCAAAAATAGACTGAAGTAAGGCTGCCAAGAGGACTTGAAAGCGGGGCAGAATTGCAGGAAACCGATTTCAGGAGGTAGACTGGAATTGCATTGAAAGCATAGGAAAAGAGGCAGAACGTCCACAATGATGACCTTGGCCAAAAAGGGCGTATGCGTTTTTTCCTGAATATATTCAGGAAAAAACGCATACGCCCTTTTTGGCCAACCAAGCAAGCTTGCAAAGGAAATCTGCACTACAATGAAGTCTCACTTCCCCCCGGTCAAAAGGGCCATCTGAAAAAAGTGTAAAATCCAGAAAGGCAGGACAGGCCATGGAGAACTGGGAGCCTTGTTATGCTGATGGGCGGGATGTAAATTGCCAACAGACACTCGGGAGAAGTGTATGGTGTTTCCTGAAACATCTAAAAAACAAAGCAACAGAGCCTAGGGCACTGCCACTTATGGTCCTATAGCTTAGGGAAATTAAAATCAAAAAGACACAGCCACCCCAAACTTTCGAACGGCTCTGTTTACAAGAACCTCGTTTACAGTACAAGTTCAACATCGCAGAAAGTGAAAAATGGATAAAGAAGTTGTGGTATTTACTTACAAAGCAATATCACTCAGCAATGAAATCTGTGTCATCAGGCCCGTAGCAGCACAATGAGTGGATTCAAGTATGATGATTCTAACTGAAATAAGTCACACAGAAAAGAAACATCATAAGATATCAGTAATACACGGAATGTAAACATGGCTACACAGGAACTGAATTACAGAACAGAACAGGGTCTCAAATTTAGAAAACCAACTTATGCTTGCTTAAGGGTAAAGGTGAGTTGGGGTGCTGCATAAAACCAGAGATTGAAATGAGCACAGATAAAGTTCCTTAAGTCAAATATGGAATAGACAAGAGCTACTCCTTGCTCAACGAAATGGACTCAACACCGCATATTAAACGCCTAAGAATGTACCTGACTAGTAAGTATCGGAAAACCTATGGATTGCTATGTCTCCAAAAGAGAATCAAGCATGTGTACAGGGGCATAAACGCAGCAGTGATAGGATTGGAGAGGTGCGGTGAGCAAATGAAGACCCTTTGAAGTCATATTGCATGGTACGCATTACACGGGTCTCAACTCTCCAGGTTTAAGGTATTCTTCCTTCAGCTAAAACATGCATGTGGAACCTAGAGTATTATCAACCATGTGATCGGGAGACGTGTTCAAATATGTCTCAGTTTTCCTCCCCTGGTACTCGGGTGCAACATTCCAGACGCTTTACTAACACTCTCCCGACTTGGAGAGTCAGTCCCTTTAACCTCCTGTTTGGCCCAGTTTGCAATTTCTGCGGAAGATGAACAGGAATAGCGAGAACCAATGAGAGACTAGCTCGAGGTGTCTGGACGGGCAAATTTAACTCTCATTTCCCACCAGGAAGAGGAATTAACCAAAGGCTCAGCGTGCCGTGCCAGAACCAGATTAGGGCCTGAAGCCATCCTGCGGTGTTGCGGCCAGGTCACAAGAAAGCGAGTTGAAGAAAGGAGCTCAGGGGCACTGTATTTCACAAACCTGCAGACTTATAAATGACAGCTATCGTCCAAAAATAGACTGAAGTAAGGCTGCCAAGAGGACTTGAAAGCGGGCCAGAATTGCAGGAAACCGATTTCAGGAGGTAGACTGGAATTGCATTGAAAGCATAGGAAAAGAGGCAGAACGTCCACAATGATGCACTTGGCCAAAAAGGGCGTATGCGTTTTTTCCTGAATATATTCAGGAAAAAACGCATACGCCCTTTTTGGCCAACCAAGCAAGCTTGCAAAGGAAATCTGCACTACAATGAAGTCTCACTTCCCCCCGGTCAAAAGGGCCATCTGAAAAAAGTGTAAAATCCAGAAAGACAAGACAGGCCATGGAGAACTGGGAGCCTTGTTATGCTGATGGGCGGGATGTAAATTGCCAACAACCACTCGGGAGAAGTGTATGGTGTTTCCTGAAACATGTAAAAAACAAAGCAACAGAACCTAGGGCACTTCCACTTATGGTCCTATAGCTTAGGGAAATTAAAATCAAAAAGACACAGCCACCCCAAAGTTTGGAACGGCTCTGTTTACAAGAACCTCGTTTACAGTACAAGTTCAACATCGCAGAAAGTGAAAAATGGATAAAGAAGTTGTGGTATTTACTTACAAAGCAATATCACTCAGCAATGAAATCTGTGTCATCAGGCCCTTAGCAGCACAATGAGTGGATTCAGGTACGATGATTCTAACTGAAATAAGTCACACAGAAAAAGAAACATCATAAGATATCACTAATACACGGAATGTAAACTTGGCTACACAGGAACTGAATTGCAAAACAGAACAGTGTCTCAAATTTAGAAAACCAACTTATGCTTGCTTAAGGGTAAAGGTGAGTTGGGGTGCTACATAAAACCAAAGATTGAAATGAGCACAGATAAAGTTCCTTAAGCCAAATATGGAATAGACAAGAGCTACTCCTTGCTCAACGAAATGGACTCAACACCCCATATTAAACGCCTAAGAATGTACCTGACTAGTAAGTATCTAAAAACCTATGGATTGCTATGTCTCCAAAAGAGAATCAAGCGTGTGTACAGGGGCATAAACGCAGCAGTGATAGGACTGGAGAGGTTCGGTGAGCAAATGAAGACCCTTTGAAGTCATATTGCATGGTACCCATTACACGGGTCTCAACTCTCCAGGTTTAAGGTATTCTTCCTTCAGCTAAAACATGCATGTGGAACCCAAGTATGATCAACCATGTGAACGGGAGACGTGTTCAAATATGTCTCAGTTTTCCTCCCCTGGTACTCGGGTGCAACATTCCAGATGCTTTACTAACACTCTCCCCACTTGGAGAGTCAGCGCCTTTAACCTCCTGTTTGGCCCAGTTTGCAATTTCTGCGGAAGATGAACAGGAATTGCGAGAACCAATGAGAGGCTAGCTCGAGGTGTCTGGACGGGCAAATTTAACTCTCATTTCCCACCAGGAAGAGGAAATAACCAAAGGCTCAGCGTGCCGTACCGGAACCAGATTAGGGCCTGAAGCCATCCTGCGGTGTTGCGGTAAGCTCAAAAGAAAGCGAGTTGAAGAAAGGAGCTCAGGGGCACTGTAATTCACAAACCTGCAGAGTTATAAATGACAGCTATCGTCCAAAAATAGACTGAAGTAAGGCTGCCAAGAGGACTTGAAAGCGGGGCAGAATTGCAGGAAACCGATTTCAGGAGGTAGACTGGAATTGCATTGAAAGCATAGGAAAAGAGGCAGAACGTCCACAATGATGCACTTGGCCAAAAAGGGCGTATGCGTTTTTTCCTGAATATATTCAGGAAAAAACGCATACGCCCTTTTTGGCCAACCAAGCAAGCTTGCAAAGGAAATCTGCACTACAATGAAGTCTCACTTCCCCCCGGTCAAAAGGGCCATCTGAAAAAAGTGTAAAATCCAGAAAGGCAGGACAGGCCATGGAGAACTGGGAGCCTTGTTATGCTGATGGGCGGGATGTAAATTGCCAACAACCACTCGGGAGAAGTGTATGGTGTTTCCTGAAACATCTAAAAAACAAAGCAACAGAACCTAGGGCACTTCCACTTATGGTCCTATAGCTTAGGGAAATTAAAACCAAAAAGACACAGCCACCCCAAACTTTCGAACGGCTCTGTTTACAAGAACCTCGTTTACAGTACAAGTTCAACATCGCAGAAAGTGAAAAATGGATAAAGAAGTTGTGGTATTTACTTACAAAGCAATATCACTCAGCAATGAAATCTGTGTCATCTGGCCCGTAGCAGCACAATGAGTGGATTCAGGTATGATGATTCTAACTGAAGTATGTCACACAGAAAAAGAAACATCATAAGATATCACTAATACACGGAATGTAAACTTGGCTACACAGGAACTGCATTCCAAAACAGAACAGGGTCTCAAATTTAGAAAACCAACTTATGCTTGCTTAAGGGGAAAGGTGAGTTGGGGTGCTGCATAAAACCAGAGATTGAAATGAGCACAGATAAAGTTCCTTAAGCCAAATATGGAATAGACAAGAGCTACTACTTGCTCAACGAAATGGACTCAACACCCCATAGTAAACGCCTAAGAATGTACCTGACTAGTAAGTATCTTAAAACCTATGGATTGCTATGTCTCCGAAACAGAATCAAGCATGTGTACAGGGGCATAAACGCAGCAGTGATAGGATTGGAGAGGTTCGGTGAGCAAATGAAGACCCTTTGAAGTCATATTGCATGGTACCCATTACACGGGTTTCAACTACCCAGGTTTTAGGTATTCTTCCTTCAGCTAAAACATGCATGTGGAACCCAAGTATGATCAACCATGTGAACGGGAGACGTGTTCAAATATGTCTCAGTTTTCCTCCCCTGGTACTCGGGTGCAACATTCCAGACGCTTTACTAACACTCTCCCCACTTGGAGAGTCAGCGCCTTTAACCTCCTGTTTGGCCCAGTTTGCAATTTCTGCGGAAGATGAACAGGAATAGCGAGAACCAATGAGAGGCTAGCTGGAGGTGTCTGGACGGGCAAATTTAACACTCATTTCCCACCAGGAAGAGGAAATAACCAAAGGCTCAGTGTGCCGTACCGGAACCAGATTAGGGCCTGAAGCCATCCTGCGGTGTTGCGGCCAGGTCACAAGAAAGCGAGTTGAAGAAAGGAGCTCAGGGGCACTGTAATTCACAAACCTGCAGAGTTATAAATGACAGCTATCGTCCAAAAATAGACTGAAGTAAGGCTGCCAAGAGGACTTGAAAGCGGGGCAGAATTGCAGGAAACCGATTTCAGGAGGTAGACTGGAATTGCATTGAAAGCATAGGAAAAGAGGCAGAACGTCCACAATGATGCACTTGGCCAAAAAGGGCGTATGCGTTTTTTCCTGAATATATTCAGGAAAAAACGCATACGCCCTTTTTGGCCAACCAAGCAAGCTTGCAAAGGAAATCTGCACTACAATGAAGTCTCACTTCCCCCCGGTCAAAAGGGCCATCTGAAAAAAGTGTAAAATCCAGAAAGACAAGACAGGCCATGGAGAACTGGGAGCCTTGTTATGCTGATGGGCGGGATGTAAATTGCCAACAACCACTCGGGAGAAGTGTATGGTGTTTCCTGAAACATGTAAAAAACAAAGCAACAGAACCTAGGGCACTTCCACTTATGGTCCTATAGCTTAGGGAAATTAAAATCAAAAAGACACAGCCACCCCAAAGTTTGGAACGGATCTGTTTACAAGAACCTCGTTTACAGTACAAGTTCAACATCGCAGAAAGTGAAAAATGGATAAAGAAGTTGTGGTATTTACTTACAAAGCAATATCACTCAGCAATGAAATCTGTGTCATCAGGCCCTTAGCAGCACAATGAGTGGATTCAGGTACGATGATTCTAACTGAAATAAGTCACACAGAAAAAGAAACATCATAAGATATCACTAATACACGGAATGTAAACTTGGCTACACAGGAACTGAATTTCAAAACAGAAGAGGGTCTCAAATTTAGAAAACCAACTTATGCTTGCTTAAGGGTAAAGGTGAGTTGGGGTGCTGCATAAAACCAGAGATTGAAATGAGCACAGATAAAGTTCCTTAAGCCAAATATGGAATAGACAAGAGCTACTCCTTGCTCAACGAAATGGACTCAACACCCCATATTAAACGCCTAAGAATGTACCTGACTAGTAAGTATCTTAAAACCTATGGATTGCTATGTCTCCAAAAGAGAATCAAGCGTGTGTACAGGGGCATAAACGCAGCAGTGATAGGATTGGAGAGGTTCGGTGAGCAAATGAAGACCCTTTGAAGTCATATTGCATGGTACCCATTACACGGGTCTCAACTCTCCAGGTTTAAGGTATTCTTCCTTCAGCTAAAACATGCATGTGGAACCTAGAGTATGATCAACCATGTGATCGGGAGACGTGTTCAAATATGTCTCAGTTTTCCTCCCCTGGTACTCGGGTGCAACATTCCAGACGCTTTCCTAACACTCTCCCCACTTGGAGAGTCAGTCCCTTTAACCTCCTGTTTGGCCCAGTTTGCAATTTCTGCGGAAGATGAACAGGAATAGCGAGAACCAATGAGAGGCTAGCTGGAGGTGTCTGGACGGGCAAATTTAACTCTCATTTCCCACCAGGAAGAGGAATTAACCAAAGGCTCAGCATGCCGGGCCGGAACCAGATTAGGGCCTGAAGCCATCCTGCGGTGTTGCGGCCAGGTCACAAGAAAGCGAGTTGAAGAAAGGAGCTCAGGGGCACTGTAATTCACAAACCTGCAGAGTTATAAATGACAGCTATCGTCCAAAAATAGACTGAAGTAAGGCTGCCAAGAGGACTTGAAAGCGGGGCAGAATTGCAGGAAACCGATTTCAGGAGGTAGACTGGAATTGCATTGAAAGCATAGGAAAAGAGGCAGAACGTCCACAATGATGCACTTGGCCAAAAAGGGCGTATGCGTTTTTTCCTGAATATATTCAGGAAAAAACGCATACGCCCTTTTTGGCCAACCAAGCAAGCTTGCAAAGGAAATCTGCACTACAATGAAGTCTCACTTCCCCCCGGTCAAAACGGCCATCTGAAAAAAGTGTAAAATCCAGAAAGGCAGGACAGGCCATGGAGAACTGGGAGCCTTGTTATGCTGATGGGCGGGATGTAAATCGCCAACAGACACTCGGGAGAAATGTATGGTGTTTCCTGAAACATCTAAAAAACAAAGCAACAGAGCCTAGGGCACTGCCACTTATGGTCTTATAGCTAGGGAAATTAAAATCAAAAAGACACAGCCACCCCAAAGTTTGGGACGCCTCTGTTTACAAGAACCTCGTTTACAGTACAAGTTCAACATCGCAGAAAGTGAAAAATGGATAAAGAAGTTGTGGTATTTACTTACAAAGCAATATCACTCAGCAATGAAATCTATATCATCAGGCCCTTAGCATCACAATGAGTGGATTCAGGTATGATGATTCTAACTGAAATAAGTCACACAGAAAAAAAACATCATAAGATATCAGTAATACACGGAATGGAAACTTGGCTACACAGGAACTGAATTACAGAAGAGAACAGGGTCTCAAATTTAGAAAACCAACTTATGCTTGCTTAAGGGTAAAGGTGAGTTGGGGTGCTGCATAAAACCAGAGATTGAAATGAGCACAGATAAAGTTCCTTAAGTCAAATATGGAATAGACAAGAGCTACTCCTTGCTCAACGAAATGGACTCAACACCGCATATTAAACGCCTAAGAATGTACCTGACTAGTAAGTATCGTAAAACCTATGGATTGCTATGTCTCCGAAAGAGAATCAAGCATGTGTACAGGGGCATAAACGCAGCAGTGATAGGATTGGAGAGGTTCGGTGAGCAAATGAAGACCCTTTGAAGTCATATTGCATGGTACCCATTACACGGGTCTCAACTCTCCAGGTTTAAGGTATTCTTCCTTCAGCTAAAACATGCATGTGGAACCCAAGTATGATCAACCATGTGAACGGGAGACGTGTTCAAATATGTCTCAGTTTTCCTCCCCTGGTACTCGGGTGCAACATTCCAGACGCTTTACTAACACTCTCCCCACTTGGAGAGTCAGCGCCTTTAACCTCCTGTTTGGCCCAGTTTGCAATTTCTGCGGAAGATGAACAGGAATACCGAGAACCAATGAGAGGCTAGCTGGAGGTGTCTGGACGGGCAAATTTAACTCTCATTTCCCACCAGGAAAAGGAAATAATGAAAGGCTCAGCGTGCCGTGCCGGAACCAGATTAGGGCCTGAAGCCATCCTGCGGTGTTGCGGCCAGGTCACAAGAAAGCGAGTTGAAGAAAGGAGCTCAGGGGCACTGTAATTCACAAACCTGCAGAGTTATAAATGACAGCTATCATCCAAAAATAGACTGAAGTAAGGCTGCCAAGAGGACTTGAAAGCGGGGCAGAATTGCAGGAAACCGATTTCAGGAGGTAGACTGGAATTGCATTGAAAGCATAGGAAAAGAGGCAGAACGTCCACAATGATGCACTTGGCCAAAAAGGGCGTATGCGTTTTTTCCTGAATATATTCAGGAAAAAACGCATACGCCCTTTTTGGCCAACCAAGCAAGCTTGCAAAGGAAATCTGCACTACAATGAAGTCTCACTTCCCCCCGGTCAAAAGGGCCATCTGAAAAAAGTGTAAAATCCAGAAAGGCAACAGGCCATAGAGAACTGGGAGCCTTGTTATGCTGATGGGCGGGATGTAAATTGCCAACAGACACTTGGGAGAAGTGTATGGTGTTTCCTGAAACATCTAAAAAACAAAGCAACAGAGCCTAGGGCACTTCCACTTATGGTCCTATAGCTTAGGGAAATTAAAATCAAAAAGACACAGCCACCCCAAAGTTTGGAACGGCTCTGTTTACAAGAACCTCGTTTACAGTACAAGTTCAACATCGCAGAAAGTGAAAAATGGATAAAGAAGTTGTGGTATTCACTTACAAAGCAATATCACTCAGCAATGAAATCTATGTCATCAGGACCTTAGCAGCACAATGAGTGGATTCAGGTATGATGATTCTAACTGAAATAAGTCACACAGAAAAAGAAACATCATAAGATATCAGTAATACACGGAATGTAAACTTGGCTACACAGGAACTGAATTACAGAACAGAACAGGGTCTCAAATTTAGAAAAACAACTTATGCTTGCTTAAGGGTAAAGGTGAGTTGGGGTGCTGCATAAAACCAGAGATTGGAATGAGCACAGATAAAGTTCCTTAAGCCAAATATGGAATAGACAAGAGCTACTCCTTGCTCAACAAAATGGACTCAACACCGCATATTAAACGCCTAAGAATGTACCTGACTTGTAAGTATCTTAAAACCTATGGATTGCTATGTCTCCGAAAGAGAATCAAGCATGTGTACAGGGGCATAAACGCAGCAGTGATAGGATTGGAGAGGTTCGGTGAGCAAATGAAGACCCTTTGAAGTCATATTGCATGGTACCCATTCCACGGGTTTCAACTACCCAGGTTTAAGGTATTCTTCCTTCAGCTAAAACATGCATGTGGAACCTAGAGTATGATCAACCATGTGATCGGGAGACGTGTTCAAATATGTCTCAGTTTTCCTCCCCTGGTACTCGGGTGCAACATTCCAGACGCTTTACTAACACTCTCCCCACTTGGAGAGTCAGTCCCTTTAACCTCCTGTTTGGCCCAGTTTGCAATTTCTGCGGAAGATGAACAGGAATAGCGAGAACCAATGAGAGGCTAGCTGGAAGTGTCCGCACGGGCAAATTTAACTCTCATTTCCCACCAGGAAGAGGAATTAACCAAAGGCTCAGCATGCCGGGCCGGAACCAGATTAGGGCCTTTAGCCATCCTGCGGTGTTGCGGCCAGGTCACAAGAAAGCGAGTTGAAGAAAGGAGCTCAGGGGCACTGCAATTCACAAACCTGCAGAGTTATAAATGACAGCTATCGTCCAAAAATAGACTGAAGTAAGGCTGCCAAGAGGACTTGAAAGCGGGGCAGAATTGCAGGAAACCGATTTCAGGAGGTAGACTGGAATTGCATTGAAAGCATAGGAAAAGAGGCAGAACGTCCACAATGATGCACTTGGCCAAAAAGGGCGTATGCGTTTTTTCCTGAATATATTCAGGAAAAAACGCATACACACTTTTTGGCCAACCAAGCAAGCTTGCAAAGGAAATCTGCACTACAATGAAGTCTCACTTCCCCCCGGTCAAAAGGGCCATCTGAAAAAAGTGTAAAATCCAGAAAGGCAGGACAGGCCATGGAGAACTGGGAGCCTTGTTATGCTGATGGGCGGGATGTAAATTGCCAACAGACACTCGGGAGAAGTGTATGGTGTTTCCTGAAACATCTAAAAAACAAAGCAACGGAGCCTAGGGCACTGCCACTTATGGTCCTATAGCTTAGGGAAATTAAAATCAAAAAGACACAGCCACCCCAAAGTTTGGGACGCCTCTGTTTACAAGAACCTCGTTTACAGTACAAGTTCAACATCGCAGAAAGTGAAAAATGGATAAAGAAGTTGTGGTATTTACTTACAAAGCAATATCACTCAGCAATGAAATCTATGTCATCAGGCCCTTAGCATCACAATGAGTGGATTCAGGTATGATGATTCTAACTGAAATAAGTCACACAGAAAAAGAAACATCATAAGATATCAGTAATACACGGAATGGAAACTTGGCTACACAGGAACTGAATTACAGAACAGAACAGGGTCTCAAATTTAGAAAACCAACTTATGCTTGCTTAAGGGGAAAGGTGAGTTGTGGTGCTGCATAAAACCAGAGATTGAAATGAGCACAGATAAAGTTCCTTAAGTCAAATATGGAATAGACAAGAGCTACTCCTTGCTCAACGAAATGGACTCAACACCGCATATTAAACGCCTAAGAATGTACCTGACTAGTAAGTATTGTAAAACTTATGGATTGCTATGTCTCCAAAAGAGAATCAAGCATGTGTACAGGGGCATAAATGCAGCAGTGATAGGATTGGAGAGGTTCGGTGAGCAAATGAAGACCCTTTGAAGTCATATTGCATGGTACCCATTCCACGGGTCTCAACTCTCCAGGTTTAAGGTATTCTTCCTTCAGCTAAAATATGCATGTGGAACCCAGAGTATGATCAACCATGTGATTGGGAGACGTGTTCAAATATGTCTCAGTTTTCCTCCCCTGGTACTCGGGTGCAATATTCCAGACGCTTTACTAACACTCTCCCGACTTGGAGAGTCAGTCCCTTTAACCTCCTGTTTGGCCCAGTTTGCAATTTCTGCGGAAGATGAACAGGAATAGCGAGAACCAATGAGAGACTAGCTGGAGGTGTCTGAACGGGCAAATTTAACTCTCAATTCCCACCAGGAAGAGGAATTAACCAAAGGCTCAGCGTGCCGGGCCGGAACCAGATTAGGGCCTGAAGCCATCCTGCGGTGTTGCGGCCAGCTCAAAAGAAAGCGAGTTGAAGAAAGGAGCTCAGGGGCACTGTAATTCACAAACCTGCAGAGTTATAAATGACAGCTATCGTCCAAAAATAGACTGAAGTAAGGCTGCCAAGAGGACTTGAAAGCGGGGCAGAATTGCAGGAAACCGATTTCAGGAGGTAGACTGGAATTGCATTGAAAGCATAGGAAAAGAGGCAGAACGTCCACAATGATGCACTTGGCCAAAAAGGGCGTATGCGTTTTTTCCTGAATATATTCAGGAAAAAACGCATACGCCCTTTTTGGCCAACCAAGCAAGCTTGCAAAGGAAATCTGCACTACAATGAAGTCTCACTTCCCCCGGTCAAAAGGGCCTTCTGAAAAAAGTGTAAAATCCAGAAAGGCAACAGGCCATTGAGAACTGGGAGCCTTGTTATGCTGATGGGCGGGATGTAAATTGCCAACAGACACTCGGGAGAAGTGTATGGTGTTTCCTGAAACATCTAAAAAACAAAGCAACAGAGCCTAGGGCACTTCCACTTATGGTCCTATAGCTTAGGGAAATTAAAATCAAAAAGACACAGCCACCCCAAAGTTTGGGACGCCTCTGTTTACAAGAACCTCGTTTACAGTACAAGTTCAACATCGCAGAAAGTGAAAAATGGATAAAGAACTTGTGGTACTTACGTACAATGCAGTATCACTCAGCAATGAAATCTATGTCATCAGGCCCGTAGCAGCATAATGAGTAGATTCAGGTACGATGATTCTAACTGAAATAAGTCACACAGAAAAAGAAACATCATAAGATATCAGTAATACACGGAATGTAAACTTGGCTACACAGGAACTGAATTCCAAAACAGAAAAGGTTCTCAAATTTAGAAAACCAACTTATGCTTGCTTAAGGGGAAAGGTGAGTTGGGTTGCTGCATAAAACCAGAGATTGAAATGAGCACAGATAAAGTTCCTTAAGCCAAATATGGAATAGACAAGAGCTACTCCTTGCTCAACGAAATGGACTCAACACCGCATATTAAACGCCTAAGAATGTACCTGACTAGTAAGTATCTTAAAACCTATGGATTGCTATGTCTCCGAAAGAGAATCAAGCATGTGTTCAGGGGCATAAACGCAGCAGTGATAGGATTGGACAGGTTCGTGAGCAAATGAAGACCCTTTGAAGTCATATTGCATGGTACCCATTCCACGGGTTTCAACTACCCAGGTTTAAGGTATTCTTCCTTCAGCTAAAACATGCATGTGGAACCTAGAGTATGATCAACCATGTGATCGGGAGACGTGTTCAAATATGTCTCAGTTTTCCTCCACTGGTACTCGGGTGCAACATTCCAGACGCTTTACTAACACTCTCCCCACTTGGAGAGTCAGCGCCTTTAACCTCCTGTTTGGCCCAGTTTGCAATTTCTGAGGAAGATGAACAGGAATAGCGAGAACCAATGAGAGACTAGCTGGAGGTGTCTGGACGGGCAAATTTAACTCTCATTTCCCACCAGGAAGAGGAAATAACCAGAGGCTCAGCGTGCCGTGCTGGAACCAGATTAGGGCCTGAAGCCATCCTGCGGTGTTGCGGCCAGGTCACAAGAAAGCAAGTTGAAGAAAGGAGCTCAGGGGCACTGTAATTCACAAACCTGCAGAGTTATAAATGACAGCTATCGTCCAAAAATAGACTGAAGTAAGGCTGCCAAGAGGACTTGAAAGCGGGGCAGAATTGCAGGAAACCGATTTCAGGAGGTAGACTGGAATTGCATTGCAAGCATAGGAAAAGAGGCAGAACGTCCACAATGATGCACTTGGCCAAAAAGGGCGTATGCGTTTTTTCCTGAATATATTCAGGAAAAAACGCATACGCCCTTTTTGGCCAACCAAGCAAGCTTGCAAAGGAAATCTGCACTACAATGAAGTCTCACTTCCCCCCTGTCAAAAGGGCCATCTGAAAAAAGTGTAAAATCCAGAAAGGCAGGACAGGCCATGGAGAACTGGGAGCCTTGTTATGCTGAAGGGTGGGATGTAAATTGCCAACAACCACTCGGGAGAAGTGTATGGTGTTTCCTGAAACATCTAAAAAACAAAGCAACAGAGCCTAGGGCACTTCCACTTATGGTCCTATAGCTTAGGGAATTTAAAATCAAAAAGACACAGCAACCCCAAAGTTTCCAACGGCTCTGTTTACAAGAACCTCGTTTACAGTACAAGTTCAACATCGCAGAAAGTGAAAAATGGATAAAAAAGTTGTGGTATTTACTTACAAAGCAATATCACTCAGCAATGAAATCTGTGTCATCAGGCCTTTAGTAGCACAATGAGTGGATTCAGGTATGATGATTCTAACTGAAATAAGTCACACAGAAAAAGAAACATCATAAGATATCAGTAATACACGGAATGTAAACTTGGCTACACAGGAACTGAATTACAGAACAGAACAGGGTCTCAAATTTAGAAAAACAACTTATGCTTGCTTAAGGGTAAAGGTGAGTTGGGGTGCTGCATAAACCAGAGATTGGAATGAGCACAGATAAAGTTCCTTAAGCCAAATATGGAATAGACAAGAGCTACTCCTTGCTCAACAAAATGGACTCAACACCGCATATTAAACGCCTAAGAATGTACCTGACTTGTAAGTATCTTAAAACCTATGGATTGCTATGTCTCCGAAAGAGAATCAAGCATGTGTACAGGGGCATAAACGCAGCAGTGATAGGATTGGAGAGGTTCGGTGAGCAAATGAAGACCCTTTGAAGTCATATTGCATGGTACCCATTCCACGGGTTTCAACTACCCAGGTTTAAGGTATTCTTCCTTCAGCTAAAACATGCATGTGGAACCTAGAGTATGATCAACCATGTGATCGGGAGACGTGTTCAAATATGTCTCAGTTTTCCTCCCCTGGTACTCGGGTGCAACATTCCAGACGCTTTACTAACACTCTCCCCACTTGGAGAGTCAGTCCCTTTAACCTCCTGTTTGGCCCAGTTTGCAATTTCTGCGGAAGATGAACAGGAATAGCGAGAACCAATGAGAGGCTAGCTGGAAGTGTCCGCACGGGCAAATTTAACTCTCATTTCCCACCAGGAAGAGGAATTAACCAAAGGCTCAGCATGCCGGGCCGGAACCAGATTAGGGCCTGAAGCCATCCTGTGGTGTTGCGGCCAGGTCACAAGAAAGCGAGTTGAAGAAAGGAGCTCAGGGGCACTGCAATTCACAAACCTGCAGAGTTATAAATGACAGCTATCGTCCAAAAATAGACTGAAGTAAGGCTGCCAAGAGGACTTGAAAGCGGGGCAGAATTGCAGGAAACCGATTTCAGGAGGTAGACTGGAATTGCATTGAAAGCATAGGAAAAGAGGCAGAACGTCCACAATGATGCACTTGGCCAAAAAGGGCGTATGCGTTTTTTCCTGAATATATTCAGGAAAAAACGCATACACACTTTTTGGCCAACCAAGCAAGCTTGCAAAGGAAATCTGCACTACAATGAAGTCTCACTTCCCCCCGGTCAAAAGGGCCATCTGAAAAAAGTGTAAAATCCAGAAAGGCAGGACAGGCCATGGAGAACTGGGAGCCTTGTTATGCTGATGGGCGGGATGTAAATTGCCAACAGACACTCGGGAGAAGTGTATGGTGTTTCCTGAAACATCTAAAAAACAAAGCAACGGAGCCTAGGGCACTGCCACTTATGGTCCTATAGCTTAGGGAAATTAAAATCAAAAAGACACAGCCACCCCAAAGTTTGGGACGCCTCTGTTTACAAGAACCTCGTTTACAGTACAAGTTCAACATCGCAGAAATTGAAAAATGGATAAAGAAGTTGTGGTATTTACTTACAAAGCAATATCACTCAGCAATGAAATCTATGTCATCAGGCCCTTAGCATCACAATGAGTGGATTCAGGTATGATGATTCTAACTGAAATAAGTCACACAGAAAAAGAAACATCATAAGATATCAGTAATACACGGAATGGAAACTTGGCTACACAGGAACTGAATTACAGAACAGAACAGGGTCTCAAATTTAGAAAATCAACTTATGCTTGCTTAAGGGGAAAGGTGAGTTGTGGTGCTGCAAAAACCAGAGATTGAAATGAGCACAGATAAAGTTCCTTAAGTCAAATATGGAATAGACAAGAGCTACTCCTTGCTCAACGAAATGGACTCAACACCGCATATTAAACGCCTAAGAATGTACCTGACTAGTAAGTATTGTAAAACTTATGGATTGCTATGTCTCCAAAAGAGAATCAAGCATGTGTACAGGGGCATAAATGCAGCAGTGATAGGATTGGAGAGGTTCGGTGAGCAAATGAAGACCCTTTGAAGTCATATTGCATGGTACCCATTCCACGGGTCTCAACTCTCCAGGTTTAAGGTATTCTTCCTTCAGCTAAAACATGCATGTGGAACCCAGAGTATGATCAACCATGTGATTGGGAGACGTGTTCAAATATGTCTCAGTTTTCCTCCCCTGGTACTCGGGTGCAACATTCCAGACGCTTTACTAACACTCTCCCGACTTGGAGAGTCAGTCCCTTTAACCTCCTGTTTGGCCCAGTTTGCAATTTCTGCGGAAGATGAACAGGAATAGCGAGAACCAATGAGAGACTAGCTGGAGGTGTCTGAACGGGCAAATTTAACTCTCAATTCCCACCAGGAAGAGGAATTAACCAAAGGCTCAGCGTGCCGGGCCGGAACCAGATTAGGGCCTGAAGCCATCCTGCGGTGTTGCGGCCAGCTCAAAAGAAAGCGAGTTGAAGAAAGGAGCTCAGGGGCACTGTAATTCACAAACCTGCAGAGTTATAAATGACAGCTATCGTCCAAAAATAGACTGAAGTAAGGCTGCCAAGAGGACTTGAAAGCGGGGCAGAATTGCAGGAAACCGATTTCAGGAGGTAGACTGGAATTGCATTGAAAGCATAGGAAAAGAGGCAGAACGTCCACAATGATGCACTTGGCCAAAAAGGGCGTATGCGTTTTTTCCTGAATATATTCAGGAAAAAACGCATACGCCCTTTTTGGCCAACCAAGCAAGCTTGCAAAGGAAATCTGCACTACAATGAAGTCTCACTTCCCCCGGTCAAAAGGGCCTTCTGAAAAAAGTGTAAAATCCAGAAAGGCAACAGGCCATTGAGAACTGGGAGCCTTGTTATGCTGATGGGCGGGATGTAAATTGCCAACAGACACTCGGGAGAAGTGTATGGTGTTTCCTGAAACATCTAAAAAACAAAGCAACAGAGCCTAGGGCACTTCCACTTATGGTCCTATAGCTTAGGGAAATTAAAATCAAAAAGACACAGCCACCCCAAAGTTTGGGACGCCTCTGTTTACAAGAACCTCGTTTACAGTACAAGTTCAACATCGCAGAAAGTGAAAAATGGATAAAGAACTTGTGGTACTTACGTACAATGCAGTATCACTCAGCAATGAAATCTATGTCATCAGGCCCGTAGCAGCATAATGAGTAGATTCAGGTACGATGATTCTAACTCAAATAAGTCACACAGAAAAAGAAACATCATAAGATATCAGTAATACACGGAATGTAAACTTGGCTACACAGGAACTGAATTCCAAAACAGAAAAGGTTCTCAAATTTAGAAAACCAACTTATGCTTGCTTAAGGGGAAAGGTGAGTTGGGTTGCTGCATAAAGCCAGAGATTGAAATGAGCACAGATAAAGTTCCTTAAGCCAAATATGGAATAGACAAGAGCTACTCCTTGCTCAACGAAATGGACTCAACACCGCATATTAAACGCCTAAGAATGTACCTGACTAGTAAGTATCTTAAAACCTATGGATCGCTATGTCTCCGAAAGAGAATCAACGTGTGTACAGGGGAATAAACGCAGCAGTGATAGGATTGGAGAGGTTCGGTGAGCAAATGAAGACCCTTTGAAGTCATATTGCATGGTACCCATTCCACGGGTTTCAACTACCCAGGTTTTAGGTATTCTTCCTTCAGCTAAAACATGCATGTGGAACCCAGAGTATGATCAACCATGTGATCGGGAGACGTGTTCAAATATGTCTCAGTTTTCCTCCCCTGGTACTCGGGTGCAACGTTCCAGACGCTTTACTAACACTCTCCCCACTTGGAGAGTCAGCGCCTTTAACCTCCTGTTTGGCACAGTTTGCAATTTCTGCGGAAGATGAACAGGAATAGCGAGAACCAATGAGAGGCTAGCTGGAGGTGTCTGGTCGGGCAAATTTAACTCTCATTTCACAACAGGAAGAGGAAATAACCAAAGGCTCAGCGTTCCGTACCGGAACCAGATTAGGGCCTGAAGCCATCCTGCGGTGTTGCGGCCAGCTCAAAAGAAACCGAGTTGAAGAAAGGAGCTCAGGGGCACTGTAATTCACAAACCTGCAGTTATAAATGACAGCTATCGTCCAAAAATAGACTGAAGTAAGGCTGCCAAGAGGACTTGAAAGCGGGGCAGAATTGCAGGAAACCGATTTCAGGAGGTAGACTGGAATTGCATTGAAAGCATAGGAAAAGAGGCAGAACGTCCACAATGATGCACTTGGCCAAAAAGGGCGTATGCGTTTTTTCCTGAATATATTCAGGAAAAAACGCATACGCCCTTTTTGGCCAACCAAGCAAGCTTGCAAAGGAAATCTGCACTACAATGAAGTCTCACTTCCCCCCGGTCAAAAGGGCCATCTGAAAAAAGTGTAAAATCCAGAAAGGCAGGACAGACCATGGAGAACTGGGAGCCTTGTTATGCTGATGGGCGGGATGTAAATTGCCAACAACCACTCGGGAGAAGTGTATGGTGTTTCCTGAAACATCTAAAAAACAAAGCAACAGAGCCTAGGGCACTTCCACTTATGGTCCTATAGCTTAGGGAAATTAAAATCAAAAAGACACAGCCACCCCAAAGTTTGGAACGGCTCTGTTTACAAGAACCTCGTTTACAGTACAAGTTCAACATCGCAGAAAGTGAAAAATGGATAAAGAAGTTGTGGTATTTACGTACAATGCAGTGTCACTCAGCAATGAAATCTGTGTCATCAGGCCCTTAGCAGCACAATGAGTGGATTCAGGTATGATGATTCTAACTGAAATAAGTCACACAGAAAAAGAAACATCATAAGATATCACTAATACACGGAATGTAAACTTGGCTACACAGGAACTGAATTCCAAAAAAGAACAGGTTCTCAAATTTAGAAAACCAACTTATGCTTGCTTAAGGGGAAAGGTGAGTTGGGTTGCTGCATAAAACCAGAGATTGAAATGAGCACAGATAAAGTTCCTTAAGCCAAATATGGAATAGACAAGAGCTACTCCTTGCTCAACGAAATGGACTCAACACCGCATATTAAACGCCTAAGAATGTACCTGACTAGTAAGTATCTTAAAACCTATGGATTGCTATGTCTCCGAAAGAGAATCAAGCATGTGTACAGGGGCATAAACGCAGCAGTGATAGGATTGGACAGGTTCGTGAGCAAATGAAGACCCTTTGAAGTCATATTGCATGGTACCCATTCCACGGGTTTCAACTACCCAGGTTTAAGGTATTCTTCCTTCAGCTAAAACATGCATGTGGAACCTAGAGTATGATCAACCATGTGATCGGGAGACGTGTTCAAATATGTCTCAGTTTTCCTCCCCTGGTACTCGGGTGCAACATTCCAGACGCTTTACTAACACTCTCCCGACTTGGAGAGTCAGCGCCTTTAACCTCCTGTTTGGCCCAGTTTGCAATTTCTGAGGAAGATGAACAGGAATAGCGAGAACCAATGAGAGACTAGCTGGAGGTGTCTGGACGGGCAAATTTAACTCTCATTTCCCACCAGGAAGAGGAAATAACCAGAGGCTCAGCGTGCCGTGCTGGAACCAGATTAGGGCCTGAAGCCATCCTGCGGTGTTGTGGCCAGGTCACAAGAAAGCAAGTTGAAGAAAGGAGCTCAGGGGCACTGTAATTCACAAACCTGCAGAGTTATAAATGACAGCTATCGTCCAAAAATAGACTGAAGTAAGGCTGCCAAGAGGACTTGAAAGCGGGGCAGAATTGCAGGAAACCGATTTCAGGAGGTAGACTGGAATTGCATTGCAAGCATAGGAAAAGAGGCAGAACGTCCACAATGATGCACTTGGCCAAAAAGGGCGTATGCGTTTTTTCCTGAATATATTCAGGAAAAAACGCATACGCCCTTTTTGGCCAACCAAGCAAGCTTGCAAAGGAAATCTGCACTACAATGAAGTCTCACTTCCCCCCTGTCAAAAGGGCCATCTGAAAAAAGTGTAAAATCCAGAAAGGCAGGACAGGCCATGGAGAACTGGGAGCCTTGTTATGCTGAAGGGTGGGATGTAAATTGCCAACAACCACTTGGGAGAAGTGTATGGTGTTTCCTGAAACATCTAAAAAACAAAGCAACAGAGCCTAGGGCACTTCCACTTATGGTCCTATAGCTTAGGGAATTTAAAATCAAAAAGACACAGCAACCCCAAAGTTTCCAACGGCTCTGTTTACAAGAACCTCGTTTACAGTACAAGTTCAACATCGCAGAAAGTGAAAAATGGATAAAAAAGTTGTGGTATTTACTTACAAAGCAATATCACTCAGCAATGAAATCTGTGTCATCAGGCCTTTAGTAGCACAATGAGTGGATTCAGGTATGATGATTCTAACTGAAATAAGTCACACAGAAAAAGAAACATCATAAGATATCAGTAATACACGGAATGTAAACTTGGCTACACAGGAACTGAATTATAGAACAGAACAGGGTCTCAAATTTAGAAAACCAACTTATGCTTGCTTAAGGGGAAAGGTGAGTTGGGGTGCTGCATAAAACCAGAGATTGAAATGAGCACAGATAAAGTTCCTTAAGCCAAATATGGAATAGACAAGAGCTACTCCTTGCTCAACGAAATGGACTCAACACCGCATATTAAACGCCTAAGAATGTACCTGACTAGTAAGTATCTTAAAATCTAGGGATTGCTATGTCTCCGAAAGAGAATCAAGCATGTGTACAGGGGCAAAAACGCAGCAGTGATAGGACTGGAGAGGTTCGGTGAGCAAATGAAGACCCTTTGAAGTCATATTGCATGGTACCCATTCCACGGGTTTCAACTACCCAGGTTTTAGGTATTCTTCCTTCAGCTAAAACATGCATGTGGAACCCAGAGTATGATCAACCATGTGAATGGGAGACGTGTTCAAATATGTCTCAGTTTTCCTCCCCTGGTACTCGGGTGCAACATTCCAGACGCTTTACTAACACTCTCCCCACTTGGAGAGTCAGCGCCTTTAACCTCCTGTTTGGCCCAGTTTGCAATTTCTGCGGAAGATGAACAGGAATAGCGAGAACCAATGAGAGACTAGCTGGAGGTGTCTGGACGGGCAAATTTAACTCTCATTTCCCACCAGGAAGAGGAAATAACCAGAGGCTCAGCGTGCCATGCCGGAACCACATTAGGGCCTGAAGCCATCCTGCGGTGTTGCGGCCAGGTCACAAGAAAGCAAGTTGAAGAAAGGAGCTCAGGGGCACTGTAATTCACAAACCTGCAGAGTTATAAATGACAGCTATCGTCCAAAAATAGACTGAAGTAAGGCTGCCAAGAGGACTTGAAAGCGGGGCAGAATTGCAGGAAACCGATTTCAGGAGGTAGACTGGAATTGCATTGAAAGCATAGGAAAAGAGGCAGAACGTCCACAATGATGCACTTGGCCAAAAAGGGCGTATGCGTTTTTTCCTGAATATATTCAGGAAAAAACGCATACGCCCTTTTTGGCCAACCAAGCAAGCTTGCAAAGGAAATCTGCACTACAATGAAGTCTCACTTCCTCCCGGTCAAAAGGGCCATCTGACAAAAGTGTAAAATCCAGAAAGGCAGGACAGGCCATGGAGAACTGGGAGCCTTGTTATGCTGATGGGCGGGATGTAAATTGCCAACAGACACTCGGGAGAAGTGTATGGTGTTTCCTGAAACATCTAAAAAACAAAGCAACAGAGCCTAGGGCACTTCCACTTCTGGTCCTATAGCTTAGGGAAATTAAAATCAAAAAGACACAGCCACCCCAAAGTTTGGGACGCCTCTGTTTACAAGAACCTCGTTTACCGTACAAGTTCAATATCACAGAAAGTGAAAAATGGATAAAGAACTTGTGGTACTTACGTACAATGCAGTATCACTCAGCAATGAAATCTATGTCATCAGGCCCGTAGCAGCATAATGAGTAGATTCAGGTACGATGATTCTAACTGAAATAAGTCACACAGAAAAAGAAACATCATAAGATATCAGTAATACACAGAATGTAAACTTGGCTACACAGGAACTGAATTACAGAACAGAACAGGTTCTCAAATTTAGAAAACCAACTTATGCTTGCTTAAGGGTAAAGGTGAGTTGGGGTGCTGCATAAAACCAGAGATTGAAATGAGCACAGATAAAGTTCCTTAAGCCAAATATGGAATAGACAAGAGCTACTCCTTGCTCAACGAAATGGACTCAACACCGCATATTAAACGCCTAAGAATGTACCTGACTAGTAAGTATCTTAAAACCTATGGATTGCTATGTCTCCGAAAGAGAATCAAGCATGTGTACAGGGGCATAAACGCAGCAGTGATAGGATTGGAGAGGTTCGGTGAGCAAATGAAGACCCTTTGAAGTCATATTGCATGGTACCCATTCCACGGGTTTCAACTACCCAGGTTTTAGGTATTCTTCCTTCAGCTAAAACATGCATGTGGAACCCAGAGTATGATCAACCATGTGATCGGGAGACGTGTTCAAATATGTCTCAGTTTTCCTCCCCTGGTACTCGGGTGCAACATTCCAGACGCTTTACTAACACTCTCCCCACTTGGAGAGTCAGCGCCTTTAACCTCCTGTTTGGCACAGTTTGCAATTTCTGCGGAAGATGAACAGGAATAGCGAGAACCAATGAGAGGCTAGCTGGAGGTGTCTGGACGGGCAAATTAAACTCTCATTTCCCACCAGGAAGAGGAAATAATCAAAGGCTCAGTGTGCCGTACCGGAACCAGATTAGGGCCTGAAGCCATCCTGCGGTGTTGCGGCCAGGTCACAAGAAAGCGAGTTGAAGAAAGGAGCTCAGGGGCACTGTAATTCACAAACCTGCAGAGTTATAAATGACAGCTATCGTCCAAAAATAGACTGAAGTAAGGCTGCCAAGAGGACTTGAAAGCGGGGCAGAATTGCAGGAAACCGACTTCAGGAGGTAGACTGGAATTGCATTGGAAGCATAGGAAAAGAGGCAGAATGTCCACAATGATGCACTTGGCCAAAAAGGGCGTATGCGGTTTTTCCTGAATATATTCAGGAAAAAACGCATACGCCCTTTTTGGCCAACCAAGCAAGCTTGCAAAGGAAATCTGCACTACAATGAAGTTTCACTTCCCCCCGGTCAAAAGGGCCATCTGAAAAAAGTGTAAAATCCAGAAAGGCAGGACAGGCCATGGAGAACTGGGAGCCTTGTTATGCTGATGGGCGGGATGTAAATTACCAACAGACACTCAGGAGAAGTGTATGGTGTTTCCTGAAACATCTAAAAAACAAAACAACAGAGCCTAGGGCACTGCCACTTATGGTCCTATAGCTTAGGGAAACTAAAATCAAAAACACACAGCCACCCCAAAGTTTGGGACGCCTCTGTTTACAAGAACCTCGTTTACCGTACAAGTTCAATATCACAGAAAGTGAAAAATGGATAAAGAAGTTGTGGTATTTACTTACAAAGCAATATCACTCAGCAATGAAATCTGTGTCATCAGGCCCTTAGCAGCACAATGAGTGGATTCAGGTATGATGATTCTAACTGAAATAAGTCACACAGAAAAAGAAACATCATAAGATATCAGTAATACACGGAATGGAAACTTGGCTACACAGGAACTGAATTACAGAACAGAACAGGGTCTCAAATTTAGAAAACCAACTTATGCTTGCTTAAGGGGAAAGGTGAGTTGGGGTGCTGCATAAAACCAGAGATTGAAATGAGCACAGATAAAGTTCCTTAAGCCAAATATGGAATAGACAAGAGCTACTCCTTGCTCAACGAAATGGACTCAACACCCCATATTAAACGCCTAAGAATGTACCTGACTAGTAAGTATCTTAAAACCTATGGATTGCTATGTCTCCGAAAGAGAATCAAGCATGTGTACAGGGGCATAAACGCAGCAGTGATAGGATTGGAGAGGTTCGGTGAGCAAATGAAGACCCTTTGAAGTCATATTGCATGGTACCCATTCCACGGGTTTCAACTACCCAGGTTTTAGGTATTCTTCCTTCAGCTAAAACATGCATGTGGAACCCAGAGTATGATCAACCATGTGATCGGGAGACGTGTTCAAATATGTCTCAGTTTTTGTACCCTGGTACTCAGGTACAAGATTCCAGACGCTTTACTAACACTCTCCCGACTTGGAGAGTCAGTCCCTTTAACCTCCTGTTTGGCCCAGTTTGCAATTTCTGTGGAAGATGAACAGGAATAGCGAGAACCAATGAGAGAGTAGCTGGAGGTGTCTGGATGGGCAAATTTAACTCTCATTTCCCACCAGGAAGCGGAATTAACCAAAGGCTCAGCGTGCCGGGCCGGAACCAGATTAGGGCCTGAAGCCATCCTGCGGTGTTGCGGCCAGGTCACAAGAAAGCGAGTTGAAGAAAGGAGCTCAGGGGCACTGTAATTCACAAACCTGCAGAGTTATAAATGACAGCTATCGTCCAAAAATAGACTGAAGTAAGGCTGCCAAGAGGACTTGAAAGCGGGGCAGAATTGCAGGAAACCGATTTCAGGAGGTAGACTGGAATTGCATTGAAAGCATAGGAAAAGAGGCAGAACGTCCACAATGATGCACTTGGCCAAAAAGCGTGTATGCGTTTTTTCCTGAATATATTCAGGAAAAAATGCATACGCCCTTTTTGGCCAACCAAGCAAGCTTGCAAAGGAAATCTGCACTACAATGAAGTCTCACTTCCCCCCGGTCAAAAGGGCCATCTGAAAAAAGTGTAAAATCCAGAAAGGCAGGACAGGCCATGGAGAACTGGGAGCCTTGTTATGCTGATGGGCGGGATGTAAATTACCAACAGACACTCAGGAGAAGTGTATGGTGTTTCCTGAAACATCTAAAAAACAAAGCAACAGAGCCTAGGGCACTGCCACTTATGGTCCTATAGCTTAGGGAAATTAAAATCAAAAAGACACAGCCACCCCAAAGTTTGGGACGCCTCTGTTTACAAGAACCTCGTTTACCGTACAAGTTCAATATCACAGAAAGTGAAAAATGGATAAAGAATTTGTGGTACTTACATACAATGCAGTATCACTCAGCAATGAAATCTATGTCATCAGGCCCGTAGCAGCATAATGAGTGATTTCAGGTACGATGATTCTAACTGAAATAAGTCACACAGAAAAAGAAACATCATAAGATATCAGTAATACACGGAATGTAAACTTGGCTACACAGGAACTGAATTACAGAACAGAACAGGGTCTCAAATTTAGAAAACCAACTTATGCTTGCTTAAGGGTAAAGGTGAGTTGGGGTGCTGCATAAAACCAGAGATTGAAATGAGCACAGATAAAGTTCCTTAAGCCAAATATGGAATAGACAAGAGCTACTCCTTGCTCAACGAAATGGACTCAACACCGCATATTAAACGCCTAAGAATGTACCTGACTAGTAAGTATCTTAAAACCTATGGATTGCTATGTCTCCGAAAGAGAATCAAGCATGTGTACAGGGGCATAAACGCAGCAGTGATAGGATTGGAGAGGTTCGTGAGCAAATGAAGACCCTTTGAAGTCATATTGCATGGTACCCATTCCACGGGTTTCAACTCTCCAGGTTTAAGGTATTCTTCCTTCAGCTAAAACATGCATGTGGAACCTAGAGTATGATCAAACATGTGATCGGGAGACGTGTTCAAATATGTCTCAGTTTTCCTACCCTGGTACTCGGGTGCAACATTCCAGACGCTTTACTAACACTCTCCCCACTTGGAGAGTCAGTCCCTTTAACCTCCTGTTTGGCCTAGTTTGCAATTTCTGTGGAAGATGAACAGGAATAGCGAGAACCAATGAGAGACTAGCTGGAGGTGTCTGGATGGGCAAATTTAACTCTCATTTCCCACCAGGAAGAGGAATTAACCAAAGGCTCAGCGTGCCGTGCCGGAACCAGATTAGGGCCTGAAGCCATCCTGCGGTGTTGCGGCCAGGTCACAAGAAAGCGAGTTGAAGAAAGGAGCTCAGGGGCACTGTAATTCACAAACCTGCAGAGTTATAAATGACAGCTATCGTCCAAAAATACACTGAAGTAAGGCTGCCAAGAGGACTTGAAAGCGGGGCAGAATTGCAGGAAACCGATTTCAGGAGGTAGACTGGAATTGCATTGAAAGCATAGGAAAAGAGGCAGAACGTCCACAATGATGCACTTGGCCAAAAAGGGCGTATGCGTTTTTCCTGAATATATTCAGGAAAAAACGCATACGCCCTTTTTGGCCAACCAAGCAAGCTTGCAAAGGAAATCTGCACTACAATGAAGTCTCACTTCCCCCCGGTCAAAAGGGCCATCTGAAAAAAGTGTAAAATCCAGAAAGGCAGGACAGGCCATGGAGAACTGGGAGCCTTGTTATGCTGATGGGCGGGATGTAAATTGCCAACAGACACTCGGGAGAAGTGTATGGTGTTTCCTGAAACATCTAAAAAACAAAGCAACAGAGCCTAGGGCACTTCCACTTATGGTCCTATAGCTTAGGGAAATTAAAATCAAAAAGACACAGCCACCCCAAAGTTTGGGACGCCTCTGTTTACAAGAACCTCGTTTACCGTACAAGTTCAATATCACAGAAAGTGAAAAATGGATAAAGAATTTGTGGTACTTACATACAATGCAGTATCACTCAGCAATGAAATCTATGTCATCAGGCCCGTAGCAGCATAATGAGTGATTTCAGGTACGATGATTCTAACTGAAATAAGTCACACAGAAAAAGAAACATCATAAGATATCAGTAATACACGGAATGTAAACTTGGCTACACAGGAACTGAATTACAGAACAGAACAGGGTCTCAAATTTAGAAAACCAACTTATGCCTGCTTAAGGGTAAAGGTGAGTTGGGGTGCTGCATAAAACCAGAGATTGAAATGAGCACAGATAAAGTTCCTTAAGCCAAATATGGAATAGACAAGAGCTACTCCTTGCTCAACGAAATGGACTCAACACCGCATATTAAACGCCTAAGAATGTACCTGACTAGTAAGTATCTTAAAACCTATGGATTGCTATGTCTCCGAAAGAGAATCAAGCATGTGTACAGGGGCATAAACGCAGCAGTGATAGGATTGGAGAGGTTCGGTGAGCAAATGGAGACCCTTTGAAGTCATATTGCATGGTACCCATTCCACGGGTTTCAACTACCCAGGTTTTAGGTATTCTTCCTTCAGCTAAAACATGCATGTGGAACCCAGAGTATGATCAACCATGTGATCGGGAGACGTGTTCAAATATGTCTCAGTTTTCGTACCCTGGTACTCGGGTGCAACATTCCAGACGCTTTACTAACACTCTCCCCACTTGGAGAGTCAGCGCCTTTAACCTCCTGTTTGGCACAGTTTGCAATTTCTGCGGAAGATGAACAGGAATAGCGAGAACCAATGAGAGGCTAGCTGGAGGTGTCTGGACGGGCAAATTTAACTCTCATTTCCCACCAGGAAGAGGAAATAACCGAAGGCTCAGCGTGCCGTGCCGGAACCAGATTAGGGCCTGAAGCCATCCTGCGGTGTTGCGGCCAGCTCAAAAGAAAGCGAGTTGAAGAAAGGAGCTCAGGGGCACTGTAATTCACAAACCTGCAGAGTTATAAATGACAGCTATCGTCCAAAAATAGACTGAAGTAAGGCTGCCGAGAGGACTTGAAAGCGGGGCAGAATTGCAGGAAACCGATTTCAGGAGGTAGACTGGAATTGCATTGAAAGCATAGGAAAAGAGGCAGAACGTCCACAATGATGCACTTGGCCAAAAAGGGCGTATGCGTTTTTTCCTGAATATATTCAGGAAAAAACGCATACGCCCTTTTTGGCCAACCAAGCAAGCTTGCAAAGGAAATCTGCACTACAATGAAGTCTCACTTCCCCCCGGTCAAAAGGGCCATCTGAAAAAAGTGTAAAATCCAGAAAGGCAGGACAGGCCATGGAGAACTGGGAGCCTTGTTATGCTGATGGGCGGGATGTAAATTGCCAACAGACACTCGGGAGAAGTGTATGGTGTTTCCTGAAACATCTAAAAAACAAAGCAACAGAGCCTAGGGCACTTCCACTTATGGTCCTATAGCTTAGGGAAATTAAAATCAAAAAGACACAGCCACCCCAAAGTTTGGGACGCCTCTGTTTACAAGAACCTCGTTTACCGTACAAGTTCAATATCACAGAAAGTGAAAAATGGATAAAGAACTTGTGGTACTTACATACAATGCAGTATCACTCAGCAATGAAATCTATGTCATCAGGCCCGTAGCAGCATAATGAGTGATTTCAGGTACGATGATTCTAACTGAAATAAGTCACACAGAAAAAGAAACATCATAAGATATCAGTAATACACGGAATGGAAACTTGGCTACACAGGAACTGAATTACAGAACAGAACAGGGTCTCAAATTTAGAAAACCAACTTATGCTTGCTTAAGGGGAAAGGTGAGTTGGGGTGCTCCATAAAACCAGAGATTGAAATGAGCACAGATAAAGTTCCTTAAGCCAAATATGGAATAGACAAGAGCTACTCCTTGCTCAACGAAATGGACTCAACACCGCATATTAAACGCCTAAGAATGTACCTGACTAGTAAGTATCTTAAAACCTATGGATTGCTATGTCTCCGAAAGAGAATCAAGCATGTGTACAGGGGCATAAACGCAGCAGTGATAGGATTGGAGAGGTTCGGTGAGCAAATGAAGACCCTTTGAAATCATATTGCATGGTACCCATTCCACGGGTTTCAACTACCCTGGTTTTAGGTATTTTTCCTTCAGCTAAAACATGCATGTGGAACCCAGAGTATGATCAACCATGTGATCGGGAGACGTGTTCAAATATGTCTCAGTTTTCGTACCCTGGTACTCGGGTGCAACATTCCAGACGCTTTACTAACACTCTCCCCACTTGGAGAGTCAGCGCCTTTAACCTCCTGTTTGGCCCAGTTTGCAATTTCTGCGGAAGATGAACAGGAATTGCGAGAACCAATGAGAGGCTAGCTGGAGGTGTCTGGACGGGCAAATTTAACTCTTATTTCCCACCAGGAAGAGGAAATAACCGAAGGCTCAGCGTGCCGTGCCGGAACCAGATTAGGGCCTGAAGCCATCCTGCGGTGTTGCGGCCAGCTCAAAAGAAAGCGAGTTGAAGAAAGGAGCTCAGGGGCACTGTAATTCACAAACCTGCAGAGTTATAAATGACAGCTATCGTCCAAAAATAGACTGAAGTAAGGCTGCCGAGAGGACTTGAAAGCGGGGCAGAATTGCAGGAAACCGATTTCAGGAGGTAGACTGGAATTGCATTGAAAGCATAGGAAAAGAGGCAGAACGTCCACAATGATGCACTTGGCCAAAAAGGGCGTATGCGTTTTTTCCTGAATATATTCAGGAAAAAACGCATACGCCCTTTTTGGCCAACCAAGCAAGCTTGCAAAGGAAATCTGCACTACAATGAAGTCTCACTTCCCCCCGGTCAAAAGGGCCATCTGAAAAAAGGGTAAAATCCAGAAAGGCAGGACAAGCCATGGAGAACTGGGAGCCTTGTTATGCTGATGGGCGGGATGTAAATTGCCAACAGACACTCGGGAGAAGTGTATGGTGTTTCCTTAAACATCTAAAAAACAAAGCAACAGAGCCTAGGGCACTGCCACTTATGGTCCTATAGCTTAGGGAAATTAAAATCAAAAAGACACAGCCACCCCAAAGTTTGGGACGCCTCTGTTTACAAGAACCTCGTTTACAGTACAAGTTCAACATCGCAGAAAGTGAAAAATGGATAAAGAAGTTGTGGTATTTACTTACAAAGCAATATCACTCAGCAATGAAATCTATGTCATCAGGGCCTTAGCAGCACAATGAGTGGATTTAGGTATGATGATTCTAACTGAAATAAGTCACACAGAAAAAGAAACATCATAAGATATCAGTAATACACGGAATGTAAACTTGGCTACACAGGAACTGAATTACAGAACAGAACAGGTTCTCAAATTTAGAAAACCAACTTATGCTTGCTTAAGGGGAAAGGTGAGTTGGGGTGCTGCATAAAACCAGAGATTGAAATGAGCACAGATAAAGTTCCTTAAGCCAAATATGGAATAGACAAGAGCTACTCCTTGCTCAACGAAATGGACTCAACACCGCATATTAAACGCCTAAGAATGTACCTGACTAGTAAGTATCTTAAAACCTATGGATTGCTATGTCTCCGAAAGAGAATCAAGCATGTGTACAGGGGCATAAACGCAGCAGTGATAGGATTGGAGATGTTCGGTGAGCAAATGAAGACCCTTTGAAGTCATATTGCATGGTACCCATTACACGGGTCTCAACTCTCCAGGTTTAAGGTATTCTTCCTTCAGCTAAAACATGCATGTGGAACCCAGAGTATGATCAACCATGTGAACGGGAGACGTGTTCAAATATGTCTCAGTTTTCCTCCCCTGTTACTCGGTTGCAACTTTCCAGACGCTTTACTAACACTCTCCCCACTTGGAGAGTCAGCGCCTTTAACCTCCTGTTTGGCCCAGTTTGCAATTTCTGCGGAAGATGAACAGGAATAGCGAGAACCAATGAGAGGCTAGCTGGAGGTGTCTGGACGGGCAAATTTAACTCTCATTTCCCACCAGGAAGAGGAAATAACCAAAGGCTCAGTGTGCCGTACCGGAACCAGATTAGGGCCTGAAGCCATCCTGCGGTGTTGCAGCCAGCTCAAAAGAAAGCGAGTTGAAGAAAGGAGCTCAGGGGCACTGTAATTCACAAACCTGCAGAGTTATAAATGACAGCTATCGTCCAAAAATAGACTGAAGTAAGGCTGCCAAGAGGACTTGAAAGCGGGGCAGAATTGCAGGAAACCGATTTCAGGAGGTAGACTGGAATTGCATTGAAAGCATAGGAAAAGAGGCAGAACGTCCACAATGATGCACTTGGCCAAAAAGGGCGTATGCGTTTTTTCCTGAATATATTCAGGAAAAAACGCATACGCCCTTTTTGGCCAACCAAGCAAGCTTGCAAAGGAAATCTGCACTACAATGAAGTCTCACTTCCTCCCGGTCAAAAGGGCCATCTGAAAAAAGTGTAAAATCCAGAAAGGCAGGACAGGCCATGGAGAACTGGGAGCCTTGTTATGCTGATGGGCGGGATGTAAATTGCCAACAGACACTCGGGAGAAGTGTATGGTGTTTCCTGAAACATCTAAAAAACAAAGCAACAGAGCCTAGGGCACTTCCACTTATGGTCCTATAGCTTAGGGAAATTAAAATCAAAAAGACACAGCCACCCCAAAGTTTGGGACGCCTCTGTTTACAAGAACCTCGTTTACCGTACAAGTTCAATATCACAGAAAGTGAAAAATGGATAAAGAACTTGTGGTACTTACGTACAATGCAGTATCACTCAGCAATGAAATCTATGTCATCAGGCCCGTAGCAGCATAATGAGTGGATTCAGGTACGATGATTCTAACTGAAATAAGTCACACAGAAAAAGAAACATCATAAGATATCACTAATACACGGAATGTAAACTTGGCTACACAGGAACTGAATTACAGAACAGAACAGGGTCTCAAATTTAGAAAACCAACTTATGCTTGCTTAAGGGTAAAGGTGAGTTGGGGTGCTGCATAAAACCAGAGATTGAAATGAGCACAGATAAAGTTCCTTAAGCCAAATATGGAATAGACAAGAGCTACTCCTTGCTCAATGAAGTGGACTCAACACCGCATATTAAACGCCTAAGAATGTACCTGACTAGTAAGTATCTTAAAACCTATGGATTGCTATGTCTCCGAAAGAGAAACAAGCATGTGTACAGGGGCATAAACGCAGCAGTGATAGGATTGGAGAGGTTCGGTGAGCAAATGAAGACACTTTGAAGGCATATTGCATGGTACCCATTCCACGGGTTTCAAATACACAGGTTTAAGGTATTCTTCCTTCAGCTAAAACATGCATGTGGAACCCAAGTATGATCAACCATGTGAACGGGAGACGTGTTCAAATATGTCTCAGTTTTCCTCCCCTGGTACTCGGGTGCAACATTCCAGACGCTTTACTAACACTCTCCCGACTTGGAGAGTCAGTCCCTTTAACCTCCTGTTTGGCCCAGTTTGCAATTTCTGTGGAAGATGAACAGGAATAGCGAGAACCAATGAAAGAATAGCTGGAGGTGTCTGGTTGGGCAAATTTAACTCTCATTTCCCACCAGGAAGAGGAAATAACCAAAGGCTCAGCGTGCCGTGCCGGAACCAGATTAGGGCCTGAAGCCATCCTGCGGTGTTGCGGCCAGGTCACAAGAAAGCGAGTTGAAGAAACGAGCTCAGGGGCACTGTAATTCACAAACCTGCAGAGTTATTAATGAGAGCTATCGTCCAAAAATAGACTGAAGTAAGGCTGCCAAGAGGACTTGAATGCGGGGCAGAATTGCAGGAAACCGATTTCAGGAGGTAGACTTTAATTGCATTGAAAGCATAGGAAAAGAGGCAGAACGTCCACAATGATGCACTTGGCCAAAAAGGGCATATGCGTTTTTTCCTGAATATATTCAGGAAAAAACGCATACGCCCTTTTTGGCCAACCAAGCAAGCTTGCAAAGGAAATCTGCACTACAATGAAGTCTCACTTCCCCCCGGTCAAAAGGGCCATCTGAAAAAAGTGTAAAATCCAGAAAGGCAGGACAGGCCATGGAGAACTGGGAGCCTTGTTATGCTGATGGGCGGGATGTAAATTACCAACAGACACTCAGGAGAAGTGTATGGTGTTTCCTGAAACATCTAAAAAACAAAGCAACAGAGCCTAGGGCACTGCCACTTATGGTCCTATAGTTTAGGGAAATTAAAATCAAAAAGACACAGCCACCCCAAAGTTTGGGACGCCTCTGTTTACAAGAACCTCGTTTACAGTACAAGTTCAACATCGCAGAAATTGAAAAATGGATAAAGAAGTTGTGGTATTTACTTACAAAGCAATATCACTCAGCAATGAAATCTGTGTCATCAGGCCCTTAGCAGCACAATGAGTGGATTCAGGTATGATGATTCTAACTGAAATAAGTCACAAAGAAAAAGAAACATCATAAGATATCAGTAATACACGGAATGGAAACTTGGCTACACAGGAACTGAATTACAGAACAGAACAGGGTCTCAAATTTAGAAAACCAACTTATGCATGCTTAAGGGGAAAGGTGAGTTGGGGTGCTGCATAAAACCAGAGATTGAAATGAGCACAGATAAAGTTCCTTAAGCCAAATATGGAATAGACAAGAGCTACTCCTTGCTCAACGAAATGGACTCAACACCGCATATTAAACGCCTAAGAATGTACCTGACTAGTAAGTATCTTAAAACCTATGGATTGCTATGTCTCCGAAGGAAATCAAGCATGTGTACAGGGGCATAAATGCAGCAGTGATAGGATTGGAGAGGTTCGGTGAGCAAATGAAGGCCCTTTGAAGTCATATTGCATGGTACCCATTACACGGGTTTCAACTACCCAGGTTTTAGGTATTCTTCCTTCAGCTAAAATATGCATGTGGAACCTAGAGTATGATCAACCATGTGATCGGGAGATGTGTTCAAATATGTCTCAGTTTTCCTCCCCTGGTACTCGGGTGCAACATTCCAGATGCTTTACTAACACTCTCCCGACTTGGAGAGTCAGCGCCTTTAACCTCTTGTTTGGCCCAGTTTGCAATTTCTGCGGAAGATGAACAGGAATAGCGAGAACCAATGAGAGGCTAGCTGGAGGTGTCTGGACGGGCAAATTTAACTCTCATTTCCCACCAGGAAGAGGAAATAACCAAAGGCTCAGCGTGCCGTACCGGAACCAGATTAGGGCCTGAAGCCATCCTGCGGTGTTGCGGCCAGCTCAAAAGAAAGCGAGTTGAAGAAAGGAGCTCAGGGGCACTGTAATTCACAAACCTGCAGAGTTGTAAATGACAGCTATCGTCCAAAAATATACTGAAGTAAGGCTGCCAAGAGGACTTGAAAGCGGAGCAGAATTGCAGGAAACCGATTTCAGGAGGTAGACTGGAATTGCATTGAAAGCATAGGGAAAGAGACAGAACGTCCACAATGATGCACTTGGCCAAAAAGGGCATATGCGTTTTTTCCTGAATATATTCAGGAAAAAACGCATACGCCCTTTTTGGCCAACCAAGCAAGCTTGCAAAGGAAATCTGCACTACAATGAAGTCTCACTTCCCCCCGGTCAAAAGGGCCATCTGAAAATAGTGTAAAATCCAAAAAGGCAGGACAGGCCATGGAGAACTGGGAGCCTTGTTATGCTGATGGGCGGGATGTAAATTGCCAACAACCACTCGGGAAAAGTGTATGGTGTTTCCTGAAACATCTAAAAAACAAAGCAACAGAACCTAGGGCACTTCCACTTATGGTCCTATAGCTTAGGGAAATTAAAATCTAAAAGACACAGCCACCCCAAAGTTTGGAACGGCTCTGTTTACAAGAACCTCGTTTACAGTACAAGTTCAACATCGCAGAAAGTGAACAATGGATAAAGAAGTTGTGGTATTTACTTACAAAGCAATATCACTCAGCAATGAAATCTGTGTCATCAGGCCCTTAGCAGCACAATGAGTGGATTCAGGTATGATGATTCTAACTGAAATAAGTCACACAGAAAAAGAAACATCATAAGATATCAGTAATACACAGAATGGAAACTTGGCTACACAGGAACTGAATTACAGAACAGAACAGGGTCTCAAATTTAGAAAACCAACTTATGCTTGCTTAAGGGGAAAGGTGAGTTGGGGTGCTGCATAAAACCAGAGATTGAAATGAGCACAGATAAAGTTCCTTAAGCCAAATATGGAATAGACAAGAGCTACTCCTTGCTCAACGAAATGGACTCAACACCCCATATTAAACGCCTAAGAATGTACCTGACTAGTAAGTATCTTAAAACCTATGGATTGCTATGTCTCCAAAAGAGAATCAAGCATGTGTACAGGGGCATAAACACAGCAGTGATAGGATTGGAGAGGTTCGTGAGCGAATGAAGACCCTTTGAAGTCATATTGCATGGTACCCATTCCACAGGTTTCAACTACCCAGGTTTAAGGTATTCTTCCTTCATCTAAAACATGCATGTGGAACCTAGAGTATGATCAACCATGTGATCGGGAAACGTGTTCAAATATGTCTCAGTTTTCGTACCCTGGTACTCGGGTGCAACATTCCAGACGCTTTACTAACACTCTCCCCACTTGGAGAGTCAGTCCCTTTAACCACCTGTTTGGCCCAGTTTGCAATTTCTGTGGAAGATGAACAGGAATAGCGAGAACCAATGAAAGACTAGCTGGAGGTGTCTGGATGGGCAAATTTAACTCTCATTTCCCACCAGGAAGAGGAATTAACCAAAGGCTCAGCGTGCCATGCCGGAACCACATTAGGGCCTGAAGACATCCTGCGGTGTTGCGGCCAGCTCACAAGAAAGCGAGTTGAAGAAAGGAGCTCAGGGGCACTGTAATTCACAAACCTGCAGAGTTATAAATGACAGCTATTGTCCAAAAATAGACTGAAGTAAGGCTGCCAAGAGGACTTGAAAGCGGGGCAGAATTGCAGGAAACCGATTTCAGGAGGTAGACTCGAATTGCATTGAAAGCATAGGAAAAGAGGCAGAACGTCCACAATGATGCACTTGGCCAAAAAGGGCGTATGCGTTTTTTCCTGAATATATTCAGGAAAAAACGCATACGCCCTTTTTGGCCAACCAAGCAAGCTTGCAAAGGAAATCTGCACTACAATGAAGTCTCACTTCCCCCCGGTCAAAAGGGCCATCTGAAAAAAGTGTAAAATCCAGAAAGGCAGGACAGGCCATGGAGAACTGGGAGCCTTGTTATGCTGATGGGCGGGATGTAAATTACCAACAGACACTCAGGAGAAGTGTATGGTGTTTCCTGAAACATCTAAAAAACAAAGCAACAGAGCCTAGGGCACTGCCACTTATGGTCCTATAGCTTAGGGAAATTAAAATCAAAAAGACACAGCCACCCCAAAGTTTGGGACGCCTCTGTTTACAAGAACCTCGTTTACAGTACAAGTTCAACATCGCAGAAATTGAAAAATGGATAAAGAACTTGTGGTATTTACTTACAAAGCAATATCACTCAGCAATGAAATCTGTGTCATCAGGCCCTTAGGAGCACAATGAGTGGATTCAGGTATGATGATTCTAACTGAAATAAGTCACACAGAAAAAGAAACATCATAAGATATCAGTAATACACGGAATGGAAACTTGGCTACACAGGAACTGAATTACAGAACAGAACAGGGTCTCAAATTTAGAAAACCAACTTATGCTTGCTTAAGGGGAAAGGTGAGTTGGGGTGCTGCATAAAACCAGAGATTGAAATGAGCACAGATAAAGTTCCTTAAGCCAAATATGGAATAGACAAGAGCTACTCCTTGCTCAACGAAATGGACTCAACACCCCATATTAAACGCCTAAGAATGTACCTGACTAGTAAGTATCTTAAAACCTATGGATTGCTATGTCTCCGAAAGAGAATCAAGCATGTGTACAGGGGCATAAACGCAGCAGTGATAGGATTGGAGAGGTTCGGTGAGCAAATGAAGACCCTTTGAAGTCATATTGCATGGTACCCATTCCACGGGTTTCAACTACCCAGGTTTTAGGTATTCTTCCTTCAGCTAAAACATGCATGTGGAACCTAGAGTATGATCAACCATGTGAATGGGAGACGTGTTCAAATATGTCCCAGTTTTCCTCCCCTGGTACTCGGGTGCAACATTCCAGACGCTTTACTAACACTCTCCCCACTTGGAAAGTCAGCGCCTTTAACCTCCTGTTTGGCCCAGTTTGCAATTTCTGCGGAAGATGAACAGGAATAGCGAGAACCAATGAGAGGCTAGCTGGAGGTGTCTGGACGGGCAAATTTAACTCTCATTTCCCACCAGGAAGAGGAATTAACCAAAGGCTCAGCATGCCGGGCCGGAACCAGATTAGGGCCTGAAGCCATCCTGCGGTGTTGCGGCCAGGTCACAAGAAAGCGAGTTGAAGAAAGGAGCTCAGGGGCACTGCAATTGACAAACCAGCAGAGTTATAAATGACAGCTATCGTCCAAAAATAGACTGAAGTAAGGCTGCGAAGAGGACTTGAAAGCGGGGCAGAATTGCAGGAAACCGATTTCAGGAGGTAGACTGGAATTGCATTGAAAGCATAGGCAAAGAGGCAGAACGTCCACAATGATGCACTTGGCCAAAAAGGGCGTATGCGTTTTTTCCTGAATATATTCAGGAAAAAACGCATACGCCCTTTTTGGCCAACCAAGCAAGCTTGCAAAGGAAATCTGCACTACAATGAAGTCTCACTTCCCCCCGGTCAAAAGGGCCATCTGAAAAAAGTGTAAAATCCAGAAAGGCAGGACAGGCCATGGAGAACTGGGAGCCTTGTTATGCTGATGGGCGGGATGTAAATTACCAACAGACACTCAGGAGAAGTGTATGGTGTTTCCTGAAACATCTAAAAAACAAAGCAACAGAGCCTAGGGCACTGCCACTTATGATCCTATAGCTTAGGGAAATTAAAATCAAAAAGACACAGCCACCCCAAAGTTTGGGACGCCTCTGTTTACAAGAACCTCGTTTACAGTACAAGTTCAACATCGCAGAAATTGAAAAATGGATAAAGAAGTTGTGGTATTTACTTACAAAGCAATATCACTCAGCAATGAAATCTGTGTCATCAGGCCCTTAGCAGCACAATGAGTGGATTCAGGTATGATGATTCTAACTGAAATAAGTCACACAGAAAAAGAAACATCATAAGATATCAGTAATACACGGAATGTAAACTTGGCTACACAGGAACTGCATTCCAAAACAGAACAGGGTCTCAAATTTAGAAAACCAACTTATGCTTGCTTAAGGGGAAAGGTGAGTTGGGGTGCTGCATAAAACCAGAGATTGAAATGAGCACAGATAAAGTTCCTTAAGCCAAATATGGAATAGACAAGAGCTACTCCTTGCTCAACGAAATGGACTCAACACCCCATATTAAACGCCTAAGAATGTACCTGACTAGTAAGTATCTTAAAACCTATGGATTGCTATGTCTCCAAAAGAGAATCAAGCATGTGTACAGGGGCATAAACACAGCAGTGATAGGATTGGAGAGGTTCGTGAGCGAATGAAGACCCTTTGAAGTCATATTGCATGGTACCCATTCCACAGGTTTCAACTACCCAGGTTTAAGGTATTCTTCCTTCATCTAAAACATGCATGTGGAACCTAGAGTATGATCAACCATGTGATCGGGAAACGTGTTCAAATATGTCTCAGTTTTCGTACCCTGGTACTCGGGTGCAACATTCCAGACGCTTTACTAACACTCTCCCCACTTGGAGAGTCAGTCCCTTTAACCACCTGTTTGGCCCAGTTTGCAATTTCTGTGGAAGATGAACAGGAATAGCGAGAACCAATGAAAGACTAGCTGGAGGTGTCTGGATGGGCAAATTTAACTCTCATTTCCCACCAGGAAGAGGAATTAACCAAAGGCTCAGCGTGCCATGCCGGAACCACATTAGGGCCTGAAGACATCCTGCGGTGTTGCGGCCAGCTCACAAGAAAGCGAGTTGAAGAAAGGAGCTCAGGGGCACTGTAATTCACAAACCTGCAGAGTTATAAATGACAGCTATTGTCCAAAAATAGACTGAAGTAAGGCTGCCAAGAGGACTTGAAAGCGGGGCAGAATTGCAGGAAACCGATTTCAGGAGGTAGACTCGAATTGCATTGAAAGCATAGGAAAAGAGGCAGAACGTCCACAATGATGCACTTGGCCAAAAAGGGCGTATGCGTTTTTTCCTGAATATATTCAGGAAAAAACGCATACGCCCTTTTTGGCCAACCAAGCAAGCTTGCAAAGGAAATCTGCACTACAATGAAGTCTCACTTCCCCCCGGTCAAAAGGGCCATCTGAAAAAAGTGTAAAATCCAGAAAGGCAGGACAGGCCATGGAGAACTGGGAGCCTTGTTATGCTGATGGGCGGGATGTAAATTACCAACAGACACTCAGGAGAAGTGTATGGTGTTTCCTGAAACATCTAAAAAACAAAGCAACAGAGCCTAGGGCACTGCCACTTATGGTCCTATAGCTTAGGGAAATTAAAATCAAAAAGACACAGCCACCCCAAAGTTTGGGACGCCTCTGTTTACAAGAACCTCGTTTACAGTACAAGTTCAACATCGCAGAAATTGAAAAATGGATAAAGAACTTGTGGTATTTACTTACAAAGCAATATCACTCAGCAATGAAATCTGTGTCATCAGGCCCTTAGGAGCACAATGAGTGGATTCAGGTATGATGATTCTAACTGAAATAAGTCACACAGAAAAAGAAACATCATAAGATATCAGTAATACACGGAATGGAAACTTGGCTACACAGGAACTGAATTACAGAACAGAACAGGGTCTCAAATTTAGAAAACCAACTTATGCTTGCTTAAGGGGAAAGGTGAGTTGGGGTGCTGCATAAAACCAGAGATTGAAATGAGCACAGATAAAGTTCCTTAAGCCAAATATGGAATAGACAAGAGCTACTCCTTGCTCAACGAAATGGACTCAACACCCCATATTAAACGCCTAAGAATGTACCTGACTAGTAAGTATCTTAAAACCTATGGATTGCTATGTCTCCGAAAGAGAATCAAGCATGTGTACAGGGGCATAAACGCAGCAGTGATAGGATTGGAGAGGTTCGGTGAGCAAATGAAGACCCTTTGAAGTCATATTGCATGGTACCCATTCCACGGGTTTCAACTACCCAGGTTTTAGGTATTCTTCCTTCAGCTAAAACATGCATGTGGAACCTAGAGTATGATCAACCATGTGAATGGGAGACGTGTTCAAATATGTCCCAGTTTTCCTCCCCTGGTACTCGGGTGCAACATTCCAGACGCTTTACTAACACTCTCCCCACTTGGAAAGTCAGCGCCTTTAACCTCCTGTTTGGCCCAGTTTGCAATTTCTGCGGAAGATGAACAGGAATAGCGAGAACCAATGAGAGGCTAGCTGGAGGTGTCTGGACGGGCAAATTTAACTCTCATTTCCCACCAGGAAGAGGAATTAACCAAAGGCTCAGCGTGCCATGCCGGAACCACATTAGGGCCTGAAGCCATCCTGCGGTGTTGCGGCCAGGTCACAAGAAAGCGAGTTGAAGAAAGGAGCTCAGGGGCACTGCAATTGACAAACCAGCAGAGTTATAAATGACAGCTATCGTCCAAAAATAGACTGAAGTAAGGCTGCGAAGAGGACTTGAAAGCGGGGCAGAATTGCAGGAAACCGATTTCAGGAGGTAGACTGGAATTGCATTGAAAGCATAGGCAAAGAGGCAGAACGTCCACAATGATGCACTTGGCCAAAAAGGGCGTATGCGTTTTTTCCTGAATATATTCAGGAAAAAACGCATACGCCCTTTTTGGCCAACCAAGCAAGCTTACAAAGGAAATCTGCACTACAATGAAGTCTCACTTCCCCCCGGTCAAAAGGGCCATCTGAAAAAAGTGTAAAATCCAGAAAGGCAGGACAGGCCATGGAGAACTGGGAGCCTTGTTATGCTGATGGGCGGGATGTAAATTACCAACAGACACTCAGGAGAAGTGTATGGTGTTTCCTGAAACATCTAAAAAACAAAGCAACAGAGCCTAGGGCACTGCCACTTATGATCCTATAGCTTAGGGAAATTAAAATCAAAAAGACACAGCCACCCCAAAGTTTGGGACGCCTCTGTTTACAAGAACCTCGTTTACAGTACAAGTTCAACATCGCAGAAATTGAAAAATGGATAAAGAAGTTGTGGTATTTACTTACAAAGCAATATCACTCAGCAATGAAATCTGTGTCATCAGGCCCTTAGCAGCACAATGAGTGGATTCAGGTATGATGATTCTAACTGAAATAAGTCACACAGAAAAAGAAACATCATAAGATATCAGTAATACACGGAATGGAAACTTGGCTACACAGGAACTGAATTACAGAACAGAACAGGGTCTCAAATTTAGAAAACCAACTTATGCTTGCTTAAGGGGAAAGGTGAGTTGGGGTGCTGCATAAAACCAGAGATTGAAATGAGCACAGATAAAGTTCCTTAAGCCAAATATGGAATAGACAAGAGCTACTCCTTGCTCAACGAAATGGACTCAACACCCCATATTAAACGCCTAAGAATGTACCTGACTAGTAAGTATCTTAAAACCTATGGATTGCTATGTCTCCGAAAGAGAATCAAACATGTGTACAGGGGCATAAACGCAGCAGTGATAGGATTGGAGAGGTTCGGTGAGCAAATGAAGACCCTTTGAAGTCATATTGCATGGTACCCATTCCATGGGTTTCAACTACCCAGGTTTTAGGTATTCTTCCTCAGCTAAAACATGCATGTGGAACCCAAGTATGATCAACCATGTGAATGGGAGACGTGTTCAAATATGTCTCAGTTTTCCTCCCCTGGTACTCGGGTGCAACATTCCAGACGCTTTACGAACACTCTCCCCACTTGGAGAGTCAGCGCCTTTAACCTCCTGTTTGGCCCAGTTTGCAATTTCTGCGGAAGATGAACAGGAATAGCGAGAACCAATGAGAGGCTAGCTGGAGGTGTCTGGACGGGCAAATTTAACTCTCATTTCCCACCAGGAAGAGGAAATAACCAAAGGCTCAGTGTGCCGTGCCGGACCAGATTAGGGCCTGAAGCCATCCTGCAGTGTTGCGGCCAGCTCAAAAGAAAGCGAGTTGAAGAAAGGAGCTCAGGGGCACTGTAATTCACAAACCTGCAGAGTTATAAATGACAGCTATCGTCCAAAAATAGACTGAAGTAAGGCTGCCAAGAGGACTTGAAAGCGGGGCAGAATTGCAGGAAACCGATTTCAGGAGGTAGACTGGAATTGCATTGAAAGCATAGGAAAAGAGGCAGAACGTCCACAATGATGCACTTGGCCAAAAAGGGCGTATGTGTTTTTTCCTGAATATATTCAGGAAAAAACGCATACGCCCTTTTTGGCCAACCAAGCAAGCTTGCAAAGGAAATCTGCACTACAATGAAGTCTCACTTCCCCCCGGTCAAAAGGGCCATCTGAAAAAAGTGTAAAATCCAGAAAGGCAGGACAGGCCATGGAGAACTGGGAGCCTTGTTATGCTGATGGGCGGGATGTAAATTACCAACAGACACTCATGAGAAGTGTATGGTGTTTCCTGAAACATCTAAAAAACAAAGCAACAGAGCCTAGGGCACTGCCACTTATGGTCCTATAGCTTAGGGAAATTAAAATCAAAAAGACACAGCCACCCCAAAGTTTGGGACGCCTCTGTTTACAAGAACCTCGTTTACAGTACAAGTTCAACATCGCAGAAAGTGAAAAATGGATAAAGAAGTTGTGGTATTTACTTACAAAGCAATATCACTCAGCAATGAAATCTGTGTCATCAGGCCCTTAGCAGCACAATGAGTGGATTCAGGTATGATGATTCTAACTGAAATAAGTCACACAGAAAAAGAAACATCATAAGATATCAGTAATACACGGAATGTAAACTTGGCTACACAGGAACTGCATTCCAAAACAGAACAGGGTCTCAAATTTAGAAAACCAACTTATGCTTGCTTAAGGGGAAAGGTGAGTTGGGGTGCTGCATAAAACCAGAGATTGAAATGAGCACAGATAAAGTTCCTTAAGTCAAATATGGAATAGACAAGAGCTACTCCTTGCTCAACGAAATGGACTCAACACCCCATATTAAACGCCTAAGAATGTACCTGACTAGTAAGTATCTTAAAACCTATGGATTGCTATGTCTCCAAAAGAGAATCAAGCGTGTGTACAGGGGCATAAACGCAGCAGTGATAGGATTGGAGAGGTTCGGTGAGCAAATGAAGACCCTTTGAAGTCATATTGCATGGTACCCCTTCCACGGGTCTCAACTCTCCAGGTTTAAGGTATTCTTCCTTCAGCTAAAACATGCATGTGGAACCCAAGTATGATCAACCATGTGAACGGGAGACGTGTTCAAATATGTCTCAGTTTTCCTCCCCTGGTACTCGGGTGCAACATTCCAGACGCTTTACTAACACTCTCCCGACTTGGAGAGTCAGTCCCTTTAACCTCCTGTTTGGCCCAGTTTGCAATTTCTGCGGAAGATGAACAGGAATAGCGAGAACCAATGAGAGACTAGCTGGAGGTGTCTGAACGGGCTTATTTAACTCTCATTCCCCACCAGGAAGAGGAATTAACCAAAGGCTCAGCATGCCGGGCCGGAACCAGATTAGGGCCTGAAGCCATCCTGCGGTGTTGCGGCCAGGTCACAAGAAAGCGAGTTGAAGAAAGGAGCTCAGGGGCACTGTAATTCACAAACCTGCAGAGTTATAAATGACAGCTATCGTCCAAAAATAGACTGAAGTAAGGCTGCCAAGAGGACTTGAAAGCGGGGCAGAATTGCAGGAAACCGATTTCAGGAGGTAGACTGGAATTGCATTGAAAGCATAGGAAAAGAGGCAGAACGTCCACAATGATGCACTTGGCCAAAAAGGGCGTATGCGTTTTTTCCTGAATATATTCAGGAAAAAACGCATACGCCCTTTTTGGCCAAACAAGCAAGCTTGCAAAGGAAATCTGCACTACAATGAAGTCTCACTTCCCCCCAGTCAAAAGGGCCATCTGAAAAAAGTGTAAAATCCAGAAAGGCAGGACAGGCCATGGAGAACTGGGAGCCTTGTTATGCTGAAGGGCGGGATGTAAATTGCCAACAAACACTTGGGAGAAGTGTATGGTGTTTCCTGAAACATCTAAAAAACAAAGCAACAGAGCCTAGGGCACTGCCACTTATGGTCCTATAGCTTAGGGAATTTAAAATCAAAAGACACAGCCACCCCAAAATTTCGAACGGCTCTGTTTACAAGAACCTCGTTTACAGTACAAGTTCAACATCGCAGAAATTGAAAAATGGATAAAGAAGTTGTGGTATTTACTTACAAAGCAATATCACTCAGCAATGAAATCTGTGTCATCAGGCCCTTAGCAGCACAGTGAGTGGATTCAGGTATGATGATTCTAACTGAAATAAGTCACACAGAAAAAGAAACATCATAAGATATCAGTAATACACGGAATGGAAACTTAGCTACACAGGAACTGAATTACAGAACAGAACAGGGTCTCAAATTTAGAAAACCAACTTATGCTTGCTTAAGGGGAAAGGTGAGTTGGGGTGCTGCATAAAACCAGAGATTGAAATGAGCACAGATAAAGTTCCTTAAGCCAAATATGGAATAGACAAGAGCTACTCCTTGCTCAACGAAATGGACTCAACACCGCATATTAAACGCCTAAGAATGTACCTGACTAGTAAGTATCTTAAAACCTATGGATTGCTATGTCTCCGAAAGAGAATCAAGCATGTGTACAGGGGCATAAACACAGCAGTGATAGGATTGGAGAGGTTCGGTGAGCAAATGAAGACCCTTTGAAGTCATATTGCATGGTACCCATTCCACGGGTTTCAACTACCCAGGTTTAAGGTATTCTTCCTTCAGCTAAAACATGCATGTGGAACCTAGAGTATGATCAACCATGTGATCGGGAGACGTGTTCAAATATGTCTCGGTTTTCGTACCCTGGTACTTGGGTGCAACATTCCAGACACTTTACTAACACTCTCCCCACTTGGAGAGTCAGTCCCTTTAACCTCCTTTTTGGCCCAGTTTGCAATTTCTGTGGAAGATGAACAGGAATAGCGAGAACCAATGAGAGACTAGCTGGAGGTGTCTGGATGGGCAAATTTAACTCTCATTTCCCACCAGGAAGAGGAATTAACCAAAGGCTCAGCGTGCCGTGCCAGAACCAGATTAGGGCCTGAAGACATCCTGCGGTGTTGCGGCCAGGTCACAAGAAAGCGAGTTGAAGAAAGGAGCTCAGGAGCACAGTAATTCACAAACCTGCAGAGTTATAAATGACAGCTATCGTCCAAAAATAGACTGAAGTAAGGCTGCCAAGAGGACTTGAAAGCGGGGCAGAATTGCAGGAAACCGATTTCAGGAGGTAGACTGGAATTGCATTGAAAGCATAGGAAAAGAGGCAGAACGTCCACAATGATGCACTTGGCCAAAAAGGGCGTATGCGTTTTTTCCTGAATATATTCAGGAAAAAACGCATACGCCCTTTTTGGCCAACCAAGCAAGCTTGCAAAGGAAATCTGCACTACAATGAAGTCTCACTTCCCCCCGGTCAAAAGGGCCATCTGAAAAAAGTGTAAAATCCAGAAAGGCAGGACAGGCCATGGAGAACTGGGAGCCTTGTTATGCTGATGGGCGGGATGTAAATTACCAACAGACACTCAGGAGAAGTGTATGGTGTTTCCTGAAACATCTAAAAAACAAAGCAACAGAGCCTAGGGCACTGCCACTTATGGTCCTATAGCTTAGGGAAATTAAAATCAAAAAGACACAGCCACCCCAAAGTTTGGGACGCCTCTGTTTACAAGAACCTCGTTTACAGTACAAGTTCAACATCGCAGAAATTGAAAAATGGATAAAGAAGTTGTGGTATTTACTTACAAAGCAATATCACTCAGCAATGAAATCTGTGTCATCAGGACCTTAGCAGCACAATGAGTGGATTCAGGTATGATGATTCTAACTGAAATAAGTCACACAGAAAAAGAAACATCATAAGATATCAGTAATACACGGAATGGAAACTTGGCTACACAGGAACTGAATTACAGAACAGAACAGGGTCTCAAATTTAGAAAACCAACTTATGCTTGCTTAAGGGGAAAGGTGAGTTGGGGTGCTGCATAAAACCAGAGATTGAAATGAGCACAGATAAAGTTCCTTAAGCCAAATATGGAATAGAAAAGAGCTACTCCTTGCTCAACGAAATGGACTCAACACCCCATATTAAACGCCTAAGAATGTACCTGACTAGTAAGTATCTTAAAACCTATGGATTGCTATGTCTCCGAAAGAGAATCAAGCATGTGTACAGGGGCATAAACGCAGCAGTGATAGGATTGGAGAGGTTCGGTGAGCATATGAAGACCCTTTGAAGTCATATTGCATGGTACCCATTCCACGGGTCTCAACTCTCCAGGTTTAAGGTATTCTTCCTTCAGCTAAAACATGCATGTGGAACCCATAGTATGATCAACCATGTGAACGGGAGACGTGTTCAAATATGTCTCAGTTTTCCTCCCCTGGTACTCGGGTGCAACATTCCAGACCCTTTACTAACACTCTCCCGACTTGGAGAGTCAGTCCCTTTAACCTCCTGTTTGGCCCAGTTTGCAATTTCTGCGGAAGATGAACAGGAATAGCGAGAACCAATGAGAGGCTAGCTGGAGGTGTCTGGACGGGCAAATTTAACTCTCATTTCCCACCAGGAAGAGGAATTAACCAAAGGCGCAGCATGCCGTGCCGAAACCAGATTAGGGCCTGAAGCCATCCTGCGGTGTTGCGGCCAGCTCAAAAGAAAGCGAGTTGAAGAAAGGAGCTCAGGGGCACTGCAATTGACAAACCAGCAGAGTTATAAATGACAGCTATCATCCAAAAATAGACTGAAGTAAGGCTGCCAAGAGGACTTGAAAGCGGGGCAGAATTGCAGGAAACCGATTTCAGGAGGTAGACTGGAATTGCATTGAAAGCATAGGAAAAGAGGCAGAACGTCCACAATGATGCACTTGGCCAAAAAGGGCGTATGCGTTTTTTCCTGAATATATTCAGGAAAAAACGCATACGCCCTTTTTGGCCAACCAAGCAAGCTTGCAAAGGAAATCTGCACTACAATGAAGTCTCACTTCCCCCCGGTCAAAAGGGCCATCTGAAAAAAGTGTAAAATCCAGAAAGGCAGGACAGGCCATGGAGAACTGGGAGCCTTGTTATGCTGATGGGCGGGATGTAAATTGCCAACAACCACTCGGGAGAAGTGTATGGTGTTTCCTGAAACATCTAAAAAACAAAGCAACAGAACCTAGGGCACTTCCACTTATGGTCCTATAGCTTAGGGAAATTAAAATCAAAAAGACACAGCCACCCCAAAGTTTGGAACGGCTCTGTTTACAAGAACCTCGTTTACAGTACAAGTTCAACATCGCAGAAAGTGAAAAATGGATAAAGAACTTGTGGTACTTACGTACAATGCAGTATCACTCAGCAATGAAATCTATGTCATCAGGCCCTTAGCAGCACAATGAGTGGATTCAGGTATGATGATTCTAACTGAAATAAGTCACACAGAAAAAGAAACATCATAAGATATCAGTAATACACGGAATGGAAACTTGGCTACACAGGAACTGAATTACAGAACAGAACAGGGTCTCAAATTTAGAAAACCAACTTATGCTTGCTTAAGGGGAAAGGTGAGTTGGGGTGCTGCATAAAACCAGAGATTGAAATGAGCACAGATAAAGTTCCTTAAGCCAAATATGGAATAGACAAGTGCTACTTCTTGCTCAACGAAATGGACTCAACACCGCATATTAAACGCCTAAGAATGTACCTGACTAGTAAGTATCTTAAAACCTATGGATTGCTATGTCTCCGAAGGAGAATCAAGCATGTGTACAGGGGCATAAACGCAGCAGTGATAAGATTGGAGAGGTTCGGTGAGCAAATGAAGACCCTTTGAAATCATATTGCATGGTACCCATTACACGGGTTTCAACTACCCAGGTTTTAGGTATTCTTCCTTCAGCTAAAACATGCATGTGGAAACTAGAGTATGATCAACCATGTGATCGGGAGACGTGTTCAAATATGTCTCAGTTTTCCTCCCCTGGTACTCGGGTGCAACATTCCAGACGCTTTACTAACACTCTCCCCACTTGGAGAATCAGCGCCTTTAACCTCCTGTTTGGCACAGTTTGCAATTTCTGCGGAAGATGAACAGGAATAGCGAGAACCAATGAGAGGCTAGCTGGAGGTGTCTGGACGGGCAAATTTAACTCTCATTTCCCACCAGGAAGAGGAAATAACCAAAGGCTCAGCATGCCATACCGGAATCAGATTAGGGCCTGAAGCCATCCTGCGGTGTTGCGGCCAGCTCACAAGAAAGCGAGTTGAAGAAAGGAGCTCAGGGGCACTGTAATTCACAAACCTGCAGAGTTATAAATGACAGCTATCGTCCAAAAATAGACTGAAGTAAGGCTGCCAAGAGGACTTGAAAGCGGACCTGAATTGCAGGAACCCGATTTCAGGAGGTAGACAGGAATTGCATTTCAAGCATAGGAAAAGAGGCAGAACGTCCACAGTGATGCACTTGGCCAAAAAGGGCGTATGCGTTTCTTCCTGAATATATTCAGGAAAAAACGCATACGCCCTTTTTGGCCAACCAAGCAAGCTTGCAAAGGAAATCTGCACTACAATGAAGTCTCACTTCCCCCCGGTCAAAAGGGCCATCTGAAAAAAGTGTAAAATCCAGAAATGCAGGACAGGCCATGGAGAACTGGGAGCCTTGTTATGCTGATTGCCGGGATGTAAATTCCCAACAGCCACTCCGGAGAAGTGTATGGTGTTTCCTGAAACATCTAAAAAACAAAGCAACAGAGCCTAGTGCACTTCCACTTATGGTCCTATAGCTTAGGGAAATTAAAATCAAAAAGACACAGCCACCCCAAAGTTTGGGACGCCTCTGTTTACAAGAACCTCGTTTACCGTACAAGTTCAATATCACAGAAAGTGAAAAATGGATAAAGAAGTTGTGGTACTCATGTACAAAGCAATATCACTCAGCAATGAAATCTATGTCACCAGGCCCGTAGCAGCATAATGAGTGGATTCGGGTATGGTGATTCTAACTGAAATAAGTCTAACAGAAAAAGAAACATCAAAAAATATCACTAATACATGGAATTTAAACTTGGCTACAGAGGAACTGAATTACAAAACAGAACAGGGTCTCAAATTTAGAAAACCAACTTATGCTTGCTTAAGTGGAAAGGTGAGTTGGGGTGCTGCATAAAACCAGAGACTGAAATGAGCACAGATAAAGTTCCTTAAGCCAAATATGGAATAGACAAGAGCTACTCCTTGCTCAACGAAATGGACTCCACACCCCATATTAAACGCCTAAGAATATACCAGACTAGTAAGTATCTTAAAACCTATGGAGTGCTATGTCTCCAAAAGAGAATCAAGCGTGTGTACAAGGGTCATAAACGCAGCAGTGATAGGATTGGAGAGATTCGGTGAGCAAATGAAGACCCTTTGAAGTCATATTGCATGGTACCCATTCCACGGGTCTCAACTCTCCAGGTTTAAGGTATTCTTCCTTCAGCTAAAACATGCATGTGGAACCCCGAGTATGATCAACCGTGTGAACGGGAGACGTGTTCAAATATGTCTCAGTTTTCCTCCCCTGGTACTCGGGTGCAACATTCCAGACCCTTTACTAACACTCTCCCAACTTGGAGAGTCAGCGCCTTTAACCTCCTGTTTGGCCCAGTTTGCAATTTCTGCGGAAGATGAACAGGAATAGGGAGAACCAATGAGAGACTAGCTGGAGGTGTCTGGACGGGCAAATTTAACTCTCATTTCCCACCAGGAAGAGGAAATAACCAAAGGCTCAGCGTGCCGTGCCGGAACCAGATTAGGGCCTGAAGCCATCCTGCGGTGTTGCGGCCAGCTCAAAAGAAAGCGAGTTGAAGAAAGGAGCTCAGGGCCTCTGTAATTCACAAACCTGCAGAGTTATAAATGACAGCTATCGTCCAAAAATAGACTGAAGTAAGGCTGCCAAGAGGACTTGAATGCGGGGCAGAATTGCAGGAAACCGATTTCAGGAGGTAGACTTTAATTGCATTGAAAGCATAGGAAAAGAGGCAGAGCGTCCACAATGATGCACTTGGCCAAAAAGGGCGTATGCGTTTTTTCCTGAATATATTCAGGAAAAAACGCATACGCCCTTTTTGGCCAACCAAGCAAGCTTGCAAAGGAAATCTGCACTACAATGAAGTCTCACTTCCCCCCGGTCAAAAGGGCCATCAGAATAAAGTGTAAAATCCAGAAAGGCAGGACAGGCCATGGAGAAATGGGAGCCTTGTTATGCTGATGGGCGGGATGTAAATTGCCAACAACCACTCGGGAGAAGTGTATGGTGTTTCCTGAAACATCTAAAAAACAAAGCAACAGAACCTAGGGCACTTCCACTTATGGTCCTATAGCTTAGGGAAATTAAAATCAAAAAGACACAGCCACCCCAAAGTTTGGAACGTCTCTGTTTACAAGAACCTCGTTTACAGTACAAGTTCAACATCGCAGAAAGTGAAAAATGGATAAAAAAGTTGTGGTATTTACTTACAAAGCAATATCACTCAGCAATGAAATCTTTGTCATCAGGCCCTTAGCAGCACAATGAGTGGATTCAGGTATGATGATTCTAACTGAAATAAGTCACACAGAAAAAGAAACATCATAAGATATCAGTAATACACGGAATGGAAACTTGGCTACACAGGAACTGAATTACAGAACAGAACAGGGTCTCAAATTTAGAAAACCAACTTATGCTTGCTTAAGGGGAAAGGTGAGTTGGGGTGCTGCATAAAACCAGAGATTGAAATGAGCACAGATAAAGTTCCTTAAGCCAAATATGGAATAGACAAGAGCTACTCCTTGCTCAACGAAATGGACTCAACACCGCATATTAAACGCCTAAGAATGTACCTGACTAGTAAGTATCTTAAAACCTATGGATTGCTATGTCTCCGAAAGAGAATCAAGCATGTGTACAGGGGCATAAACGCAGCAGTGATAGGATTGGAGAGGTTCGGTGAGCAAATGAAGACCCTTTGAAGTCATATTGCATGGTACCCATTCCACGGGTTTCAAATACCCAGGTTTAAGGTATTCTTCCTTCAGCTAAAAGATGCATGTGGAACCCAAGTATGATCAACCATGTGAACGGGAGACGTGTTCAAATATGTCTCAGTTTTCCTCCCCTGGTACTCGGGTGCAACATTCCAGACGCTTTACTAACACTCTCCCCACTTGGAGAGTCAGCGCCTTTAACCTCCTGTTTGGCCCAGTTTGCAATTTCTTGGAAGATGAACAGGAATAGCGAGAACCAATGAGAGACTAGCTGGAGGTGTCTGGACGGGCAAATTTAACTCTCATTTCCCACCAGGAAGAGGAAATAACCAAAGGCTCAGTGTGCCGTGCCGGAACCAGATTAGGGCCTGAAGCCATCCTGCGGTGTTGCGGCCAGGTCACAAGAAAGCGAGTTGAAGAAAGGAGCTCAGGGGCACTGTAATTCACAAACCTGCAGAGTTATAAATGACAGCTATCGTCCAAAAATAGACTGAAGTAAGGCTGCCAAGAGGACTTGAAAGCGGGGCAGAATTGCAGGAAACCGATTACAGGAGGTAGACTGGAATTGCATTGAAAGCATAGGAAAAGAGGCAGAACGTCCACAATGATGCACTTGGCCAAAAAGGGCGTATGCGTTTTTTCCTGAATATATTCAGGAAAAAACGCATACGCCCTTTTTGGCCAACCAAGCAAGCTTGCAAAGGAAATCTGCACTACAATGAAGTCTCACTTCCCCCCGGTCAAAAGGGCCATCTGAAAAAAGTGTAAAATCCAGAAATGCAGGACAGGCCATGGAGAACTGGGAGCCTTGTTATGCTGATGGGCGGGATGTAAATTGCCAACAACTACTCAGGAGAAGTGTATGGTGTTTCCTGAAACATCTAAAAAACAAAGCAAGAGAACCTAGGGCACTGCCACTTATGGTCCTATAGCTTAGGGAAATTAAAATCAAAAAGACACAGCCACCCCAAAGTTTGGGACGCCTCTGTTTACAAGAACCTCGTTTACAGTACAAGTTCAACATCGCAGAAATTGAAAAATGGATAAAGAAGTTGTGGTATTTACTTACAAAGCAATATCACTCAGCAATGAAATCTGTGTCATCAGGCCCTTAGCAGCACAATGAGTGGATTCAGGTATGATGATTCTAACTGAAATAAGTCACACAGAAAAAGAAACATCATAAGATATCAGTAATACACGGAATGGAAACTTGGCTACAAAGGAACTGAATTACAGAACAGAACAGGGTCTCAAATTTAGAAAACCAACTTATGCTTGCTTAAGGGGAAAGGTGAGTTGCGGTGCTGCATAAAACCAGAGATTGAAATGAGCACAGATAAAGTTCCTTAAGCCAAATATGGAATAGACAAGAGATACTCCTTGCTCAACGAAATGGACTCAACACCCCATATTAAACGCCTAAGAATGTACCTGACTAGTAAGTATCTTAAAACCTATGGATTGCTATGTCTCCGAAAGAGAATCAAGCATGTGTACAGGGGCATAAACGCAGCAGTGATAGGATTGGAGAGGTTCGGTGAGCAAATGAAGACCCTTTGAAGTCATATTGCATGGTACCCATTCCACGGGTTTCAAATACACAGGTTTAAAGTATTCTTCCTTCAGCTAAAACATGCATGTGGAACCCAGAGTATGATCAACCATGTGAACGGGAGATGTGTTCAAATATGTCTCAGTTTTCCTCCCCTGGTACTCGGGTGCAACATTCCAGACCCTTTACTAACACTCTCCCCACTTGGAAAGTCAGTCCCTTTAACCTCCTGTTTGGCCCAGTTTGCAATTTCTGCGGAAGATGAACAGGAATAGCGAGAACCAATGAGAGGCTAGCTGGAGGTGTCTGGACGGGCAAATTTAACTCTCATTTCCCACCAGGAAGAGGAATTAACCAAAGGCTCAGCATGCTGGGCCGGAACCAGATTAGGGCCTGAAGCCATCCTGCGGTGTTGCGGCCAGGTCACAAGAAAGCGAGTTGAAGAAAGGAGCTCAGGGGCACTGCAATTGACAAACCAGCAGAGTTATAAATGACAGCTATCGTCCAAAAATAGACTGAAGTAAGGCTGCGAAGAGGACTTGAAAGCGGGGCAGAATTGCAGGAAACCGATTTCAGGAGGTAGACTGGAATTGCATTGAAAGCATAGGCAAAGAGGCAGAACGTCCACAATGATGCACTTGGCCAAAAAGGGCGTATGCGTTTTTTCCTGAATATATTCAGGAAAAAACGCATACGCCCTTTTTGGCCAACCAAGCAAGCTTGCAAAGGAAATCTGCACTACAATGAAGTCTCACTTCCCCCCGGTCAAAAGGGCCATCTGAAAAAAGTGTAAAATCCAGAAAGGCAGGACAGGCCATGGAGAACTGGGAGCCTTGTTATGCTGATGGCCGGGATGTAAATTACCAACAGACACTCAGGAGAAGTGTATGGTGTTTCCTGAAACATCTAAAAAACAAAGCAACAGAGCCTAGGGCACTGCCACTTATGGTCCTATAGCTTAGGGAAATTAAAATCAAAAAGACAAAGCCACCCCAAAGTTTGGGACGCCTCTGTTTACAAGAACCTCGTTTACAGTACAAGTTCAACATCGCAGAAATTGAAAAATGGATAAAGAAGTTGTGGTATTTACTTACAAAGCAATATCACTCAGCAATGAAATCTGTGTCATCAGGCCCTTAGCAGCACAATGAGTGGATTCAGGTATGATGATTCTAAATGAAATAAGTCACACAGAAAAAGAAACATCATAAGATATCAGTAATACACGGAATGGAAACTTGGCTACACAGGAACTGAATTACAGAACAGAACAGGGTCTCAAATTTAGAAAACCAACTTATGCTTGCTTAAGGGGAAAGGTGAGTTGGGGTGCTGCATAAAACCAGAGATTGAAATGAGCACAGATAAAGTTCCTTAAGCCAAATATGGAATAGACAAGAGCTACTCCTTGCTCAACGAAATGGACTCAACACCCCATATTAAACCCCTAAGAATGTACCTGACTAGTAAGTATCTTAAAACCTATGCATTGCTATGTCTCCGAAAGAGAATCAAGCATGTGTACAGGGGCATAAACGCAGCAGTGATAGGATTGGAGAGGTTCGGTGAGCAAATGAAGACCCTTTGAAGTCATATTGCATGGTACCCATTCCATGGGTTTCAACTACCCAGGTTTTAGGTATTCTTCCTCAGCTAAAACATGCATGTGGAACCCAAGTATGATCAACCATGTGAATGGGAGACGTGTTCAAATATGTCTCAGTTTTCCTCCCCTGGTACTCGGGTGCAACATTCCAGACGCTTTACTAACACTCTCCCCACTTGGAAAGTCAACGCCTTTAACCTCCTGTTTGGCCCAGTTTGCAATTTCTGCGGAAGATGAACAGGAATAGCGAGAACCAATGAGAGGCTAGCTGGAGGTGTCTGGACGGGCAAATTTAACTCTCATTTCCCACCAGGAAGAGGAAATAACCAAAGGCTCAGTGTGCCGTGCCGGACCAGATTAGGGCCTGAAGCCATCCTGCAGTGTTGCGGCCAGCTCAAAAGAAAGCGAGTTGAAGAAAGGAGCTCAGGGGCACTGTAATTCACAAACCTGCAGAGTTATAAATGACAGCTATCGTCCAAAAATAGACTGAAGTAAGGCTGCCAAGAGGACTTGAAAGCGGGGCAGAATTGCAGGAAACCGATTTCAGGAGGTAGACTGGAATTGCATTGAAAGCATAGGAAAAGAGGCAGAACGTCCACAATGATGCACTTGGCCAAAAAGGGCGTATGCGTTTTTTCCTGAATATATTCAGGAAAAAACGCATACGCCCTTTTTGGCCAAACAAGCAAGCTTGCAAAGGAAATCTGCACTACAATGAAGTCTCACTTCCCCCCAGTCAAAAGGGCCATCTGAAAAAAGTGTAAAATCCAGAAAGGCAGGACAGGCCATGGAGAACTGGGAGCCTTGTTATGCTGAAGGGCGGGATGTAAATTGCCAACAAACACTTGGGAGAAGTGTATGGTGTTTCCTGAAACATCTAAAAAACAAAGCAACAGAGCCTAGGGCACTGCCACTTATGGTCCTATAGCTTAGGGAATTTAAAATCAAAAGACACAGCCACCCCAAAATTTCGAACGGCTCTGTTTACAAGAACCTCGTTTACAGTACAAGTTCAACATCGCAGAAATTGAAAAATGGATAAAGAAGTTGTGGTATTTACTTACAAAGCAATATCACTCAGCAATGAAATCTGTGTCATCAGGCCCTTAGCAGCACAATGAGTGGATTCAGGTATGATGATTCTAACTGAAATAAGTCACACAGAAAAAGAAACATCATAAGATATCAGTAATACACGGAATGGAAACTTGGCTACACAGGAACTGAATTACAGAACAGAACAGGGTCTCAAATTTAGAAAACCAACTTATGCTTGCTTAAGGGGAAAGGTGAGTTGGGGTGCTGCATAAAACCAGAGATTGAAATGAGCACAGATAAAGTTCCTTAAGCCAAATATGGAATAGACAAGAGCTACTCCTTGCTCAACGAAATGGACTCAACACCGCATATTAAACGCCTAAGAATGTACCTGACTAGTAAGTATCTTAAAACCTATGGATTGCTATGTCTCCGAAAGAGAATCAAGCATGTGTACAGGGGCATAAACGCAGCAGTGATAGGATTGGAGAGGTTCGGTGAGCAAATGAAGACCCTTTGAAGTCATATTGCATGGTACCCATTCCACGGGTTTCAACTACCCAGGTTTAAGGTATTCTTCCTTCAGCTAAAACATGCATGTGGAACCTAGAGTATGATCAACCATGTGATCGGGAGACGTGTTCAAATATGTCTCGGTTTTCGTACCCTGGTACTTGGGTGCAACATTCCAGACACTTTACTAACACTCTCCCCACTTGGAGAGTCAGTCCCTTTAACCTCCTTTTTGGCCCAGTTTGCAATTTCTGTGGAAGATGAACAGGAATAGCGAGAACCAATGAGAGACTAGCTGGAGGTGTCTGGATGGGCAAATTTAACTCTCATTTCCCACCAGGAAGAGGAATTAACCAAAGGCTCAGCGTGCCGTGCCAGAACCAGATTAGGGCCTGAAGACATCCTGCGGTGTTGCGGCCAGGTCACAAGAAAGCGAGTTAAAGAAAGGAGCTCAGGAGCACAGTAATTCACAAACCTGCAGAGTTATAAATGACAGCTATCGTCCAAAAATAGACTGAAGTAAGGCTGCCAAGAGGACTTGAAAGCGGGGCAGAATTGCAGGAAACCGATTTCAGGAGGTAGACTGGAATTGCATTGAAAGCATAGGAAAAGAGGCAGAACGTCCACAATGATGCACTTGGCCAAAAAGGGCGTATGCATTTTTTCCTGAATATATTCAGGAAAAAACGCATACGCCCTTTTTGGCCAACCAAGCAAGCTCGCAAAGGAAATCTGCACTACAATGAAATCTTACTTCCCCCTGGTCGAAAGGGCCATCTGAAAAAAGTGTAAAATCCAGAAAGGCAGGACAGGCCATGGAGAACTGGGAGCCTTGTTATGCTGATGGGCGGGATGTAAATTACCAACAGACACTCAGGAGAAGTGTATGGTGTTTCCTGAAACATCTAAAAAATAAAGCAACAGAGCCTAGGGCACTGCCACTTATGGTCCTATAGCTTAGGGAAATTAAAATCAAAAAGACACAGCCACCTCAAAGTTTGGGACGCCTCTGTTTACAAGAACCTCGTTTACAGTACAAGTTCAACATCGCAGAAATTGAAAAATGGATAAAGAAGTTGTGGTATTTACTTACAAAGCAATATCACTCAGCAATGAAATCTGTGTCATCAGGCCCTTAGCAGCACAATGAGTGGATTCAGGTATGATGATTCTAACTGAAATAAGTCACACAGAAAAAGAAACATCATAAGATATCAGTAATACACAGAATGGAAACTTGGCTACACCGGAACTGAATTACAGAACAGAACAGGGTCTCAAATTTAGAAAACCAACTTATGCTTGCTTAAGGGGAAAGGTGAGTTGGGGTGCTGCATAAAACCAGAGATTGAAATGAGCACAGATAAAGTTCCTTAAGCCAAATATGGAATAGACAAGAGCTACTCCTTGCTCAACGAAATGGACTCAACACCCCATATTAAACGCCTAAGAATGTACCTGACTAGTAAGTATCTTAAAACCTATGGATTGCTATGTCTCCGAAAGAGAATCAAGCATGTGTACAGGGGCATAAACGCAGCAGTGATAGGATTGGAGAGGTTCGGTGAGCAAATGAAGACCCTTTGAAGTCATATTGCATGGTACCCATTCCACGGGTTTCAAATACACAGGTTTAAGGTATTCTTCCTTCAGCTAAAACATGCATGTGGAACCTAGAGTATGATCAACCATGTGATCGGGAGATGTGTTCAAATATGTCTCAGTTTTCGTACCCTGGTACTCGGGTGCGACATTCCAGACACTTTACTAACACTCTCCCCACTTGGAGAGTCAGTCCCTTTAACCTCCTGTTTGGCCCAGTTTGCAATTTCTGTGGAAGATGAACAGGAATAGCGAGAACCAATGAGAGACTAGCTGGAGGTGTCTGGATGGGCAAATTTAACTCTCATTTCCCACCAGGAAGAGGAATTAACCAAAGGCTCAGTGTGCCGTGCCAGAACCAAATTAGGGCCTGAAGACATCCTGCGGTGTTGCGGCCAGGTCACAAGAAAGCGAGTTAAAGAAAGGAGCTCAGGAGCACTGTAATTCACAAACCTGCAGAGTTATAAATGACAGCTATCATCCAAAAATAGACTGAAGTAAGGCTGCCAAGAGGACTTGAAAGCGGGGCAGAATTGCAGGAAACCGATTTCAGGAGGTAGACTGGAATTGCATTGAAAGCATAGGAAAAGAGGCAGAACGTCCACAATGATGCACTTGGCCAAAAAGGGCGTATGCGTTTTTTCCTGAATATATTCAGGAAAAAACGCATACGCCCTTTTTGGCCAACCAAGCAAGCTTGCAAAGGAAATCTGCACTACAATGAAGTCTCACTTCCCCCTGGTCAAAAGGGCCATCTGAAAAAAGTGTAAAATCCAGAAAGGCAGGACAGGCCATGGAGAACTGGGAGCCTTGTTATGCTGATGGGCGGGATGTAAATTACCAACAGACACTCAGGAGAAGTGTATGGTGTTTCCTGAAACATCTAAAAAACAAAGCAACAGAGCCTAGGGCACTGCCACTTATGGTCCTATAGCTTAGGGAAATTAAAATCAAAAAGACACAGCCACCCCAAAGTTTGGGACGCCTCTGTTTACAAGAACCTCGTTTACAGTACAAGTTCAACATCGCAGAAATTGAAAAATGGATAAAGAAGTTGTGGTATTTACTTACAAAGCAATATCACTCAGCAATGAAATCTGTGTCATCAGGCCCTTAGCAGCACAATGAGTGGATTCAGGTATGATGATTCTAAATGAAATAAGTCACACAGAAAAAGAAACATCATAAGATATCAGTAATACACGGAATGGAAACTTGGCTACACAGGAACTGAATTACAGAACAGAACAGGGTCTCAAATTTAGAAAACCAACTTATGCTTGCTTAAGGGGAAAGGTGAGTTGGGGTGCTGCATAAAACCAGAGATTGAAATGAGCACAGATAAAGTTCCTTAAGCCAAATATGGAATAGACAAGAGCTACTCCTTGCTCAACGAAATGGACTCAACACCCCATATTAAACCCCTAAGAATGTACCTGACTAGTAAGTATCTTAAAACCTATGGATTGCTATGTCTCCGAAAGAGAATCAAACATGTGTACAGGGGCATAAACGCAGCAGTGATAGGATTGGAGAGGTTCGGTGAGCAAATGAAGACCCTTTGAAGTCATATTGCATGGTACCCATTCCATGGGTTTCAACTACCCATGTTTTAGGTATTCTTCCTCAGCTAAAACATGCATGTGGAACCCAAGTATGATCAACCATGTGAATGGGAGACGTGTTCAAATATGTCTCAGTTTTCCTCCCCTGGTACTTGGGTGCAACATTCCAGACGCTTTACGAACACTCTCCCCACTTGGAAAGTCAGCGCCTTTAACCTCCTGTTTGGCCCAGTTTGCAATTTCTGCGGAAGATGAACAGGAATAGCGAGAACCAATGAGAGGCTAGCTGGAGGTGTCTGGACGGGCAAATTTAACTCTCATTTCCCACCAGGAAGAGGAAATAACCAAAGGCTCAGTGTGCCGTGCCGGACCAGATTAGGGCCTGAAGCCATCCTGCAGTGTTGCGGCCAGCTCAAAAGAAAGCGAGTTGAAGAAAGGAGCTCAGGGGCACTGTAATTCACAAACCTGCAGAGTTATAAATGACAGCTATCGTCCAAAAATAGACTGAAGTAAGGCTGCCAAGAGGACTTGAAAGCGGGGCAGAATTGCAGGAAACCGATTTCAGGAGGTAGACTGGAACTGCATTGAAAGCATAGGAAAAGAGGCAGAACGTCCACAATGATGCACTTGGCCAAAAAGGGCGTATGCGTTTTTTCCTGAATATATTCAGGAAAAAACGCATACGCCCTTTTTGGCCAAACAAGCAAGCTTGCAAAGGAAATCTGCACTACAATGAAGTCTCTCTTCCCCCCAGTCAAAAGGGCCATCTGAAAAAAGTGTAAAATCCAGAAAGGCAGGACAGGCCATGGAGAACTGGGAGCCTTGTTATGCTGAAGGGCGGGATGTAAATTGCCAACAAACACTTGGGAGAAGTGTATGGTGTTTCCTGAAACATCTAAAAAACAAAGCAACAGAGCCTAGGGCACTGCCACTTATGGTCCTATAGCTTAGGGAATTTAAAATCAAAAGACACAGCCACCCCAAAATTTCGAACGGCTCTGTTTACAAGAACCTCGTTTACAGTACAAGTTCAACATCGCAGAAATTGAAAAATGGATAAAGAAGTTGTGGTATTTACTTACAAAGCAATATCACTCAGCAATGAAATCTGTGTCATCAGGCCCTTAGCAGCACAATGAGTGGATTCAGGTATGATGATTCTAACTGAAATAAGTCACACAGAAAAAGAAACATCATAAGATATCAGTAATACACGGAATGGAAACTTGGCTACACAGGAACTGAATTACAGAACAGAACAGGGTCTCAAATTTAGAAAACCAACTTATGCTTGCTTAAGGGGAAAGGTGAGTTGGGGTGCTGCATAAAACCAGAGATTGAAATGAGCACAGATAAAGTTCCTTAAGCCAAATATGGAATAGACAAGAGCTACTCCTTGCTCAACGAAATGGACTCAACACCGCATATTAAACGCCTAAGAATGTACCTGACTTGTAAGTATCTTAAAACCTATGGATTGCTATGTCTCCGAAAGAGAATCAAGCATGTGTACAGGGGCATAAACACAGCAGTGATAGGATTGGAGAGGTTCGGTGAGCAAATGAAGACCCTTTGAAGTCATATTGCATGGTACCCATTCCACGGGTTTCAACTACCCAGGTTTAAGGTATTCTTCCTTCAGCTAAAACATGCATGTGGAACCTAGAGTATGATCAACCATGTGATCGGGAGACGTGTTCAAATACGTCTCGGTTTTCGTACCCTGGTACTTGGGTGCAACATTCCAGACACTTTACTAACACTCTCCCCACTTGGAGAGTCAGTCCCTTTAACCTCCTTTTTGGCCCAGTTTGCAATTTCTGTGGAAGATGAACAGGAATAGCGAGAACCAATGAGAGACTAGCTGGAGGTGTCTGGATGGGCAAATTTAACTCTCATTTCCCACCAGGAAGAGGAATTAACCAAAGGCTCAGCGTGCCGTGCCAGAACCAGATTAGGGCCTGAAGACATCCTGCGGTGTTGCGGCCAGGTCACAAGAAAGCGAGTTAAAGAAAGGAGCTCAGGAGCACAGTAATTCTCAAACCTGCAGAGTTATAAATGACAGCTATCGTCCAAAAATAGACTGAAGTAAGGCTGCCAAGAGGACTTGAAAGCGGGGCAGAATTGCAGGAAACCGATTTCAGGAGGTAGACTGGAATTGCATTGAAAGCATAGGAAAAGAGGCAGAACGTCCACAATGATGCACTTGGCCAAAAAGGGCGTATGCGTTTTTTCCTGAATATATTCAGGAAAAAACGCATACGCCCTTTTTGGCCAACCAAGCAAGCTTGCAAAGGAAATCTGCACTACAATGAAGTCTCACTTCCCCCCGGTCAAAAGGGCCATCTGAAAAAAGTGTAAAATCCAGAAAGGCAGGACAGGCCATGGAGAACTGGGAGCCTTGTTATGCTGATGGGCGGGATGTAAATTACCAACAGACACTCAGGAGAAGTGTATGGTGTTTCCTGAAACATCTAAAAAACAAAGCAACAGAGCCTAGGGCACTGCCACTTATGGTCCTATAGCTTAGGGAAATTAAAATCAAAAAGACACAGCCACCCCAAAGTTTGGGATGCCTCTGTTTACAAGAACCTCGTTTACAGTACAAGTTCAACATCGCAGAAATTGAAAAATGGATAAAGAAGTTGTGGTATTTACTTACAAAGCAATATCACTCAGCAATGAAATCTGTGTCATCAGGCCCTTAGCAGCACAATGAGTGGATTCAGGTATGATGATTCTAACTGAAATAAGTCACACAGAAAAAGAAACATCATAAGATATCAGTAATACACGGAATGGAAACTTGGCTACACAGGAACTGAATTACAGAACAGAACAGGGTCTCAAATTTAGAAAACCAACTTATGCTTGCTTAAGGGGAAAGGTGAGTTGGGGTGCTGCATAAAACCAGAGATTGAAATGAGCACAGATAAAGTTCCTTAAGCCAAATATGGAATAGACAAGAGCTACTCCTTGCTCAACGAAATGGACTCAACACCCCATATTAAACGCCTAAGAATGTACATGACTAGTAAGTATCTTAAAACCTATGGATTGCTATGTCTCCGAAAGAGAATCAAGCATGTGTACAGGGGCATAAACGCAGCAGTGATAGGATTGGAGAGGTTCTGTGAGCAAATGAAGACCCTTTGAAGTCATATTGCATGGTACCCATTCCACGGGTTTCAAATACACAGGTTTAAGGTATTCTTCCTTCAGCTAAAATATGCATGTGGAACCTAGAGTATGATCAACCATGTGATCGGGAGATGTGTTCAAATATGTCTCAGTTTTCATACCCTGGTACTTGGGTGCAACATTCCAGACACTTTACTAACACTCTCCCCACTTGGAGAGTCAGTCCCTTTAACCTCCTGTTTGGCCCAGTTTGCAATTTCTGTGGAAGATGAACAGGAATAGCGAGAACCAATGAGAGACTAGCTGGAGGTGTCTGGATGGGCAAATTTAACTCTCATTTCCCACCAGGAAGAGGAATTAACCAAAGGCTCAGCGTGCCGTGCCGGAACCAGATTAGGGCCTGAAGACATCCTGCGGTGTTGCGGCCAGGTCACAAGAAAGCGAGTTAAAGAAAGGAGCTCAGGAGCACTGTAATTCACAAACCTGCAGAGTTATAAATGACAGCTATCATCCAAAAATAGACTGAAGTAAGGCTGCCAAGAGGACTTGAAAGCGGGGCAGAATTGCAGGAAACCGATTTCAGGAGGTAGACTGGAATTGCATTGAAAGCATAGGAAAAGAGGCAGAACGTCCACAATGATGCACTTGGCCAAAAAGGGTGTATGCGTTTTTTCCTGAATATATTCAGGAAAAAACGCATACGCCCTTTTTGGCCAACCAAGCAAGCTTGCAAAGGAAATCTGCACTACAATGAAGTCTCACTTCCCCCCGGTCAAAAGGGCCATCTGAAAAAAGTGTAAAATCCAGAAAGGCAGGACAGGCCATGGAGAACTGGGAGCCTTGTTATGCTGATGGGCGGGATGTAAATTACCAACAGACACTCAGGAGAAGTGTATGGTGTTTCCTGAAACATCTAAAGAACAAAGCAACAGAGCCTAGGGCACTGCCACTTATGGTCCTATAGCTTAGGGAAATTAAAATCAAAAAGACACAGCCACCCCAAAGTTTGGGACGCCTCTGTTTACAAGAACCTCGTTTACAGTACAAGTTCAACATCGCAGAAATTGAAAAATGGATAAAGAAGTTGTGGTATTTACTTACAAAGCAATATCACTCAGCAATGAAATCTGTGTCATCAGGCCCTTAGCAGCACAATGAGTGGATTCAGGTATGATGATTCTAACTGAAATAAGTCACACAGAAAAAGAAACATCATAAGATATCAGTAATACACGGAATGGAAACTTGGCTACACAGGAACTGAATTACAGAACAGAACAGGGTCTCAAATTTAGAAAACCAACTTATGCTTGCTTAAGGGGAAAGGTGAGTTGGGGTGCTGCATAAAACCAGAGATTGAAATGAGCACAGATAAAGTTCCTTAAGCCAAATATGGAATAGAAAAGAGCTACTCCTTGCTCAACGAAATGGACTCAACACCCCATATTAAACGCCTAAGAATGTACCTGACTAGTAAGTATCTTAAAACCTATGGATTGCTATGTCTCCGAAAGAGAATCAAGCATGTGTACAGGGGCATAAACGCAGCAGTGATAGGATTGGGGAGGTTCGGTGAGCAAATGAAGACCCTTTGAAGTCATATTGCATGGTACCCATTCCACGGGTTTCAACTACCCAGGTTTTAGGTATTCTTCCTCAGCTAAAACATGCATGTGGAACCCAAGTATGATCAACCATGTGAATGGGAGACGTGTTCAAATATGTCTCAGTTTTCCTCCCCTGGTACTTGGGTGCAACATTCCAGACGCTTTACTAACACTCTCCCCACTTGGAAAGTCAGCGCCTTTAAACTCCTGTTTGGCCCAGTTTGCAATTTCTGCGAAAGATGAACAGGAATAGCGAAAACCAATGAGAGGCTAGCTGGAGGTGTCTGGACGGGCAAATTTAACTCTCATTTCCCACCAGGAAGAGGAAATAACCAAAGGCTCAGCGTGCCGTGCCGGAACCAGATTAGGGCCTGAAGCCATCCTGCGGTGTTGCGGCCAGCTCAAAAGAAAGCGAGTTGAAGAAAGGAGCTCAGGGGCACTGTAATTCACAAACCTGCAGAGTTATAAATGACAGCTATCGTCCAAAAATAGACTGAAGTAAGGCTGCCAAGAGGACTTGAAAGCGGGGCAGAATTGCAGGAAACCGATTTCAGGAGGTAGACTGGAATTGCATTGAAAGCATAGGAAAAGAGGCAGAACGTCCACAATGATGCACTTGGCCAAAAAGGGCGTATGCGTTTTTTCCTGAATATATTCAGGAAAAAACGCATACGCACTTTTTGGCCAACCAAGCAAGCTTGCAAAGGAAATCTGCACTACAATGAAGTCTCACTTCCCCCCAGTCAAAAGGGCCATCTGAAAAAAGTGTAAAATCCAGAAAGGCAGGACAGGCCATGGAGAACTGGGAGCCTTGTTATGCTGATGGGCGGGATGTAAATTGCCAACAACCACTCGGGAGAAGTGTATGGTGTTTCCTGAAACATCTAAAAAACAAAGCAACAGAACCTAGTGCACTTCCACTTATGGTCCTATAGCTTAGGGAAATTAAAATCAAAAAGACACAGCCACCCCAAAGTTTGGAACGGCTCTGTTTACAAGAACCTCGTTTACAGTACAAGTTCAACATCGCAGAAATTGAAAAATGGATAAAGAACTTGTGGTACTTACGTACAATGCAGTATCACTCAGCAATGAAATCTGTGTCATCAGGCCCGTAGCAGCATAATGAGTGGATTCAGGTACGATGATTCTAACTGAAATAAGTCACACAGAAAAAGAAACATCATAAGATATCAGTAATACACGGAATGGAAACTTGGCTACACAGGAACTGAATTACAGAACAGAACAGGGTCTCAAATTTAGAAAACCAACTTATGCTTGCTTAAGGGGAAAGGTGAGTTGGGGTGCTGCATAAAACCAGAGATTGAAATGAGCACAGATAAAGTTCCTTAAGCCAAATATGGAATAGACAAGAGCTACTCCTTGCTCAACGAAATGGACTCAACACCGCATATTAAACGCCAAAGAATGTACCTGACTAGTAACTATCTTAAAACCTATGGATTGCTCTGTCTCCGAAGGAGAATGAAGCATGTGTACAGGGGCATAAACGCAGCAGTGATAGGATTGGAGAGGTTCGGTGAGCAAATGAAGACCCTTTGAAGTCATATTGCATGGTACCCATTCCACGGGTTTCAAATACACAGGCTTAAGGTATTCTTCCTTCAGCTAAAACATGCATGTGGAACCCAGAGTATGATCAACCATGTGAACGGGAGATGTGTTCAAATATGTCTCAGTTTTCCTCCCCTGGTACTCGGGTGCAACATTCCAGACGGTTTACGAACACTCTCCCCACTTGGAAAGTCAGCGCCTTTAACCTCCTGTTTGGCCCAGTTTGCAATTTCTGCGGAAGATGAACAGGAATAGCGAGAACCAATGAGAGGCTAGCTGGAGGTGTCTGGACGGGCAAATTTAACTCTCATTTCCCACCAGGAAGAGGAAATAACCAAAGGCTCAGTGTGCCGTGCCGGACCAGATTAGGGCCTGAAGCCATCCTGCAGTGTTGCGGCCAGGTCACAAGAAATCGAGTTGAAGAAAGGAGCTCAGGGGCACTGTAATTCACAAACCTGCAGAGTTATAAATGACAGCTATCGTCCAAAAATAGACTGAAGTAAGGCTGCCAAGAGGACTTGAAAGCGGGGCAGAATTGCAGGAAACCGATTTCAGGAGGTAGACTGGAATTGCATTGAAAGCATAGGAAAAGAGGCAGAACGTCCACAATGATGCACTTGGCCAAAAAGGGCGTATGCGTTTTTTCCTGAATATATTCAGGAAAAAACGCATACGCCCTTTTTGGCCAAACAAGCAAGCTTGCAAAGGAAATCTGCACTACAATGAAGTCTCACTTCCCCCCAGTCAAAAGGGCCATCTGAAAAAAGTGTAAAATCCAGAAAGGCAGGACAGGCCATGGAGAACTGGGAGCCTTGTTATGCTGAAGGGCGGGATGTAAATTGCCAACAAACACTTGGGAGAAGTGTATGGTGTTTCCTGAAACATCTAAAAAACAAAGCAACAGAGCCTAGGGCACTGCCACTTATGGTCCTATAGCTTAGGGAATTTAAAATCAAAAGACACAGCCACCCCAAAATTTCAAACGGCTCTGTTTACAAGAACCTCGTTTACAGTACAAGTTCAACATCGCAGAAATTGAAAAATGGATAAAGAAGTTGTGGTATTTACTTACAAAGCAATATCACTCAGCAATGAAATCTGTGTCATCAGGCCCTTAGCAGCACAATGAGTGGATTCAGGTATGATGATTCTAACTGAAATAAGTCACACAGAAAAAGAAACATCATAAGATATCAGTAATACACGGAATGGAAACTTGGCTACACAGGAACTGAATTACAGAACAGAACAGGGTCTCAAATTTAGAAAACCAACTTATGCTTGCTTAAGGGGAAAGGTGAGTTGGGGTGCTGCATAAAACCAGAGATTGAAATGAGCACAGATAAAGTTCCTTAAGCCAAATATGGAATAGACAAGAGCTACTCCTTGCTCAACGAAATGGACTCAACACCGCATATTAAACGCCTAAGAATGTACCTGACTAGTAAGTATCTTAAAACCTATGGATTGCTATGTCTCCGAAAGAGAATCAAGCATGTGTACAGGGGCATAAACACAGCAGTGATAGGATTGGAGAGGTTCGGTGAGCAAATGAAGACCCTTTGAAGTCATATTGCATGGTACCCATTCCACGGGTTTCAACTACCCAGGTTTAAGGTATTCTTCCTTCAGCTAAAACATGCATGTGGAACCTAGAGTATGATCAACCATGTGATCGGGAGACGTGTTCAAATATGTCTCGGTTTTCGTACCCTGGTACTTGGGTGCAACATTCCAGACACTTTACTAACACTCTCCCCACTTGGAGAGTCAGTCCCTTTAACCTCCTTTTTGGCCCAGTTTGCAATTTCTGTGGAAGATGAACAGGAATAGCGAGAACCAATGAGAGACTAGCTGGAGGTGTCTGGATGGGCAAATTTAACTCTCATTTCCCACCAGGAAGAGGAATTAACCAAAGGCTCAGCGTGCCGTGCCAGAACCAGATTAGGGCCTGAAGACATCCTGCGGTGTTGCGGCCAGGTCACAAGAAAGCGAGTTGAAGAAAGGAGCTCAGGAGCACAGTAATTCACAAACCTGCAGAGTTATAAATGACAGCTATCGTCCAAAAATAGACTGAAGTAAGGCTGCCAAGAGGACTTGAAAGCGGGGCAGAATTGCAGGAAACCGATTTCAGGAGGTAGACTGGAATTGCATTGAAAGCATAGGAAAAGAGGCAGAACGTCCACAATGATGCACTTGGCCAAAAAGGGCGTATGCGTTTTTTCCTGAATATATTCAGGAAAAAACGCATACGCCCTTTTTGGCCAACCAAGCAAGCTTGCAAAGGAAATCTGCACTACAATGAAGTCTCACTTCCCCCCGGTCAAAAGGGCCATCTGAAAAAAGTGTAAAATCCATAAAGGCACGACAGGCCATGGAGAACTGGGAGCCTTCTAATGCTGATGGGCGGGATGTAAATTGCCAACAGCCACTCTGGAGAAGTGTATGGTGTTTCCTGAAACATCTAAAAAACAAAGCAACAGAGCCTAGGGCACTTCCACTTATGGTCCTATAGCCTAGGGAAATTAAAATCAAAAAGACACAGCCACCCCAAAGTTTGGAACGGCTCTGTTTACAAGAACCTCGTTTACGGTACAAGTTCAATATCGCAGAAAGTGAAAAATGGATAAAGAACTTCTGGTACTTACGTACAATGCAATATCACTCAGCAATGAAATGTATGTTATCAGGCCCGTAGCAGCATAATGAGTGGATTCAGGTATGATGATTCGAACTGAAATAAGTCACACAGAAAAGAAACATCATAAGGTATAACTAATACACAGAATGTGAACTTGGCTACACATGAACTGAATTACAAAACAGAACAGTGTCTCAAGTTTAGAAAACCAACTTACGCTTGCTTAAGGGGGAAGGTGAGTTGGGGTGCTGCATAAAACCAGAGATTGAAATGAGCACAGATAAAGTTCCTTAAGCCAAATATGGAATAGACAAGAGCTACTCCTTGCTCAACGAAATGGACTCAACACCCCATATTAAACGCCTAAGAATGTACCTGACTAGTAAGTATCTTAAAACCTATGGATTGCTATGTCTCTGAAAGAGAATCAAGCGTGTGTACAGGGGCATAAACGCAGCAGTGATAGGATTGGAGAGGTTCGGTGAGCAAATGAAGACCCTTTGAAGTCATATTGCATGGTACCCATTCCACGGGTCTCAACTCTCCAGGTTTAAGGTATTCTTCCTTCAGCTAAAACATGCATGTGGAACCCCGAGTATGATCAACCGTGTGAACGGGAGACGTGTTCAAATATGTCTCAGTTTTCCTCCCCTGGTACTCGGGTGCAACATTCCAGACCCTTTACTAACACTCTCCCAACTTGGAGAGTCAGCGCCTTTAACCTCCTGTTTGGCCCAGTTTGCAATTTCTGCGGAAGATGAACAGGAATAGGGAGAACCAATGAGAGACTAGCTGGAGGTGTCTGGACGGGCAAATTTAACTCTCATTTCCCACCAGGAAGAGGAAATAACCAAAGGCTCAGCGTGCCGTGCCGGAACAAGATTAGGGCCTGAAGCCATCCTGCGGTGTTGCGGCCAGCTCAAAAGAAAGCGAGTTGAAGAAAGGAGCTCAGGGCCTCTGTAATTCACAAACCTGCAGAGTTATAAATGACAGCTATTGTCCAAAAATAGACTGAAGTAAGGCTTCCAAGAGGACTTGAAAGCGGGGCAGAATTGCAGGATACCGATTTCAGGAGGTAGACTGGAATTGCATTGAAAGCGTAGGAAAAGAGTCAGAACGTCCACAATGATGCACTTTGCCAAAAGGGCGTATGCGTTTTTTCCTGAATATATTCAGGAAAAAACGCATACGCCCTTTTTGGCCAACCAAGCAAGCTTGCAAAGGAAATCTGCACTACAATGAAGTCTCACTTCCCCCCGGTCAAAAGGGCCATCAGAATAAAGTGTAAAATCCAGAAAGGCAGGACAGGCCATGGAGAACTGGGAGCCTTGTTATGCTGATGGGCGGGATGTAAATTGCCAACAGACACTCGGGAGAAGTGTATGGTGTTTCCTTAAACATCTAAAAAACAAAGCAACAGAGCCTAGGGCACTTCCACTTATGGTCCTATAGCTTAGGGAAATTAATATCAAAAAGACACAGCAACCCCAAAATTTGGGACGGCTCTTTTTACAGGAATCTCTTCTACGGCACAAGTTAAATATCCCAGAGAGCAAATAATGGATAAAGAAGTTGCGGTACTTCTGTACAACAGAATACCACTCAGCAATGAAATCTATGTCACCAGGCCCGTACCAGCATAATGAGTGGATTGAGGCACGATGATTCTAAGTGAAATAAGTCACACAGAAAAAGAAACATCATAAGGTATCACTAATACACGGAATGTGAACTTGGCTACACATGAACTGAATTACAAAACAGAACAGGGTCTCAAGTTTAGAAAACCAACTTATGCCTGCTTAAGGGGGAAGGTGAGTTGGGGTGCTGCATAAAAGCAGAGTTTGAAATTAGCACAGATACCGTTCCATAAGCCAAATATGTAATAGACAAGAGCTACCCCTTGCTCAACGAAATGGATTCAACAATGAGGTATCACCTCACACCTGGTAGAATAGGCATCATTGAAAATCTACAAACAAAAAATGCTGGAAAGGGTGTGGAGAAAAGGAACCCTCTTCCACTATTGTTGGGAATATAAATTGATACAGTCATTATGGAGAACAATATGGAATTTCTTAAGAAACTAACAATAGAATTACCATAGGATACAGCAATCCCAGTACTGGACATATACCCAGACAAAACCATAAATCAAAAAGAGTCATTCACCGCAATGTTCATTGCATCACTATTTACAATATCGAGGTAACGGAAGCAACCTAAATGCCCACAGACAGACGAATGCATAAAGCTGTGGTACATATATAAAATGGAATATTACTAAGCCATGAAAAGGAATGAAATTGGGTCATTTGTAGAGACGTCGATGGATCTAGAGACTGTCATACAGAGTGAAGTAAGTCAGAAAGAGAAAAACAAATCTTGTATATTCATGCATATATGTGGAACCTAGAAAAACTGTACAGATTAACCATTTTGCAAGGCATAAACAGAGCAACAGATGTAGACAACAAACGTATGGACAACAAGGGGGGAAAGCTGTTGGGGGGGTGGTGGTGGGAGGAGTTGAGAGACTGGGATTGGCATGTATACATTTATATGTATAAAATAGATAACCAATAAGAACCTGCTGTATAAAAATATAAAATAAAATTCAAAATTAAAAAGAAGTAAAATTTAAAAAATAAAACAGAAAAAACAATTATTCCCTGCACATACATGTATTTATATGAATAAATTATTTCCATGCTTATATCTGTAAATACAAAAAAGAGGAATAAAATCTACCTTGAACCAAAAACGAAAAAGAGAAAAAAAACACAGAACCCACCAGTTACACAGAGGAAAACCGTATCAGGGCACTTGCTCCAGTTGTAAACAATTCTGAAGTTGGTCAGTGGTGGGGAATCGTCTCCCATTCAGCCAGCAGCCCCCACGCAACAAGCGTCCTCATTGCAAAGCTGGGGCACTGTGCCGAGGCATCTGTGAGTAAACGTGAGCTGAGCCCCAGGCCAGTTGCTGCTGAACTATTCCCACCCGTCCCAGGTAAAACACCTGAATATATACAAGGACTTGAAAGCCTAGAGGAAGGGCCATAGAGCCACACGAGTGACAGCATGCCGGCCGACTTGGTGCCTGCAGGCCAGCCAGGATGGTCCTGGCCCTGGGTGCTCTTCTGGAAGATTTCCATTTCCCTGCCTGAGATACCCGTCCTGTCCCTGCCCCCACTGCTTTTTTCCTTCCTCACCTCTGCCCAGGGAGAAATTCCAGCAGCAGGTATGGGTGACACATCCTCTTCTTTAGCAGGTGGCAGCCTGGCAACTGCTGCAGAAAGTCCAGCAGAGCCCCACTCACACTGGGCCACCCACAAAGCCGTGGCCTCTCACTCCCTCCCACCAGCCCAGCCCCGAGACTGCTGACAGGGCAGAGAAAATGGCGTCAGGCACGGCTGCAGGGGCTCTTGCTGCCTGGAGTGGTATTTATATTGATCTCAACCCAGGCACACCTGGGGAGGGCTGGCCGGCACGGTAAGGCTGCCCAGGTCAGCCAATCATCACCCCTCAGGGGCTCACAGTTGCAGAAAATGGAACTTGCTGAACCGGCCAGGTCCAAGGAACAGGTGTGGGCTCCTGAGAGTCAGGATAGACAAGGGGCTGCAGCTTTGGCTTGTTTTCTAATCATTTTATCTGGCCCATGAGTGGGAGACAACTTCAAGAAAACCCTCTCCTAATGAGAGGAACCCAGGAGTCAGGCAGAGGAGGGGTGGGTGGTGGTTGGAGACAGAGGCCTGGTGCCCCGGGTGCAGTGGAAGTCTCTGGAAGACCAGGTGGAGGGAGGCCTCACGGAGTGATGCCCAGGGTCACAGACCTGTCGCAGCTGCTGTTTGTTAGTTCAAGTCCTGCTCTGAGGTGCTCTGTGTCAGCTCTGAGCGACAGGTGAGCTGGGGGTGCTCTGCAATGAGGGCTATGTGCACGGTTCCTGTGTGCCCAGCCCTGCCACGGTACCTGCAAGGGTAGCTCTGTATCCTGGGAGGGGCCTGACCACGAGAGCCCCGTGGGCTGGGGTGGGGGTGGGGTACCTGCCCAGGTGAGCTCCATATTCTGGGATTGGTCTGACCACGAGAGCCCCATGGGCTGCTGGGGACCTGGTAAAGGATGTCAGGACAGTCAGTGAAGCCACCGAGGATATACCTCCAGTTGCTCCTAATTCCTACACCCTGCTGGTCATTCTACCAACCACCAGGACATGGTATTCTGTATTAGTCTTCAATGATGCCTTCTTTTGTATTCCATTAGTCCCAGAGTCACAAGAAATTTTGGCTTGTGAGTGGCAGGACTCAACATACAACTAAAACAATACTTCCGGGCCGTCTGGCCCCAAGGGTGCAAAAATTCCCACACCATCTTTGGGGAAAGCTTAGCTAAAGACCTAAAAGTTCTACCTCTGGAAAAGGAAACCCTCCTTCAATATGCAGACGACATTCTGATCACCAGCCCTACTAAGGAGGCCTCTGAACTACCAAGCCAATAAAGGATAGAAGTTGTCCAAGAAAAAGCTCAAATATCACAGACTGCGGTGACCTGCCTGGGCTTCATTCTCACAGAAGGTCAGAGAAGCCCATCCCAGGAAAGGGAAGAAACCATTTTCAGCCTTACCCCTTTCTAAAACTAGAAGACAGCTTAGGGGTTCCTGGGGAGGCCAGGGTTTGCTGCTTCTGGATCCCTAACTACAGTCTACTAGCTGGGCCTCTATATGAAACACTGAAAGGAAAAGATGATGATCCTTTTGAATAGAATCCAGAAGTGGCCTTTCAAGAATGGAAAGAGCAGTCAATTCAGACCCTTGCCCTGGAACTCCCTAATTTAGCTAAACCCTTTGACCTTTACATTCCCGGTGAAAGGTGAATCGCCATTGGAGAATTAGTGCAAAAACTGGGACCACTTGAAATGGAACAATGCAAGAATGCCATCCAGGTAGGATAAACTACGGTCACTAAGGGGCTTGGCCCACTGCCACATCTGGCCAAGATACTGGCGGTATCTAAAAACCTGGAAATCAGCAGCCCAAAAGGCCACCTCCCTCCTAAGGGAAAAGGACCCCACATGGTGATCCTAACCACCAACCATGCCCTGAAGTTGCAGGGTTCGCTCCGTGGGCACACCGACCTCGAGTGAGGAGGCCCTCCAACTCCAACATCCAGAGAGATAACCGGGGGCAACAGGGCACCATGACGACTCGTGTGAACATCACTTGACCTGGAGTTTCTCTCATAAAACAACAAGAGTGTGTCCCAAAAGAGTAGACTACTGCTTGCAGGACTTACTGCACCCAGAGGGGAGCTAATAATCTTGGCGGGGGAACAGTATACCACACTGTCACCATAGAAAAGCCTACAGACACCGTGATGATGGTGGCCAATAAGACCGGCTGGACTCCTGTTTACTTCAAAAGGCTGTTGACTCAGTAGCCATCATGGTCCTTGGTCACCACTGACCCTGGACTGTCTGGGAGTTGAGCGGGCAGGGCTCTGACACCTGGTGCTGTTTGTACGTTAATTCAGGGGCCTAATTGAAGAAAGCGCAGACTACTGGTCAGAGCATCTAGGCTGGCAGAGACGGTCAGCCTAAGGTGGCCGAACAAATGTGGGGCGGGGTGAAACCGGCCCCCACAGCGTCTCTGCACATCTCTTTCCTGGACCCTTAAAGGTCATTAGAATCTATAACACTTCCAATGCTGGTGCTCAGGTGGACGAGCAGGGAGGCAGGGGTCCTGGGGACAATCAACGTCACCGGGAGGCTGCTGGGGAGAAGCTCTGACCCTCGCCCCAGGGTATGAGGGCTCCCAACTCAGCACTCAGCAGTTACAGAAGAAGGGTCTGCACCCTCAGCACTCCAAGAATGAGGAACGGGACAAAAGGCAGAGGAGGGGTTTGTCCCCAGCAAAGCCCATTAAAAATCCCTGGGAGATAAAAATAGAATCTGGGCAATAAAGTCAAGTCTAACCTTTTTTATCCTTTGTGCTTTGTCTAATTTCACGTGCTCCTAGGGTCCCGCATGCAGAGGTTCCACACCCGGCACTTCAGACCAGATTTCCTAGTGCAGAATGGCTGGGTCGACACCTCAGCTCCTGGGGCCCAGTGCAGACTCCACGATATAGAGCCTGAGCTACAGCCAACCCGGCCCTCGAGAGCTCCGCCGCCTCCCTCCCTCCCACTGACTCTGACAGGATCTCTACACAGCAGCCCAGCCCACAGCCCATGGGGTAGTGCATGCTCTCACCTCTCCATTCTCTGATCAAAATATAAAGTTTCCTTTGCTTGTGAACCAAACTCAGTCTCGATCTGTTGGCCCCAATGACACTGGGCAGGGGGACACTTGTTGGGGTCCACTCTGGAGGATCAGTAACAGAAATTGAGACTATTGTAACCTCAATGAACAGATGTGTGAGCCAAACTGTAGTTAACATAGAACAGTGTATAAGGCTCGGGTAAAATAAGATGTTTTTAACACTTCCATTTGATATTTCCATCACTTTTTATAAGCAAGTTCAGTGAAAAGGTTTGTCTTATTTGTCAGGTCAATATTAGAGAAACGAAGTGATTTCTTTCCAAGGATGTACAGCTAATAATCTTGGTTAAACCTTCAATCTTGTTTTAAATGCTTTTCCATTGAAAATGATACCTCTCTTTCAGCTCCCCCATTTCTGAGAAGTATAAAATCTTATAATTTATTATTACCAAAGGGGAAAGGTGGGAGGAGGGATAAATTAACAGTTTGGAATGAACACATACACACTGCTATGTATAAAATAGATCATCAACAAGGAACTACTGTATAGCACAGGGAACTACACTCAACATTTTGCAATAACCTATAAGGGGAAATAATCTGAAAAAGAATAGATATTTTTATTGACATCATCTATCAATGACAGTTAAAGTGTAGCCTAAGGGAAGCTGGTGGTGAGTGCTTCTGACCCTGAAGACTTCAATCATCTAAAGTTTGGACTCTGCCTACTTCCCAAGGCCCTTAATGAACATATGTGTAGCCGTAGCTTAAAAACTTCCCCAGTTTGGGTTTCGGGGAGACACTGATTTTGAAAAAGCCCTGGTGTTCTCCTTACATGAATGGGACTCTTCCTACTGCTAAAACATGTCTGTCACACCCAGAGGATGGTATACCGTCTGATCGGGAAGAGTTTGGAAAAGGCATCTCATCTCCTCATCTCCTGGTGCTCGGGTTCACCCCTCCAGCGTCTTTACTAACAGTCTCCCCACTTGGAGATGTCAGCACTGTCAACATCCTGTTGCGTACAGTTTGGAATTTGTCCAGAGGATGAAGCGGAAGGATGAGGAACAATGAGAGACAAGTCCTAGGTGTTCAGACAGGCACATGTCACTCTAATTTCCAATCAGGAAGACGAATTGACCAAAGGCTAGGGTTGCCCATGGAAACAGTATAGGGCTTGAGGAAATCCCGCTGCTTTGTGGCCAGTTCCCATAAACACGAGTTGAACAATGGAACTCAAGGGCAGTAAAATTCACAAAACTGCAGAGTTGAAAATATCCATCACTGAAAAATGTCTTGAGGAAAGTCAGAGAAAAGGACTTGTAAGCAAGGGAGAATGGCAAGAAAGGGATTTGAGGAGGTAGAAAGGACTCGCCATTAAGCACAAGAAAAGGAGCTGAACATTGCCAACATTGCCAACATTGCAGTTGGCCAAAAAGGGTGTATGCGTTCTTTTCTGTATATATTCAAGAAAAGGGCATACACTTTTTTAGCCAACCAAACAGGTGGGCACTGGAAGTCAATACTACAAAAGATATCACTTCGCATCAGTCAGAAGAGCCATCCTCATAAAGCGTAAACAACAGAAATGCAGGACAGGGCAACGAGAAGAGGGAGCCCTGTGAGACTTATAGTGGAAATGTATATTGCCAACGGCCATTCTGGAGAAGTGTATCGTGTTTACTAAAGCATCTAAAAAATGAGCTACAGAGCATAGGGCACTTGCACTCATGGGCGTATATCTTGGGAAAAACAAAAATCGAGAGGACACAGGCACCCCAATGTTTACCCCCTCTCTGTTTAAAAGATCCTCGACTAGGATATAACTTAAATGTCTCTGGAGGGAAAAAATGGATAGAGATGTGGTACTTAGGTAGAGTGGAATATTATTCAGCCTGGAAATCAATGAAATATGGCCAGTTGTAACAACTCCGGAGGAGTTACGTATGATCATTCTAAGTGACAGAATTCAAAAAGAAAAAGACACATATCATAAGATATCACTTAAAGGTGGAATCCAAAATGGCTACACATGAAATAAATTACAAAACAAAAACATAGTCAAATATGTAGAAAACACGCATAAGGCTGCTAAACGGGAAAGGTGGGGAGGGGTGAGGCATCATCCAGGAGGTTGAAATTAGCAAAGATACCATTCCAAATACCAAACTGATAATCAACAAGGCCTACACGGTAGCTAAAAGAACTGCACTCAGCACACTCAAGTCACCGGAAAAGAATATATACGACTGGTAAGAATCTGAAAAAGAATTTATTGATGTCTCTCTGTACGCGAATCAAGTGGATGTACAGCAGCAAGAAACAGAGCTTTGAAAATCAGCTGTAACCAATATAGTAATAAATTGAAAAAAAATAAACGACAGAGAGACAGAGAAAACCTCTTACAACTTTTCCTCAGGGACGGTGATGCAACATGGATTGAACACATCTAGACCCACAGCAGGATGAGACATAAGGCTGGAAACTGTTTGCGCTAAGAGAAATGTGAGGTTGGGTGAGGAAATGCACACCCTTTAAAGTAATACTACCTGGTACCCATTCAATGGGTCCCAAATCTGCAGGTTCAAGGGATCTTTCTACAGCTAAAACATGCATGGAAAACCCAGAGGACTGTACACCATGTGATCGGGAGATGTGTCTAAAATGCACCTCATTTATCCTCTCCTGGTGCTCCTGTTCACCATTCCAGCCACGCTACTTAGAATCTCCCCACTTGGAGAATCAGCACATTTAAACTTCTGTTTCACACATTTTGCAAATTGTGAGGAGGATGAACGGGAAGAGGGGGAACCAATGAGAGAAGAGTTGTAGGGGTTTGGACGGGCACATATCACTCTAATTTCCCATTAAGAATAAGAATTAAAGAAAGGCTCAGCCTGCCTCGCCGGAGCCAAAATAGGGCCTGAAGCAATCCTGCGGGTTTGAGGCCAGCTCACAAAAGAGCAACTTAAAAAATGGAGCTCAGGGTCACTGCAATTCACAAACCTGCAGAGTTATAAATGAAAACTAACGTCCAAAAATATGTTGAGGTAAGGCAAAGAAGAGGATCTGAATGCAAGACAGAATTGCAAGAAAGAGATTTCAAGAGATAGATTGGACTCGTCTTTAACGCACATGAAAAGCGGCAGAATTTCGACAATGATGCAGTTGGCCCAAAAGGGCGTATGCGTTTTTTCCTGATTATATCCAGGAAAAAACGCATACGCACTTTATGGGCAACGAAGCAAGCAAGCAATGCAAATGTGCACAACAAAGAAGTCTCACTTCCCACCGGTCAAAAGGGCCATCCTAAAAAATTGTAAAAACCAGAAATGCAGGACAGGCCATGGAGAACAGGGAGCCTTTATACGCTGATGGGCAGTGTGTGAACTGCCGAGAGCCACTCTGGAGAAGTGTATGGTGGTTCCTAAATCATCTAAAAAACAGAGCTACAGAGCATAGGACACTTCCAATCATGGGAGTATATCTAGGGAAGTCTAAAAATCAACAAGACACAAGCACACCACAGTTTAGGGCTACTCTGTTTACAAGAACCTCAACTTCAGTACACCTTAAATATCCCAGGAAAGAGAACAATGGATAAAGAAGATGTGGTACTTATGTACAATGGAATATCTCTTCACCATGAAATCAATGTAATAAGGCTAGTAGAAGGATAAAGAGTGGATTTAGGTCCGATAATACTACTTGAAATAAGTCAAACAGAAAAAGAAACATATCATAAGATATCACTTATAGAGGGAGGGTAAATATGGCTGCACAAGAAATGAATTACAGAACAGAACAGTGTCTCACATTTAGAAAACACACTTATGTCAGCTTAAGGGGAAAGGAGAGGTGGGGTGATGCATAAAACCAGAGTTTGAAATTAGCACAGATACCGTTCAATAAACCAAATAGGTATTAGACAAGATCTACACCATGCTCAATGAACTGGCCTCAACACACCCTATACACCGCAGAGAAATATATCTGAGTAATAAGAATCCTAAAACCCATGTATTGATATATCTCCATAAGGGAATCAAGTGTGTGCAGAGCGGCACAAACACAGCAGTGAAAATGAGCTAAACCCCATTATAGAAATAAATTTTAAAAACAAAACGCTGAAACAATGAAAGAGAGAAAAATTCTTACAAAATTTGCTCAGGGGCTGTGATGCAACCTGGATTGACCACATATAAACCCACAGCTGGATAAGACATAAGGCTGGACACTTGGGGCTGACAGGATTGGTGAGCTTTGGTGAGCAACTGCCGAAAGTTTAATGCAATACTTCATGCTACTCAGTCCAAGGGTCCCAACACTCCAGGTTGAAGGGAATCTTCCTACAGCTAAACCATGCTTGGGAAACCCAGCGACTGGTATACCATATGATCGGGAAAGGTTTCTAAAACGCACCTCATTTTTCCCCTCCTGGGGCTCCGGATCGACATTCCAGCCACTTTACTAACAACATCCCCACATGGAGTCAATGCCTTTAAGTTCTGGTATCGCACAGTCTGCAGTTAGTGCAGAGGATGAATGGGAATAGGGGGAACCAGTGAGAAACTAGCTGTAGCGGTTTCAATGGGCACATGTCACTCTAATATCACATCAGTAAGAAGAATTAACCAAAGGCACAGCAAGGTGCCCCAGAAGAAAAATAGGGCTTCAAGGAATCCTGTGGTTATGGGGCAAGACCACAAAAATAAGAGCTAAAAAATGGAGCTAAGGGCCACTGCAATTCAAAAACCTGCAGAGTTATAAAGGCCAACTATTTTTAAAAAATATATTGAGGTAAGGCTATGAAGAGGCATTGAAAGCAAGGCAGAATTGCAGGAAACCGGTTTCAGGAGGTAGACTGGAATTGCATTGAAAGCATATGAAGAGAGTCAGAAACTCGACAATGATGCACTTGGCCAAAAAGGGCGTATGTGTTTTTTCCTGAATATATTCAGGAAAAAACGCATACGCCCTTTTTGGCCAACCAAGCAAGCTTGCAAAGGAAATCTGCACTACAATGAAGTCTCACTTCCACCCGGTCAAAAGGGCCATCTGAAAAAAGTGTAAAATCCATAAAGGCACGACAGGCCATGGAGAACTGGGAGCCTTCTTATGCTGATGGGCGGGATGTAAATTGCCAACAGCCACTCATGAGAAGTGTATGGTGTTTCCTGAAACATCTAAAAAACAAAGCAACAGAGCCTAGGGCACTTCCACTTATGGTCCTATAGCTTAGGGAAATTAAAATCAAAAAGACACAGCCACCCCAAAGTTTGGGACGGCTCTGTTTACAAGAACCTCGTTTACGGTACAAGTTCAATATCGCAGAAAGTGAAAAATGGATAAAGAACTTGTGGTACTTACGTACAATGCAATATCACTCAGCAATGAAATCTATGTCATCAGGCCCGCAGCAGCATAATGAGTGGATTCAGGTATGATGATTCGAACTGAAATAAGTCACACAGAAAAGAAACATCATAAGGTATCACTAATACACAGAATGTGAACTTGGCTACACATGAACTGAATTACAAAACAGAACAGTGTCTCAAGTTTAGAAAACCAACTTACGCTTGCTTAAGGGGGAAGGTGAGTTGGGGTGCTGCATAAAACCAGAGATTGAAATGAGCACAGATAAAGTTCCTTAAGCCAAATATGGAATAGACAAGAGCTACTCCTTGCTCAACGAAATGGACTCAACACCCCATATTAAACGCCTAAGAATGTACCTGACTAGTAAGTATCTTAAAACCTATGGATTGCTATGTCTCCGAAAGAGAATCAAGCGTGTGTACAGGGGCATAAACGCAGCAGTGATAGGATTGGAGAGGTTCGGTGAGCAAATGAAGACCCTTTGAAGTCATATTGCATGGTACCCATTCCACGGGTCTCAACTCTCCAGGTTTAAGGTATTCTTCCTTCAGCTAAAACATGCATGTGGAACCCAGAGTATGATCAACCATGTGAACGGGAGACGTGTTCAAATATGTCTCAGTTTTCCTCCCCTGGTACTCGGGTGCAACATTCCAGACACTTTACTAACACTCTCCCAACTTGGAGAGTCAGAACCTTTAACCTCCTGTTTTGCCCAGTTTGCAATTTCTGCGGAAGATGAACAGGAATAGGGAGAACCAATGAGAGACTAGCTGGAGGTGTCTGGACGGGCAAATTTAACTCTCATTTCCCACCAGGAAGAGGAAATAACCAAAGGTTCAGCGTGCCGTGCCGGAACCAGATTAGGGCCTGAAGCCATCCTGCGGTGTTGCGGCCAGCTCAAAAGAAAGCGAGTTGAAGAAAGGAGCTCAGGGTCTCTGTAATTCACAAACCTGCAGAGTTATAAATGACAGCTATCGTCCAAAAATAGACTGAAGTAAGGCTTCCAAGAGGACTTGAAAGCGGGGCAGAATTGCAGGATACTGATTTCAGGAGGTAGACTGGAATTGCATTGAAAGCGTAGGAAAAGAGGCAGAACGTCCACAATGATGCACTTTGCCAAAAGGGCATATGCGTTTTTTCCTGAATATATTCAGGAAAAAACGCATACGCCCTTTTTGGCCAACCAAGCAAGCTTGCAAAGGAAATCTGCACTACAATGAAGTCTCACTTCCCCCCGGTCAAAAGGGCCATCAGAATAAAGTGTAAAATCCAGAAAGGCAGGACAGGCCATGGAGAAATGGGAGCCTTGTTATGCTGATGGGCGGGATGTAAATTGCCAACAGACACTCGGGAGAAGTGTATGGTGTTTCCTGAAACATCTAAAAAACAAAGCAACAGAGCCTAGGGCACTTCCACTTATGGTCCTATAGCTTAGGGAAATTAATATCAAAAAGACACAGCAACCCCAAAATTTGGGACGGCTCTTTTTACAGGAATCTCTTCTACGGCACAAGTTAAATATCCCAGAGAGCAAATAATGGATAAAGAAGTTGCGGTACTTCTGTACAACAGAATACCACTCAGCAATGAAATCTATGTCACCAGGCCCGTACCAGCATAATGAGTGGATTGAGGCACGATGATTCTAAGTGAAATAAGTCACACAGAAAAAGAAACATCATAAGGTATCACTAATACACGGAATGTGAACTTGGCTACACATGAACTGAATTACAAAACAGAACAGGGTCTCAAGTTTAGAAAACCAACTTATGCCTGCTTAAGGGGGAAGGTGAGTTGGGGTGCTGCATAAAAGCAGAGTTTGAAATTAGCACAGATACCGTTCCATAAGCCAAATATGTAATAGACAAGAGCTACCCCTTGCTCAACGAAATGGATTCAACAATGAGGTATCACCTCACACCTGGTAGAATAGGCATCATTGAAAATCTACAAACAAAAAATGCTGGAAAGGGTGTGGAGAAAAGGAACCCTCTTCCACTATTGTTGGGAATATAAATTGATACAGTCATTATGGAGAACAATATGGAATTTCTTAAGTAACTAACAATAGAATTACCATAGGATACAGCAATCCCAGTACTGGACATATACCCAGACAAAACCATAAATCAAAAAGAGTCATTCACCGCAATGTTCATTGCATCACTATTTACAATATCGAGGTAATGGAAGCAACCTAAATGCCCACAGAGAGACGAATGCATAAAGCTGTGGTACATATATAAAATGGAATATTACTAAGCCATGAAAAGGAATTAAATTGGGTCATTTGTAGAGACGTCGATGGATCTAGAGACTGTCATACAGAGTGAAGTAAGTCAGAAAGAGAAAAACAAATCTTGTATATTCATGCATATATGTGGAACCTAGAAAAACTGTACAGATTAACCATTTTGCAAGGCATAAACAGAGCAACAGATGTAGACAACAAACGTATGGACAACAAGGGGGGAAAGCTGTTGGGGGGGTGGTGGTGGGAGGAGTTGAGAGACTGGGATTGGCATGTATACATTTATATGTATAAAATAGATAACCAATAAGAACCTGCTGTATAAAAATATAAAATAAAATTCAAAATTAAAAAGAAGTAAAATTTAAAAAATAAAACAGAAAAAACAATTATTCCCTGCACATACATGTATTTATATGAATAAATTATTTCCATGCTTATATCTGTAAATACAAAAAAGAGGAATAAAATCTACCTTGAACCAAAAACGAAAAAGAGAAAAAAAACACAGAACCCACCAGTTACACAGAGGAAAACCGTATCAGGGCACTTGCTCCAGTTGTAAACAATTCTGAAGTTGGTCAGTGGTGGGGAATCGTCTCCCATTCAGCCAGCAGCCCCCACGCAACAAGCGTCCTCATTGCAAAGCTGGGGCACCGTGCCGAGGCATCTGTGAGTAAACGTGAGCTGAGCCCCAGGCCAGTTGCTGCTGAACTATTCCCACCCGTCCCAGGTAAAACACCTGAATATATACAAGGACTTGAAAGCCTAGAGGAAGGGCCATAGAGCCACACGAGTGACAGCATGCCGGCCGACTTGGTGCCTGCAGGCCAGCCAGGATGGTCCTGGCCCTGTGTGCTCTTCTGGAAGATTTCCATTTCCCTGCCTGAGATACCCGTCCTGTCCCTGCCCCCACTGCTTTTCTCCTTCCTCACCTCTGCCCAGGGAGAAATTCCAGCAGCAGGTATGGGTGACACATCCTCTTCTTTAGCAGGTGGCAGCCTGGCAACTGCTGCAGAAAGTCCAGCAGAGCCCCACTCACACTGGGCCACCCACAAAGCCGTGGCCTCTCACTCCCTCCCACCAGCCCAGCCCCGAGACTGCTGACAGGGCAGAGAAAATGGCGTCAGGCACGGCTGCAGGGGCTCTTGCTGCCTGGAGTGGTATTTATATTGATCTCAACCCAGGCACACCTGGGGAGGGCTGGCCGGCACGGTAAGGCTGCCCAGGTCAGCCAATCATCACCCCTCAGGGGCTCACAGTTGCAGAAAATGGAACTTGCTGAACCGGCCAGGTCCAAGGAACAGGTGTGGGCTCCTGAGAGTCAGGATAGACAAGGGGCTGCAGCTTTGGCTTGTTTTCTAATCATTTTATCTGGCCCATGAGTGGGAGACAACTTCAAGAAAACCCTCTCCTAATGAGAGGAACCCAGGAGTCAGGCAGAGGAGGGGTGGGTGGTGGTTGGAGACAGAGGCCTGGTGCCCCGGGTGCAGTGGAAGTCTCTGGAAGACCAGGTGGAGGGAGGCCTCACGGAGTGATGCCCAGGGTCACAGACCTGTCGCAGCTGCTGTTTGTTAGTTCAAGTCCTGCTCTGAGGTGCTCTGTGTCAGCTCTGAGCGACAGGTGAGCTGGGGGTGCTCTGCAATGAGGGCTATGTGCACGGTTCCTGTGTGCCCAGCCCTGCCACGGTACCTGCAAGGGTAGCTCTGTATCCTGGGAGGGGCCTGACCACGAGAGCCCCGTGGGCTGGGGTGGGGGTGGGGTACCTGCCCAGGTGAGCTCCATATTCTGGGATTGGTCTGACCACGAGAGCCCCATGGGCTGCTGGGGACCTGGTAAAGGATGTCAGGACAGTCAGTGAAGCCACCGAGGATATACCTCCAGTTGCTCCTAATTCCTACACCCTGCTGGTCATTCTACCAACCACCAGGACATGGTATTCTGTATTAGTCTTCAATGATGCCTTCTTTTGTATTCCATTAGTCCCAGAGTCACAAGAAATTTTGGCTTGTGAGTGGCAGGACTCAACATACAACTAAAACAATACTTCCGGGCCGTCTGGCCCCAAGGGTGCAAAAATTCCCACACCATCTTTGGGGAAAGCTTAGCTAAAGACCTAAAAGTTCTACCTCTGGAAAAGGAAACCCTCCTTCAATATGCAGACGACATTCTGATCACCAGCCCTACTAAGGAGGCCTCTGAACTACCAAGCCAATAAAGGATAGAAGTTGTCCAAGAAAAAGCTCAAATATCACAGACTGCGGTGACCTGCCTGGGCTTCATTCTCACAGAAGGTCAGAGAAGCCCATCCCAGGAAAGGGAAGAAACCATTTTCAGCCTTACCCCTTTCTAAAACTAGAAGACAGCTTAGGGGTTCCTGGGGAGGCCAGGGTTTGCTGCTTCTGGATCCCTAACTACAGTCTACTAGCTGGGCCTCTATATGAAACACTGAAAGGAAAAGATGATGATCCTTTTGAATAGAATCCAGAAGTGGCCTTTCAAGAATGGAAAGAGCAGTCAATTCAGACCCTTGCCCTGGAACTCCCTAATTTAGCTAAACCCTTTGACCTTTACATTCCCGGTGAAAGGTGAATCGCCATTGGAGAATTAGTGCAAAAACTGGGACCACTTGAAATGGAACAATGCAAGAATGCCATCCAGGTAGGATAAACTACGGTCACTAAGGGGCTTGGCCCACTGCCACATCTGGCCAAGATACTGGCGGTATCTAAAAACCTGGAAATCAGCAGCCCAAAAGGCCACCTCCCTCCTAAGGGAAAAGGACCCCACGTGGTGATCCTAACCACCAACCATGCCCTGAAGTTGCAGGGTTCGCTCCGTGGGCACACCGACCTCGAGTGAGGAGGCCCTCCAACTCCAACATCCAGAGAGATAACCGGGGGCAACAGGGCACCATGACGACTCGTGTGAACATCACTTGACCTGGAGTTTCTCTCATAAAACAACAAGAGTGTGTCCCAAAAGAGTAGACTACTGCTTGCAGGACTTACTGCACCCAGAGGGGAGCTAATAATCTTGGCGGGGGAACAGTATACCACACTGTCACCATAGAAAAGCCTACAGACACCGTGATGATGGTGGCCAATAAGACCGGCTGGACTCCTGTTTACTTCAAAAGGCTGTTGACTCAGTAGCCATCATGGTCCTTGGTCACCACTGACCCTGGACTGTCTGGGAGTTGAGCGGGCAGGGCTCTGACACCTGGTGCTGTTTGTACGTTAATTCAGGGGCCTAATTGAAGAAAGCGCAGACTACTGGTCAGAGCATCTAGGCTGGCAGAGACGGTCAGCCTAAGGTGGCCGAACAAATGTGGGGCGGGGTGAAACCGGCCCCCACAGCGTCTCTGCACATCTCTTTCCTGGACCCTTAAAGGTCATTAGAATCTATAACACTTCCAATGCTGGTGCTCAGGTGGACGAGCAGGGAGGCAGGGGTCCTGGGGACAATCAACGTCACCGGGAGGCTGCTGGGGAGAAGCTCTGACCCTCGCCCCAGGGTATGAGGGCTCCCAACTCAGCACTCAGCAGTTACAGAAGAAGGGTCTGCACCCTCAGCACTCCAAGAATGAGGAACGGGACAAAAGGCAGAGGAGGGGTTTGTCCCCAGCAAAGCCCATTAAAAATCCCTGGGAGATAAAAATAGAATCTGGGCAATAAAGTCAAGTCTAACCTTTTTTATCCTTTGTGCTTTGTCTAATTTCACGTGCTCCTAGGGTCCCGCATGCAGAGGTTCCACACCCGGCACTTCAGACCAGATTTCCTAGTGCAGAATGGCTGGGTCGACACCTCAGCTCCTGGGGCCCAGTGCAGACTCCACGATATAGAGCCTGAGCTACAGCCAACCCGGCCCTCGAGAGCTCCGCCGCCTCCCTCCCTCCCACTGACTCTGACAGGATCTCTACACAGCAGCCCAGCCCACAGCCCACGGGGTAGTGCATGCTCTCACCTCTCCATTCTCTGATCAAAATATAAAGTTTCCTTTGCTTGTGAACCAAACTCAGTCTCGATCTGTTGGCCCCAATGACACTGGGCAGGGGGACACTTGTTGGGGTCCACTCTGGAGGATCAGTAGCAGAAATTGAGACTATTGTAACCTCAATGAACAGATGTGTGAGCCAAACTGTAGTTAACATAGAACAGTGTATAAGGCTCGGGTAAAATAAGATGTTTTTAACACTTCCATTTGATATTTCCATCACTTTTTATAAGCAAGTTCAGTGAAAAGGTTTGTCTTATTTGTCAGGTCAATATTAGAGAAACGAAGTGATTTCTTTCCAAGGATGTACAGCTAATAATCTTGGTTAAACCTTCAATCTTGTTTTAAATGCTTTTCCATTGAAAATGATACCTCTCTTTCAGCTCCCCCATTTCTGAGAAGTATAAAATCTTATAATTTATTATTACCAAAGGGGAAAGGTGGGAGGAGGGATAAATTAACAGTTTGGAATGAACACATACACACTGCTATGTATAAAATAGATCATCAACAAGGAACTACTGTATAGCACAGGGAACTACACTCAACATTTTGCAATAACCTATAAGGGGAAATAATCTGAAAAAGAATAGATATTTTTATTGACATCATCTATCAATGACAGTTAAAGTGTAGCCTAAGGGAAGCTGGTGGTGAGTGCTTCTGACCCTGAAGACTTCAATCATCTAAAGTTTGGACTCTGCCTACTTCCCAAGGCCCTTAATGAACATATGTGTAGCCGTAGCTTAAAAACTTCCCCAGTTTGGGTTTCGGGGAGACACTGATTTTGAAAAAGCCCTGGTGTTCTCCTTACATGAATGGGACTCTTCCTACTGCTAAAACATGTCTGTCACACCCAGAGGATGGTATACCGTCTGATCGGGAAGAGTTTGGAAAAGGCATCTCATCTCCTCATCTCCTGGTGCTCGGGTTCACCCCTCCAGCGTCTTTACTAACAGTCTCCCCACTTGGAGATGTCAGCACTGTCAACATCCTGTTGCGTACAGTTTGGAATTTGTCCAGAGGATGAAGCGGAAGGATGAGGAACAATGAGAGACAAGTCCTAGGTGTTCAGACAGGCACATGTCACTCTAATTTCCAATCAGGAAGACGAATTGACCAAAGGCTAGGGTTGCCCATGGAAACAGTATAGGGCTTGAGGAAATCCCGCTGCTTTGTGGCCAGTTCCCATAAACACGAGTTGAACAATGGAACTCAAGGGCAGTAAAATTCACAAAACTGCAGAGTTGAAAATATCCATCACTGAAAAATGTCTTGAGGAAAGTCAGAGAAAAGGACTTGTAAGCAAGGGAGAATGGCAGGAAAGGGATTTGAGGAGGTAGAAAGGACTCGCCATTAAGCACAAGAAAAGGAGCTGAACATTGCCAACATTGCCAACATTGCAGTTGGCCAAAAAGGGTGTATGCGTTCTTTTCTGTATATATTCAAGAAAAGGGCATACACTTTTTTAGCCAACCAAACAGGTGGGCACTGGAAGTCAATACTACAAAAGATATCACTTCGCGTCAGTCAGAAGAGCCATCCTCATAAAGCGTAAACAACAGAAATGCAGGACAGGGCAACGAGAAGAGGGAGCCCTGTGAGACTTATAGTGGAAATGTATATTGCCAACGGCCATTCTGGAGAAGTGTATTGTGTTTACTAAAGCATCTAAAAAATGAGCTACAGAGCATAGGGCACTTGCACTCATGGGCGTATATCTTGGGAAAAACAAAAATCGAGAGGACACAGGCACCCCAATGTTTACCCCCTCTCTGTTTAAAAGATCCTCGACTAGGATATAACTTAAATGTCTCTGGAGGGAAAAAATGGATAGAGATGTGGTACTTAGGTAGAGTGGAATATTATTCAGCCTGGAAATCAATGAAATATGGCCAGTTGTAACAACTCCGGAGGAGTTACGTATGATCATTCTAAGTGACAGAATTCAAAAAGAAAAAGACACATATCATAAGATATCACTTAAAGGTGGAATCCAAAATGGCTACACATGAAATAAATTACAAAACAAAAACATAGTCAAATATGTAGAAAACACGCATAAGGCTGCTAAACGGGAAAGGTGGGGAGGGGTGAGGCATCATCCAGGAGGTTGAAATTAGCAAAGATACCATTCCAAATACCAAACTGATAATCAACAAGGCCTACACGGTAGCTAAAAGAACTGCACTCAGCACACTCAAGTCACCAGAAAAGAATATATACGACTGGTAAGAATCTGAAAAAGAATTTATTGATGTCTCTCTGTACGCGAATCAAGTGGATGTACAGCAGCAAGAAACAGAGCTTTGAAAATCAGCTGTAACCAATATAGTAATAAATTGAAAAAAATAAACGACAGAGAGACAGAGAAAACCTCTTACAACTTTTCCTCAGGGACGGTGATGCAACATGGATTGAACACATCTAGACCCACAGCAGGATGAGACATAAGGCTGGAAACTGTTTGCGCTAAGAGAAATGTGAGGTTGGGTGAGGAAATGCACACCCTTTAAAGTAATACTACCTGGTACCCATTCAATGGGTCCCAAATCTGCAGGTTCAAGGGATCTTCCTACAGCTAAAACATGCATGGAAAACCCAGAGGACTGTACACCATGTGATCGGGAGATGTGTCTAAAATGCACCTCATTTATCCTCTCCTGGTGCTCCTGTTCACCATTCCAGCCACGCTACTTAGAATCTCCCCACTTGGAGAATCAGCACATTTAAACTTCTGTTTCACACATTTTGCAAATTGTGAGGAGGATGAACGGGAAGAGGGGGAACCAATGAGAGAAGAGTTGTAGGGGTTTGGATGGGCACATATCACTCTAATTTCCCATTAAGAATAAGAATTAAAGGAAGGCTCAGCCTGCCTCGCCGGAGCCAAAATAGGGCCTGAAGCAATCCTGCGGGTTTGAGGCCAGCTCACAAAAGAGCAACTTAAAAAATGGAGCTCAGGGTCACTGCAATTCACAAACCTGCAGAGTTATAAATGAAAACTAACGTCCAAAAATATGTTGAGGTAAGGCAAAGAAGAGGATCTGAATGCAAGACAGAATTGCAAGAAAGAGATTTCAAGAGATAGATTGGACTCGTCTTTAACGCACATGAAAAGCGGCAGAATTTCGACAATGATGCAGTTGGCCCAAAAGGGCGTATGCGTTTTTTCCTGATTATATCCAGGAAAAAACGCATACGCACTTTATGGGCAACGAAGCAAGCAAGCAATGCAAATGTGCACAACAAAGAAGTCTCACTTCCCACCGGTCAAAAGGGCCATCCTAAAAAATTGTAAAAACCAGAAATGCAGGACAGGCCATGGAGAACAGGGAGCCTTTATACGCTGATGGGCAGTGTGTGAACTGCCGAGAGCCACTCTGGAGAAGTGTATGGTGGTTCCTAAATCATCTAAAAAACAGAGCTACAGAGCATAGGACACTTCCAATCATGGGAGTATATCTAGGGAAGTCTAAAAATCAACAAGACACAAGCACACCACAGTTTAGGGCTACTCTGTTTACAAGAACCTCAACTTCAGTACACCTTAAATATCCCAGGAAAGAGAACAATGGATAAAGAAGATGTGGTACTTATGTACAATGGAATATCTCTTCACCATGAAATCAATGTAATAAGGCTAGTAGAAGGATAAAGAGTGGATTTAGGTCCGATAATACTACTTGAAATAAGTCAAACAGAAAAAGAAACATATCATAAGATATCACTTATAGAGGGAGGGTAAATATGGCTGCACAAGAAATGAATTACAGAACAGAACAGTGTCTCACATTTAGAAAACACACTTATGTCAGCTTAAGGGGAAAGGAGAGGTGGGGTGATGCATAAAACCAGAGTTTGAAATTAGCACAGATACCGTTCAATAAACCAAATAGGTATTAGACAAGATCTACACCATGCTCAATGAACTGGCCTCAACACACCCTATACACCGCAGAGAAATATATCTGAGTAATAAGAATCCTAAAACCCATGTATTGATATATCTCCATAAGGGAATCAAGTGTGTGCAGAGCGGCACAAACACAGCAGTGAAAATGAGCTAAACCCCATTATAGAAATAAATTTTAAAAACAAAACGCTGAAACAATGAAAGAGAGAAAAATTCTTACAAAATTTGCTCAGGGGCTGTGATGCAACCTGGATTGACCACATATAAACCCACAGCTGGATAAGACATAAGGCTGGACACTTGGGGCTGACAGGATTGGTGAGCTTTGGTGAGCAACTGCCGAAAGTTTAATGCAATACTTCATGCTACTCAGTCCAAGGGTCCCAACACTCCAGGTTGAAGGGAATCTTCCTACAGCTAAACCATGCTTGGGAAACCCAGCGACTGGTATACCATATGATCGGGAAAGGTTTCTAAAACGCACCTCATTTTTCCTCTCCTGGGGCTCCGGATCGACATTCCAGCCACTTTACTAACAACATCCCCACATGGAGTCAATGCCTTTAAGTTCTGGTATCGCACATTCTGCAGTTAGTGCAGAGGATGAATGGGAATAGGAGGAACCAGTGAGAAACTAGCTGTAGCGGTTTCAATGGGCACATGTCACTCTAATATCACATCAGTAAGAAGAATTAACCAAAGGCACAGCAAGGTGCCCCAGAAGAAAAATAGGGCTTCAAGGAATCCTGTGGTTACGGGGCAAGACCACAAAAATAAGAGCTAAAAAATGGAGCTAAGGGCCACTGCAATTCAAAAACCTGCAGAGTTATAAAGGCCAACTATTTTTAAAAAATATATTGAGGTAAGGCTATGAAGAGGCATTGAAAGCAAGGCAGAATTGCAGGAAACCGGTTTCAGGAGGTAGACTGGAATTGCATTGAAAACATATGAAGAGAGTCAGAAACTCGACAATGATGCACTTGGCCAAAAAGGGTGTATGCGTTTTTTCCTGAATATATTCAGGAAAAAACGCATACGCACTTTTTGGCCAACCAAGCAAGCTTGCAAAGGAAATCTGCACTACAATGAAGTCTCACTTCCACCCGGTCAAAAGGGCCATCTGAAAAAAGTGTAGAATCCATAAAGGCACGACAGGCCATGGAGAACTGGGAGCCTTCTTATGCTGATGGGCGGGATGTAAATTGCCAACAGCCACTCATGAGAAGTGTATGGTGTTTCCTGAAACATCTAAAAAACAAAGCAACAGAGCCTAGGGCACTTCCACTTATGGTCCTATAGCTTAGGGAAATTAAAATCAAAAAGACACAGCCACCCCAAAGTTTGGGACGCCTCTGTTTACAAGAACCTCGTTTACGGTACAAGTTCAATATCGCAGAAAGTGAAAAATGGATAAAGAACTTGTGGTAATTACGTACAATGCAATATCACTCAGCAATGAAATCTATGTGATCAGGCCCGTAGCAGCATAATGAGTGGATTCCGGTATGATGATTCGAACTGAAATAAGTCACACAGAAAAGAAACATCATAAGGTATCACTAATACACAGAATGTGAACTTGGCTACACATGAACTGAATTACAAAACAGAACAGTGTCTCAAGTTTAGAAAACCAACTTACGCTTGCTTAACGGGGAAGGTGAGTTGTGGTGCTGTATAAAACAAGAGATTGAAATGAGCACAGATAAAGTTCCTTAAGCCAAATATGGAATAGACAAGAGCTACTCCTTGCTCAACGAAATGGACTCAACACCCCATATTAAACGCCTAAGAATGTACCTGACTAGTAAGTATCTTAAAACCTATGGATTGCTATGTCTCCAAAAGAGAATCAAGCGTGTGTACAGGGGCATAAACGCAGCAGTGATAGGATTGGAGAGGTTCTGTGAGCAAATGAAGACCCTTTGAAGTCATATTGCATGGTACCCATTCCACGGGTTTCAACTACCCAGGTTTTAGGTATTCTTCCTTCAGCTAAAACATGCATGTGGAACCCAGAGTATGATCAACCATGTGATCGGGAGATGTGTTCAAATATGTCTCAGTTTTCGTACCCTGGTACTCGGGTGCAACATTCCAGACGCTTTACTAACACTCTCCCCACTTGGAGAGTCAGCACTTTTAACCTCCTGTTTGGCCCAGTTTGCAATTTCTGCGGAAGATGAACAGGAATAGCGAGAACCAATGAGAGACTAGCTGGAGGTGTCTGGACGGGCAAATTTAACTCTCATTTCCCACCAGGAAGAGGAATTAACCAAAGGCTCAGCGTGCCGTGCCGGAAGCAGATTAGGGCCTGAAGCCATCCTGCGGTGTTGCGGCCAGGTCACAAGAAAGCGAGTTGAAGAAAGGAGCTCAGGGGCACTGTAATTCACAAACCTGCAGAGTTATAAATGACAGCTATCGTCCAAAGATAGACTGAAGTAAGGCTGCCAAGAGGACTTGAAAGCGGGGCAGAATTGCAGGAAACCGATTTCAGGAGGTAGACTGGAATTGCATTGAAAGCATAGGAAAAGAGGCAGAACGTCCACAATGATGCACTTGGCCAAAAAGGGCGTATGCGTTTTTTCCTGAATATATTCAGGAAAAAACGCATACGCCCTTTTTGGCCAACCAAGCAAGCTTGCAAAGGAAATCTGCACTACAATGAAGTCTCACTTCCCCCCGGTCAAAAGGGCCATCTGAAAAAAGTGTAATATCCAGAAAGGCAGGACAGGCCATGGAGAACTGGGAGCCTTGTTATGCTGATGGGCGGGATGTAAATTGCGAACAAGCACTCGGGAGAAGTTTATGGTGTTTCCTGAAACATCTAAAAAACAAAGCAACAGAAGCTAGGGCACTTCCACTTATGGTCCTATAGCTTAGGGAAATTAAAATCAAAAAGACACAGCCACCCCAAAGTTTGGAACGGCTCTGTTTACAAGAACGTCATTTACAGTACAAGTTCAACATCGCAGAAAGTGAAAAATGGATAAAGAACTTGTGGTATTTACTTACAAAGCAATATCACTCAGCAATGAAATCTGTGTCATCAGGCCCTTAGCAGCACAATGAGTGGATTCAGGTATGATGATTCTAACTGAAATAAGTCACACAGAAAAAGAAACACCATAAGATATCAGTAATACACGGAATGTAAACTTGGCTACACAGGAACTGAATTACAGAACAGAACAGGGTCTCAAATTTAGAAAACCAACTTATGCTTGCTTAAGGGGAAAGGTGAGTTGTGGTGCTGCATAAAACCAGAGATTGCAATGAGCACAGATAAAGTTCCTTAAGTCAAATATGGAATAGACAAGAGCTACTTCTTGCTCAACGAAATGGACTCAACACCGCATATTAAACGCCTAAGAATGTACCTGACTAGTAAGTATCTTAAAACCTATGGATTGCTATGTCTCCGAAAGAGAATCAAGCATGTGTACAGGGGCATAAACGCAGCAGTGATAGGATTGGAGAGGTTCGGTGAGCAAATGAAGACCCTTTGAAGTCATATTGCATGGTACCCATTACAGGGGTCTTAACTCTCCAGGTTTAAGGTATTCTTCCTTCAGCTAAAAAATGCATGTGGAACCTAGAGTATGATCAACCATGTGATCGGGAGACGTGTTCAAATATGTCTCAGTTTTCGTACCCTGGTACTCGGGTGCAACATTCCAGACGCTTTACTAACACTCTCCCGACTTGGAGAGTCAGCGCCTTTAACCTCCTGTTTGGCCCAGTTTGCAATTTCTGCGGAAGATGAACAGGAATAGCGAGAACCAATGAGAGACTAGCTGGAGGTGTCTGGACGGGCAAATTTAACTCTCATTTCCCACCAGGAAGAGGAAATAACCAAAGGCTCAGTGTGCCGTGCCGGAACCAGATTAGGGCCTGAAGCCATCCTGCGGTGTTGCGGCCAGCTCAAAAGAAAGCGAGTTGAAGAAAGGAGCTCAGGGACACTGTAATTCACAAACCTGCAGAGTTATAAATGACAGCTATCGTCCAAAAATAGACTGAAGTAAGGCTGCCAAGAGGACTTGAAAGCGGGGCAGAATTGCAGGAAACCGATTTCAGGAGGTAGACTGGAATTGCATTGAAAGCATAGGAAAAGAGGCAGAACGTCCACAATGATGCACTTGGCCAAAAAGGGCGTATGCGTTTTTTCCTGAATATATTCAGGAAAAAACGCATACGCCCTTTTTGGCCAACCAAGCAAGCTTGCAAAGGAAATCTGCACTACAATGAAGTCTCACTTCCCCCCAGTCAAAAGGGCCATCTGAAAAAAGTGTAAAATCCAGAAAGGCAGGACAGGCCATGGAGAACTGGGAGCCTTGTTATGCTGATGGGCGGGATGTAAATTGCCAACAACCACTCGGGAGAAGTGTATGGTGTTTCCTGAAACATCTAAAAAACAAAGCAACAGAACCTAGGGCACTTCCACTTATGGTCCTATAGCTTAGGGAAATTAAAATCAAAAAGACACAGCCACCCCAAAGTTTGGAACGGCTCTGTTTACAAGAACCTCGTTTACAGTACAAGTTCAACATCGCAGAAAGTGAAAAATGGATAAAGAAGTTGTGGTATTTACTTACAAAGCAATATCACTCAGCAATGAAATCTGTGTCATCAGGCCCTTAGCAGCACAATGAGTGGATTCAGGTATGATGATTCGAACTGAAATAAGTCACACAGAAAAAGAAACATCATAAGATATCAGTAATACACGGAATGTAAACTTGGCTACACAGGAACTGAATTACAGAACAGAACAGGGTCTCAAATTTAGAAAACCAACTTATGCTTGCTTAAGGGGAAAGGTGAGTTGGGGTGCTGCATAAAACCAGAGATTGAAATGAGCACAGATAAAGTTCCTTAAGCCAAATATGGAATAGACAAGAGCTACTCCTTGCTCAATGAAATGGACTCAACACCCCATATTAAACGCCTAAGAATGTACCTGACTAGTAAGTATCTTAAAACCTATGGATTGCTATGTCTCCGAAAGAGAATCAAGCATGTGTACAGGGGCATAAACGCAGCAGTGATAGGATTGGAGAGGTTCGGTGAGCAAATGAAGACCCTTTGAAGTCATATTGCATGGTACCCATTTCACGGGTTTCAACTACCCAGGTTTAAGGTATTCTTCCTTCAGCTAAAACATGCATCTGGAACCTAGAGTATGATCAACCATGTGATCGGGAGACGTGTTCAAATATGTCTCAGTTTTCCTCCCCTGGTACTCGGGTGCAACATTCCAGACACTTTACTAACACTCTCCCGACTTGGAGAGTCAGTCCCTTTAACCTCCTGTTTGGCCCAGTTTGCAATTTCTGCGGAAGATGAACAGGAATAGCGAGAACCAATGAGAGGCTAGCTGGAGGTGTCTGGACGGGCAAATTTAACTCTCATTTCCCACCAGGAAGAGGAATTAACCAAAGGCTCAGCATGCCGGGCCGGAACCAGATTAGGGCCTGAAGCCATCCTGCGGTGTTGCGGCCAGGTCACAAGAAAGCGAGTTGAAGAAAGGAGCTCAGGGGCACTGTAATTCACAAACCTGCAGAGTTATAAATGACAGCTATCGTCCAAAAATAGACTGAAGTAAGGCTGCCAAGAGGACTTGAAAGCGGGACAGAATTGCAGGAAACCGATTTCAGGAGGTAGACTGGAATTGCATTGAAAGCATAGGAAAAGAGGCAGAACGTCCACAATGATGCACTTGGCCAAAAAGGGCGTATGCGTTTTTTCCTGAATATATTCAGGAAAAAACGCATACGCCCTTTTTGGCCAACCAAGCAAGCTTGCAAAGGAAATCTGCACTACAATGAAGTCTCACTTCCCCCGGTCAAAAGGGCCATCTGAAAAAAGTGTAAAATCCAGAAAGGCAGGACAGGCCATGGAGAACTGGGAGCCTTGTTATGCTGATGGGCGGGATGTAAATTGCCAACAACCACTCGGGAGAAGTTTATGGTGTTTCCTGAAACATCTAAAAAACAAAGCAACAGAACCTAGGGCACTTCCACTTATGGTCCTATAGCTTAGGGAAATTAAAATCAAAAAGACACAGCCACCCCAAAGTTTGGAACGGCTCTGTTTACAAGAACGTCGTTTACAGTACAAGCTCAACATTGCAGAAAGTGAAAAATGGATAAAGAACTTGTGGTATTTACTTACAAATAAATATCACTCAGCAATGAAATCTGTGTCACCAGGCCCTTAGCAGCACAATGAGTGGATTCAGGTATGATGATTCGAACTGAAATAAGTCACACAGAAAAAGAAACACCATAAGATATCAGTAATACACGGAATGTAAACTTGGCTACACAGGAACTGAATTACAGAACAGAACAGGGTCTCAAATTTAGAAAACCAACTTATGCTTGCTTAAGGGGAAAGGTGAGTTGTGGTGCTGCATAAAACCAGAGATTGCAATGAGCACAGATAAAGTTCCTTAAGTCAAATATGGAATAGACAAGAGCTACTCCTTGCTCAACGAAATGGACTCAACACCGCATATTAAACGCCTAAGAATGTACCTGACTAGTAAGTATCTTAAAACCTATGGATTGCTATGTCTCCGAAAGAGAATCAAGCATGTGTACAGGGGCATAAACGCAGCAGTGATAGGATTGGAGAGGTTCGGTGAGCAAATGAAGACCCTTTGAAGTCATATTGCATGGTACCCATTACACGGGTCTTAACTCTGCAGGTTTAAGGTATTCTTCCTTCAGCTAAAAAATGCATGTGGAACCTAGAGTATGATCAACCATGTGATCGGGAGACGTGTTCAAATATGTCTCAGTTTTCGTACCCTGGTACTCGAGTGCAACATTCCAGACGCTTTACTAACACTCTCCCGACTTGGAGAGTCAGCGCCTTTAACCTCCTGTTTGGCCCAGTTTGCAATTTCTGCGGAAGATGAACAGGAATAGCGAGAACCAATGAGAGACTAGCTGGAGGTGTCTGGACGGGCAAATTTAACTCTCATTTCCCACCAGGAAGAGGAAATAACCAAAGGCTCAGTGTGCCGTGCCGGAACCAGATTACGGCCTGAAGCCATCCTGCGGTGTTGCGGCCAGCTCAAAAGAAAGCGAGTTGAAGAAAGGAGCTCAGGGGCACTGTAATTCACAAACCTGCAGAGTTATAAATGACAGCTATCGTCCAAAAATAGACTGAAGTAAGGCTGCCAAGAGGACTTGAAAGCGGGGCAGAATTGCAGGAAACCGATTTCAGGAGGTAGACTGGAATTGCATTGAAAGCATAGGAAAAGAGGCAGAACGTCCACAATGATGCACTTGGCCAAAAAGGGCGTATGCGTTTTTTCCTGAATATATTCAGGAAAAAACGCATACGCCCTTTTTGGCCAACCAAGCAAGCTTGCAAAGGAAATCTGCACTACAATGAAGTCTCACTTCCCCCCGGTCAAAAGGGCCATCTGAAAAAAGTGTAAAATCCAGAAAGGCAGGACAGGCCATGGAGAACTGGGAGCCTTGTTATGCTGACGGGCGGGATGTAAATTGCCAACAACCACTCGGGAGAAGTTTATGGTGTTTCCTGAAACACCTAAAAAACAAAGCAACAGAACCTAGGGCACTTCCACTTATGGTCCTATAGCTTAGGGAAATTAAAATCAAAAAGACACAGCCACCCCAAAGTTTGGGACGCCTCCGTTTACAAGAACCTCGTTTACCGTACAAGTTCAATATCACAGAAAGTGAAAAATGGATAAAGAACTTGTGGTACTTACGTACAATGCAGTATCACTCAGCAATGAAATCTATGTCATCAGGCCCGTAGCAGTATAATGAGTGGATTCAGTTACGATGATTCTAACTGAAATAAGTCACACAGAAAAAGAAACATCATAAGATATCACTAATACACGGAATGTAAACTTGGCTACACAGGAACTGCATTCCAAAACAGAACAGGGTCTCAAATTTAGAAAACCAACTTATGCTTGCTTAAGGGGAAAGGTGAGTTGGGGTGCTGCATAAAACCAGAGATTGAAATGAGCACAGATAAAGTTCCTTAAGCCAAATATGGAATGGACAAGAGCTACTCCTTGCTCAACGAAATGGACTCAAAACCCCATATTAAACGCCTAAGAATGTACCTGACTAGTAAGTATCTTAAAACCTATGGATTGCTATGTCTCCAAAAGAGAATCAAGCGTGTGTACAGGGGCATAAACGCAGCAGTGATAGGATTGGAGAGGTTCGGTGAGAAATGAAGACCCTTTGAAGTCATATTGCATGGTACCCATTACACGGGTCTCAACTCTCCAGGTTAAAGGTATTCTTCCTTCAGCTAAAACATGTATGTGGAACACAGAGTATGATCAACCATGTGATCGGGAGACGTGTTCAAATATGTCTCAGTTTTCCTCCCCTGGTACTCGGGTGCAACATTCCAGACGCTTTACTAACACTCTCCCGAATTGGAGAGTCAGTCCCTTTAATCTCCTGTTTGGCCCAGTTTGCAATTTCTGCGGAAGATGAACAGGAATAGCGAGAACCAATGAGAGGCTAGCTGGAGGTGTCTGGACGGGCAAATTTAACTCTCATTTCCCACCAGGAAGAGGAATTAACCAAAGGCTCAGCGTGCCGTGCCGGAACCAGATTAGGGCCTGAAGCCATCCTGCGGTGTTGCGGCCAGCTCAAAAGAAAGCGAGTTGAAGAAAGGAGCTCAGGGGCACTGTAATTCACAAACCTGCAGAGTTATAAATGACAGCTATCGTCCAAAAATAGACTGAAGTAAGGCTGCCAAGAGGACTTGAAAGCGGGGCAGAATTGCAGGAAACCGATTTCAGGAGGTAGACTGGAATTGCATTGAAAGCATAGGAAAAGAGGCAGAACGTCCACAATGATGCACTTGGCCAAAAAGGGCGTATGCGTTTTTTCCTGAATATATTCAGGAAAAAACGCATACGCCCTTTTTGGCCAACCAAGCAAGCTTGCAAAGGAAATCTGCACTACAATGAAGTCTCACTTCCCCCCGGTCAAAAGGGCCATCTGAAAAAAGTGTAAAATCCAGAAAGGCAGGACAGGCCATGGAGAACTGGGAGCCTTGTTATGCTGACGGGCGGGATGTAAATTGCCAACAACCACTCGGGAGAAGTTTATGGTGTTTCCTGAAACATCTAAAAAACAAAGCAACAGAACCTAGGGCACTTTCACTTATGGTCCTATAGCTTAGGGAAATTAAAATCAAAAAGACACAGCCACCCCAAAGTTTGGAACGGCTCTGTTTACAAGAACTTCGTTTACAGTACAAGTTCAACATCGCAGAAAGTGAAAAATGGATAAAGAACTTGTGGTATTTACTTAAAAAGCAATATCACTCAGCAATGAAATCTGTGTCATCAGGCCCTTAGCAGCACAATGAGTGGATTCAGGTATGATGATTCAAACTGAAATAAGTCACACAGAAAAAGAAACATCATAAGATATCAGTAATACACGGAATGTAAACTTGGCTACACAGGAACTGAATTACAGAACAGAACAGGGTCTCAAATTTAGAAAACCAACTTATGCTTGCTTAAGGGGAAAGGTGAGTTGCGGTGCTGCATAAAACCAGAGATTGAAATGAGCACAGATAAAGTTCCTTAAGTCAAATATGGAATAGACAAGAGCTACTCCTTGCTCAACGAAATGGACTCAACACCGCATATTAAACGCCTAAGAATGTACCTGACTAGTAAGTATCTTAAAACCTATGGATTTCTATGACTCCGAAAGAGAATCAAGCATGTGTACAGGGGCATAAACGCAGCAGTGATAGGATTGGAGAGGTTCGGTGAGCAAATGAAGACCCTTTGAAGTCATATTGCATGGTACCCATTACACGGGTCTTAACTCTCCAGGTTTAAGGTATTCTTCCTTCAGCTAAAACATGCATGTGGAACCTAGAGTATGATCAACCATGTGATCGGGAGACGTGTTCAAATATGTCTCAGTTTTCGTACCTGGTACTCGGGTGCAACATTCCAGACGCTTTACTAACACTCTCCCGTCTTGGAGAGTCAGCGCCTTTAACCTCCTGTTTGGCCCAGTTTGCAATTTCTGCGGAAGATGAACAGGAATAGCGAGAACCAATGAGAGACTAGCTGGAGGTGTCTGGACGGGCAAATTTAACTCTCATTTCCCACCAGGAAGAGGAAATAACCAAAGGCTCAGCGTGCAGTGCCGGAACCAGATTACGGCCTGAAGCCATACTGCGGTGTTGCGGCCAGCTCAAAAGAAAGCGAGTTGAAGAAAGGAGCTCAGGGGCACTGTAATTCACAAACATGCAGAGTTATAAATGACAGCTATCGTCCAAAAATAGACTGAAGTAAGGCTGCCAAGAGGATTTGAAAGCGGGGCAGAATTGCAGGAAACCGATTTCAGGAGGTAGACTGGAATTGCATTGAAAGCATAGGAAAAGAGGCAGAACGTCCACAATGATGCACTTGGCCAAAAAGGGCGTATGCGTTTTTTCCTGAATATATTCAGGAAAAAACGCTTACGCCCTTTTTGGCCAACCAAGCAAGCTTGCAAAGGAAATCTGCACTACAATGAAGTCTCACTTCCCCCCGGTCAAAAGGGTCATCTGAAAAAAGTGTAAAATCCAGAAAGGCAGGACAGGCCATGGAGAACTGGGAGCCTTGTTATGCCAATGGGCAGGATGTAAATTGCCAACAACCACTTGGGAGAAGTGTATGGTGTTTCCTGAAACATCTAAAAAACAAAGCAACAGAACCTAGGGCACTTCCTCTTATGGTCCTATAGCTTAGGGAAATTAAAATCAAAAAGACACAGCCACCCCAAAGTTTGGAACGTCTCTGTTTACAAGAACCTCGTTTACAGTACAAGTTCAACATCGCAGAATGTGAAAAATGGATAAAGAAGTTGTGGTATTTACTTACAAAGCAATATCACTCAGCAATGAAATCTGTGTCATCAGGCCCTTAGCAGCACAATGAGTGGATTCAGGTATGATGATTCTAACTGAAATAAGTCACACAGAAAAAGAAACATCATAAGATATCAGTAATACACGGAATGTAAACTTGGCTACAAAGGAACTGAATTACAGAACAGAACAGGGTCTCAAATTTAGAAAACCAACTTATTCTTGCTTAACGGGAAAGGTGAGTTGGGGTGCTGCATAAAACCAGAGATTGAAATGAGCACAGATAAAGTTCCTTAAGCCAAATATGGAATAGACAAGAGCTACTCCTTGCTCAACGAAATGGACTCAACACCGCATATTAAACGCCTAAGAATGTACCTGACTAGTAAGTATCTTAAAACCTATGGATTGCTATGTCTCCGAAAGAGAATCAAGCATGTGTACAGGGGCATAAACGCAGCAGTGATAGGATTGGAGAGGTTCGTGAGCTAATGAAGACCTTTTGAAGTCATATTGCATGGTACCCATTACACGGGTCTCAACTCTCCAGGTTTAAGGTATTCTTCCTTCAGCTAAAACATGCATGTGGAACACAGAGTATGATCAACCATGTGAACGGGAGACGGGTTCAAATATTTCTCAGTTTTCCTCCCCTGGTACTCGGGTGCAACATTCCAGACGCTTTACTAACACTCTCCCGACTTGGAGAGTCAGTCCCTTTAACCTCCTGTTTGGCCCAGTTTGCAATTTCTGCGGAAGATGAACAGGAATAGCGAGAACCAATGAGAGGCTAGCTGGAGGTGTCTGGACGGGCAAATTTAACTCTCATTTCCCACCTGGAAGAGGAATTAACCAAAGGCTCAGCGTGCCGTGCCAGAACCAGATTAGGGCCTGAAGCCATACTGCGGTGTTGCGGCCAGCTGAAAAGAAAGCGAGTTGAAGAAAGGAGCTCAGGGGCACTGTAATTCACAAACCTGCAGAGTTATAAATGACAGCTATTGTCCAAAAATAGACTGAAGTAAGGCTGCCAAGAGGACTTGAAAGCGGGGCAGAATTGCAGGAAACCGATTTCAGGAGGTAGACTGGAATTGCATTGAAAGCATAGGAAAAGAGGCAGAACGTCCACAATGATGACCTTGGCCAAAAAGGGCGTATGCGTTTTTTCCTGAATATATTCAGGAAAAAACGCATACGCCCTTTTTGGCCAACCAAGCAAGCTTGCAAAGGAAATCTGCACTACAATGAAGTCTCACTTCTCCCCGGTCAAAAGGGCCATCAGAAGAAAGTGTAAAATCCAGAAAGGCAGGACAGGCCATGGAGAACTGGGAGCCTTGTTATGCTGATGGGCGGGATGAAAATTGCCAACAGCCACTCAGGAGAAGTGTATGGTGTTTCCTGAAACATCTAAAAAACAAAGCAACAGAGCCTAGGGCACTTCCACTTATGGTCCTATAGCTTAGGGAAATTAAAATCAAAAAGACACAGCCACCCCAAAGTTTGGGACGGCTCTGTTTACAAGAACCTCGTTTACCGTACAAGTTCAAAATCGCAGAAAGTGAAAAATGGATAAAGAACTTGTGGTACTTACGTACAATGCAGTATCACTCAGCAATGAAATATATGTCATCAGGCCCGTAGCAGCATAATGAGTAGTTTCAGGTACGATGATTCTAACTGAAATAAGTCACACAGAAAAAGAAACATCATAAGATATCAGTAATACACGGAATGTAAACTTGGCTACACAGGAACTGAATTACAGAACAGAACAGGGTCTCAAATTTAGAAAACCAACTTATGCTTGCTTAAGGGTAAAGGTGAGTTGGGGTGCTGCATAAAACCAGAGATTGAAATGAGCACAGATAAAGTTCCTTAAGCCAAATATGGAATAGACAAGAGCTACTCCTTGCTCAACGAAATGGACTCAACACCACATATTAAACGCCTAAGAATGTACCTGACTAGTAAGTATCTTAAAACCTATGGATTGCTATGTCTCCGAAAGAGAATCAAGCATGTGTACAGGGGCATAAATGCAGCAGTGATAGGATTGGAGAGGTTCGTGAGCAAATGAAGACCCTTTGAAGTCATATGGCATGGTACCCATTCCACGGGTTTCAACTACCCAGGTTTAAGGTATTCTTCCTTCAGCTAAAACATGCATGTGGAACCTAGAGTATGATCAACCATGTGATCGGGAGACGTGTTCAAATATGTCTCAGGTTTCGTACCCTGGTACTCGGGTGCAACATTCCAGACGCTTTACTAACACTCTCCCCACTTGGATAGTCAGTCCCTTTAACCTCCTGTTTGGCCCAGTTTGCAATTTCTGTGGAAGATGAACAGGAATAGCGAGAACCAATGAGAGACTAGCTGGAGGTGTCTGGTTGGGCAAATTTAACTCTCATTTCCCACCAGGAAGAGGAATTAACCAAAGGCTCAGCGTGCCGTGCCGGAACCAGATTACGGCCTGAAGCCATCCTGCGGTGTTGCGGCCAGCTCAAAAGAAAGCGAGTTGAAGAAAGGAGCTCAGGGGCACTGTAATTCACAAACCTGCAGAGTTATAAATGACAGCTATCGTCCAAAAATAGACTGAAGTAAGGCTGCCAAGAGGACTTGAAAGCGGGGCAGAATTGCAGGAAACCGATTTCAGGAGGTATACTGGAATTGCATTGAAAGCATAGGAAAAGAGGCAGAACGTCCACAATGATGCACTTGGCCAAAAAGGGCGTATGCGTTTTTTCCTGAATATATTCAGGAAAAAACGCATACGCCCTTTTTGGCCAACCAAGCAAGCTTGCAAAGGAAATCTGCACTACAATGAAGTCTCACTTCCCCCCGGTCAAAAGGGCCATCTGAAAAAAGTGTAAAATCCAGAAAGGCAACAGGCCATTGAGAACTGGGAGCCTTGTTATGCTGATGGGCGGGATGTAAATTGCCAACAGACACTTGGGAGAAGTGTATGGTGTTTCCTGAAACATCTAAAAAACAAAGCAACAGAGCCTAGGGCACTTCTACTTATGGTCCTATAGCTTAGGGAAATTAAAATCAAAAAGACACAGCCACCCCAAAGTTTGGAACGGCTCTGTTTACAAGAACCTCGTTTACAGTACAAGTTCAACATCGCAGAAAGTGAAAAATGGATAAAGAAGTTGTGGTATTTACTTACAAAGCAATATCACTCAGCAATGAAATCTATGTCATCAGGCCCTTAGCAGCACAATGAGTGGATTCAGGTATGATGATTCTAACTGAAATAAGTCACACAGAAAAAGAAACATCATAAGATATCAGTAATACACGGAATGGAAATTGGCTACACAGTAACTGAATTACAGAACAGAACAGGGTCTCAAATTTAGAAAACCAACTTATGCTTGCTTACGGGGAAAGGTGAGTTGCGGTGCTGCATAAAACCAGAGATTGAAATGAGCACAGATAAAGTTCCTTAAGTCAAATATGGAATAGACAAGAGCTACTCCTTGCTCAACGAAATGGACTCAACACCGCATATTAAACGCCTAAGAATGTACCTGACTAGTAAGTATCTTAAAACCTATGGATTGCTATGACTCCGAAAGAGAATCAAGCATGTGTACAGGGGCATAAACGCAGCAGTGATAGGATTGGAGAGGTTCGGTGAGCAAATGAAGACCCTTTGAAGTCATATTGCATGGTACCCATTACACGGGTCTTAACTCTCCAGGTTTAAGGTATTCTTCCTTCAGCTAAAACATGCATGTGGAACCTAGAGTATGATCAACCATGTGATCGGGAGACGTGTTCAAATATGTCTCAGTTTTCGTACCTGGTACTCGGGTGCAACATTCCAGACGCTTTACTAACACTCTCCCGACTTGGAGAGTCAGCGCCTTTAACCTCCTGTTTGGCCCAGTTTGCAATTTCTGCGGAAGATGAACAGGAATAGCGAGAACCAATGAGAGACTAGCTGGAGGTGTCTGGACGGGCAAATTTAACTCTCATTTCCCACCAGGAAGAGGAAATAATCAAAGGCTCAGCGTGCAGTGCCGGAACCAGATTACGGCCTGAAGCCATCCTGCGGTGTTGCGGCCAGCTCAAAAGAAAGCGAGTTGAAGAAAGGAGCTCAGGGGCACTGTAATTCACAAACATGCAGAGTTATAAATGACAGCTATCGTCCAAAAATAGACTGAAGTAAGGCTGCCAAGAGGACTTGAAAGCGGGGCAGAATTCCAGGAAACCGATTTCAGGAGGTAGACTGGAATTGCATTGAAAGCATAGGAAAAGAGGCAGAACGTCCACAATGATGCACTTGGCCAAAAAGGGCGTATGCGTTTTTTCCTGAATATATTCAGGAAAAAATGCATACGCCCTTTTTGGCCAACCAAGCAAGCTTGCAAAGGAAATCTGCACTACAATGAAGTCTCACTTCCCCCCGGTCAAAAGGGCCATCTGAAAAAAGTGTAAAATCCAGAAAGGCAGGACAGGCCATGGAGAACTGGGAGCCTTGTTATGCTGATGGGCGGGATGTAAATTGCCAACAACCACTTGGGAGAAGTGTATGGTGTTTCCTGAAACATCTAAAAAACAAAGCAACAGAACCTAGGGCACTTCCACTTATGGTCCTATAGCTTAGGGAAATTAAAATCAAAAAGACATAGCCACCCCAAAGTTTGGAATGGCTCTGTTTACAAGAACCTCGTTTACAGTACAAGTTCAACATTGCAGAAAGTGAAAAATGGATAAAGAACTTGTGGTATTTACTTACAAAGCAATATCACTCAGCAATGAAATCTGTGTCATCAGGCCCTTAGCAGCACAATGAGTGGATTCAGGTATGATGATTCTAACTGAAATAAGTCACACAGAAAAAGAAACATCATAAGATATCAGTAATACACGGAATGTAAACTTGGCTACAAAGGAACTGAATTACAGAACAGAACAGGGTCTCAAATTTAGAAAACCAACTTATTCTTGCTTAACGGGAAAGGTGAGTTGGGGTGCTGCATAAAACCAGAGATTGAAATGAGCACAGATAAAGTTCCTTAAGCCAAATATGGAATAGACAAGAGCTACTCCTTGCTCAACGAAATGGACTCAACACCGCATATTAAACGCCTAAGAATGTACCTGACTAGTAAGTATCTTAAAACCTATGGATTGCTATGTCTCCGAAAGAGAATCAAGCATGTGTACAGGGGCATAAACGCAGCAGTGATAGGATTGGAGAGGTTCGTGAGCTAATGAAGACCTTTTGAAGTCATATTGCATGGTACCCATTACACGGGTCTCAACTCTCCAGGTTTAAGGTATTCTTCCTTCAGCTAAAACATGCATGTGGAACCCAGAGTATGATCAACCATGTGAACGGGAGACGGGTTCAAATATTTCTCAGTTTTCCTCCCCTGGTACTCGGGTGCAACATTCCAGACGCTTTACTAACACTCTCCCGACTTGGAGAGTCAGTCCCTTTAACCTCCTGTTTGGCCCAGTTTGCAATTTCTGCGGAAGATGAACAGGAATAGCGAGAACCAATGAGAGGCTAGCTGGAGGTGTCTGGACAGGCAAATTTAACTCTCATTTCCCACCTGGAAGAGGAATTAACCAAAGGCTCAGCGTGCCGTGCCAGAACCAGATTAGGGCCTGAAGCCATACTGCGGTGTTGCGGCCAGCTGAAAAGAAAGCGAGTTGAAGAAAGGAGCTCAGGGGCACTGTAATTCACAAACCTGCAGAGTTATAAATGACAGCTATCGTCCAAAAATAGACTGAAGTAAGGCTGCCAAGAGGACTTGAAAGCGGGGCAGAATTGCAGGAAACCGATTTCAGGAGGTAGACTGGAATTGCATTGAAAGCATAGGAAAAGAGGCAGAACGTCCACAATGATGCACTTGGCCAAAAAGGGCGTATGCGTTTTTTCCTGAATATATTCAGGAAAAAACGCATACGCCCTTTTTGGCCAACCAAGCAAGCTTGCAAAGGAAATCTGCACTACAATGAAGTCTCACTTCCCCCCGGTCAAAAGGGCCATCTGAAAAAAGTGTAAAATCCAGAAAGGCAACAGGCCATTGAGAACTGGGAGCCTTGTTATGCTGATGGGCGGGATGTAATTTGCCAACAGACACTTGGGAGAAGTGTATGGTGTTTCCTGAAACATCTAAAAAACAAAGCAACAGAGCCTAGGGCACTTCTACTTATGGTCCTATAGCTTAGGGAAATTAAAATCAAAAAGACACAGCCACCCCAAAGTTTGGAACGGCTCTGTTTACAAGAACCTCGTTTACAGTACAAGTTCAACATCGCAGAAAGTGAAAAATGGATAAAGAAGTTGTGGTATTTACTTACAAAGCAATATCACTCAGCAATGAAATCTATGTCATCAGGCCCTTAGCAGCACAATGAGTGGATTCAGGTATGATGATTCTAACTGAAATAAGTCACACAGAAAAAGAAACATCATAAGATATCAGTAATACACGGAATGGAAATTGGCTACACAGTAACTGAATTACAGAACAGAACAGGGTCTCAAATTTAGAAAACCAACTTATGCTTGCTTACGGGGAAAGGTGAGTTGCGGTGCTGCATAAAACCAGAGATTGAAATGAGCACAGATAAAGTTCCTTAAGTCAAATATGGAATAGACAAGAGCTACTCCTTGCTCAACGAAATGGACTCAACACCGCATATTAAACGCCTAAGAATGTACCTGACTAGTAAGTATGTTAAAACCTATGGATTGCTATGACTCCGAAAGAGAATCAAGCATGTGTACAGGGGCATAAACGCAGCAGTGATAGGATTGGAGAGGTTCGGTGAGCAAATGAAGACCCTTTGAAGTCATATTGCATGGTACCCATTACACGGGTCTTAACTCTCCAGGTTTAAGGTATTCTTCCTTCAGCTAAAACATGCATGTGGAACCTAGAGTATGATCAACCATGTGATCGGGAGACGTGTTCAAATATGTCTCAGTTTTCGTACCTGGTACTCGGGTGCAACATTCCAGACGCTTTACTAACACTCTCCCGACTTGGAGAGTCAGCGCCTTTAACCTCCTGTTTGGCCCAGTTTGCAATTTCTGCGGAAGATGAACAGGAATAGCGAGAACCAATGAGAGACTAGCTGGAGGTGTCTGGACGGGCAAATTTAACTCTCATTTCCCACCAGGAAGAGGAAATAACCAAAGGCTCAGCGTGCAGTGCCGGAACCAGATTACGGCCTGAAGCCATCCTGCGGTGTTGCGGCCAGCTCAAAAGAAAGCGAGTTGAAGAAAGGAGCTCAGGGGCACTGTAATTCACAAACATGCAGAGTTATAAATGACAGCTATCGTCCAAAAATAGACTGAAGTAAGGCTGCCAAGAGGACTTGAAAGCGGGGCAGAATTGCAGGAAACCGATTTCAGGAGGTAGACTGGAATTGCATTGAAAGCATAGGAAAAGAGGCAGAACGTCCACAATGATGCACTTGGCCAAAAAGGGCGTATGCGTTTTTTCCTGAATATATTCAGGAAAAAACGCATACGCCCTTTTTGGCCAACCAAGCAAGCTTGCAAAGGAAATCTGCACTACAATGAAGTCTCACTTCCCCCCGGTCAAAAGGGCCATCTGAAAAAAGTGTAAAATCCAGAAAGGCAGGACAGGCCATGGAGAACTGGGAGCCTTGTTATGCTGATGGGCGGGATGTAAATTGCCAACAACCACTCGGGAGAAGTGTATGGTGTTTCCTGAAACATCTAAAAAACAAAGCAACAGAACCTAGGGCACTTCCACTTATGGTCCTATAGCTTAGGGAAATTAAAATCAAAAAGACACAGCCACCCCAAAGTTTGGAACGTCTCTGTTTACAAGAACCTCGTTTACAGTACAAGTTCAACATTGCAGAAAGTGAAAAATGGATAAAGAACTTGTGGTATTTACTTACAAAGCAATATCACTCAGCAATGAAATCTGTGTCATCAGGCCCTTAGCAGCACAATGAGTGGATTCAGGTATGATGATTCTAACTGAAATAAGTCACACAGAAAAAGAAACATCATAAGATATCAGTAATACACGGAATGTAAACTTGGCTACACAGGATCCGCATTCCAAAACAGAACAGGGTCTCAAATTTAGAAAACCAACTTATGCTTGCTTAAGGGGAAAGGTGAGTTGGGGTGCTGCATAAAACCAGAGATTGAAATGAGCACAGATAAAGTTCCTTAAGCCAAATATGGAATGGACAAGAGCTACTCCTTGCTCAACGAAATGGACTCAAAACCCCATATTAAACGCCTAAGAATGTACCTGACTAGTAAGTATCTTAAAACCTATGGATTGCTATGTCTCCAAAAGAGAATCAAGCGTGTGTACAGGGGCATAAACGTAGCAGTGATAGGATTGGAGAGGTTCGGTGAGCAAATGAAGACCCTTTGAAGTCATATTGCATGGTACCCATTCCACGGGTCTCAACTCTCCAGGTTTAAGGTATTCTTCCTTCAGCTAAAACATGCATGTGGAACACAGAGTATGATCAACCATGTGAACGGGAGACATGTTCAAATATGTCTCAGTTTTCCTCCCCTGGTACTCGGGTGCAACATTCCAGACGCTTTACTAACACTCTCCCGACTTGGAGAGTCAGTCCCTTTAACCTCCTGTTTGGCCCAGTTTGCAGTTTCTGCGGAAGATGAACAGGAATATCGAGAACCAATGAGAGACTAGCTGGAGGTGTTTGGGCGGGCAAATTTAACTCTCATTTCCCACCAGGAAGAGGAATTAACCAGAGGCTCAGCGTGCCGTGCCAGAACCAGATTAGGGCCTGAAGCCATCCTGCGGTGTTGCGGCCAGGTCACAAGAAATCGAGTTGAAGAAAGGAGCTCAGGGGCACTGTAATTCACAAACCTGCAGAGTTATAAATGACAGCTATCGTCCAAAAATAGACTGAAGTAAGGCTGCCAAGAGGACTTGAAAGCGGGGCAGAATTGCAGGAAACCGATTTCAGGAGGTAGACTGGAATTGCATTGAAAGCATAGGAAAAGAGACAGAACGTCCACAATGATGCACTTGGCCAAAAAGGGCATATGCGTTTTTTCCTGAATATATTCAGGAAAAAACGCATACGCCCTTTTTGGGCAACCAAGCAAACTTGTAAAGGAAATCTGCACTACAATGAAGTCTCACTTCCCCCCGGTCAAAAGGGCCATCTGAATAAAGTGTAAAATCCAGAAAGGCAGGACAGGCCATGGAGAACTGGGAGCCTTGTTATGCTGATGGGCGGGATGTAAATTGCCAAGAGACACTCGGGAGAAGTGTATGGTGTTTCCTGAAACATCTAAAAAACAAAGCAACAGAGCCTAGGGCACTTCCACTTATGGTCCTATAGCTTAGGGAAATTAAAATCAAAAAGACACAGCCACCCCAAAGTTTGGGACGCCTCTGTTTACAAGAACCTCGTTTACCGTACAAGTTCAATATCACAGAAAGTGAAAAATGGATAAAGAAGTTGTGGTATTTACTTACAAGGCAATATCACTCAGCAATGAAATCTATGTCATCAGGCCCTTAGCAGCACAATGAGTGGATTCAGGTATGATGATTCTAACTGAAATATGTCACACAGAAAAAGAAACATCATAAGATATCAGTAATACACGGAATGGAAATTGGCTACACAGGAACTGAATTACAGAACAGAACAGGGTCTCAAATTTAGAAAACCAACTTATGCTTGCTTACGGGGAAAGGTGAGTTGGGGTGCTGCATAAAACCAGAGATTGAAATGAGCACAGATAAAGTTCCTTAAGCCAAATATGGAATAGACAAGAGCTACTCCTTGCTCAACGAAATGGACTCAACACCGCATATTAAATGCCTAAGAATGTACCTGACTAGTAAGTATCTTAAAACCTATGGATTGCTATGTCTCCGAAAGAGACTCAAGCATGTGTACAGGGGCATAAACGCAGCAGTGATAGGATTGGAGAGGTTCGGTGAGCAAATGAAGACCCTTTAAAATCATATTGCATGGTACCCATTCCACGGGTTTCAACTACCCAGGTTTAAGGTATTCTTCCTTCAGCTAAAACATGCATGTGGAACCTAGAGTATGATCAACCATGTGATCGGGAGACGTGTTCAAATATGTCTCAGTTTTCGTACCCTGGTACTCGGGTGCAACATTCCAGACGCTTTACTAACACTCTCCCGACTTGGAGAGTCAGTCCCTTTAACCTCCTGTTTGGCCCAGTTTGCAATTTCTGCGGAAGATGAACAGGAATAGCGAGAACCAATGAGAGACTAGCTGGAGGTGTCTGAACGGGAAAATTTAACTCTCATTTCCCACCAGGAAGAGGAATTAACCAAAGGCTCAGTGTGCCGTGCCAGAACCAGATTAGGGCCTGAAGCCATCCTGCGGTGTTGCGGCCAGGTCACAAGAACGCGAGTTGAAGAAAGGAGCTCAGGGGCACTGTAATTCACAAACCTGCAGAGTTATAAATGACAGCTATCGTCCAAAAATACACTGAAGTAAGGCTGCCAAGAGGACTTGTAAGCGGGGCAGAATTGCAGGAAACCGATTTCAGGAGGTAGACTGGATTTGCATTGAAAGCATAGGAAAAGAGGCAGAACGTCCACAATGATGCACTTGGCCAAAAAGGGCGTATGCGTTTTTTCCTGAATATATTCAGGAAAAAACGCATACGCCCTTTTTGGCCAACCAAGCAAACTTGCAAAGGAAATCTGCACTACAATGAAGTCTCACTTCCCCCCAGTCAAAAGGGCCATCTGAAAAAAGTGTAAAATCCAGAAAGGCAAGACAGGTCATGGAGAACTGGGAGCCTTGTTATGCTGATGGGCGGGATGTAAATTGCCAACAGACACTCGGGAGAAGTGTATGGTGTTTCCTGAAACATCTAAAAAACAAAGCAACAGAGCCTAGGGCACTTCCACTTATGGTCCTATAGCTTAGGGAAATTAAAATCAAAAAGACACAGCCACCCCAAAGTTTGGGACGCCTCTGTTTACAAGAACCTCGTTTACCGTACAAGTTCAAAATCGCAGAAAGTGAAAAATGGATAAAGCACTTGTGGTACTTACGTACAATGCAGTATCACTCAACAATGAAATCTATGTCACCAGGCCCGTAGCAGCATAATGAGTGGATTCAGGTACGATGATTCTAACTGAAATAACTCACACAGAAACAGAAACATCATAAGATATCACTAATACACGGAATGTAAACTTGGCTACACAGGAACTGAATTACAGAACAGAACAGGGTCTCAAATTTAGAAAACCAACTTATGCTTGCTTAAGGGGAAAGGTGAGTTGTGGTGCTGCATAAAACCAGAGATTGAAATGAGCACAGATAAAGTTCCTTAAGTCAAATATGGAATAGACAAGAGCTACTCCTTGCTCAACAAAATGGACTCAACACCGCATATTAAACGCCTAAGAATGTACCTGACTAGTAAGTATCTTAAAACCTATGGATTGCTATGACTCCGAAAGAGAATCAAGCATGTGTACAGGGGCATAAACGCAGCAGTGATAGGATTGGAGAGGTTCAGTGAGCAAATGAAGACCCTTTGAAGTCATATTGCATGGTACCCATTACACGGGTCTTAACTCTCCAGGTTTAAGGTATTCTTCCTTCAGCTAAAACATGCATGTGGAACCTAGAGTATGATCAACCATGTGATCGGGAGACGTGTTCAAATATGTCTCAGTTTTCGTACCTGATACTCGGGTGCAACATTCCAGACGCTTTACTAACACTCTCCCGACTTGGAGAGTCAGCGCCTTTAACCTCCTGTTTGGCCCAGTTTGCAATTTCTGCGGAAGATGAACAGGAATAGCGAGAACCAATGAGAGACTAGCTGGAGGTGTCTGGACGGGCAAATTTAACTCTCATTTCCCACCAGGAAGAGGAAATAACCAAAGGCTCAGTGTGCCGTGCCGGAACCAGATTACGGCCTGAAGCCATCCTGCGGTGTTGCGGCCAGCTCAAAAGAAAGCGAGTTGAAGAAAGGAGCTCAGGGGCACTGTAATTCACAAACCTGCAGAGTTATAAATGACAGCTATCGTCCAAAAATAGACTGAAGTAAGGCTGCCAAGAGGACTTGAAAGCGGGGCAGAATTGCAGGAAACCGATTTCAGGAGGTAGACTGGAATTGCATTGAAAGCATAGGAAAAGAGGCAGAACGTCCACAATGATGCACTTGGCCAAAAAGGGCGTATGCGTTTTTTCCTGAATATATTCAGGAAAAAACGCATACGCCCTTTTTGGCCAACCAAGCAAGCTTGCAAAGGAAATCTGCACTACAATGAAGTCTCACTTCCCCCCGGTCAAAAGGGCCATCTGAAAAAAGTGTAAAATCCAGAAAGGCAGGACAGGCCATGGAGAACTGGGAGCCTTGTTATGCTGATGGGCGGGATGTAAATTGCCAACAGACACTCGGGAGAAGTGTATGGTGTTTCCTGAAACATCTAAAAAACAAAGCAACAGAGCCTAGGGCACTGCCACTTATGGTCCTATAGCTTAGGGAAATTAAAATCAAAAAGACACAGCCACCCCAAAGTTTGGGACGGCTCTGTTTACAAGAACCTCGTTTACAGTACAAGTTCAACATCGCAGAAAGTGAAAAATGGATAAAGAAGTTGTGGTATTTACTTACAAAGCAATATCACTCAGCAATGAAATCTGTGTCATCAGGCCCTTAGCAGCACAATGAGTGGATTCAGGTATGATGATTCTAACTGAAATAAGTCAGACAGAAAAAGAAACATCATAAGATATCAGTAATACACGGAATGTAAACTTGGCTACACAGGAACTGAATTACAGAACAGAACAGGGTCTCAAATTTAGAAAACCAACTTATGCTTGCTTAAGGGGAAAGGTGAGTTGGGGTGCTGCATAAAACCAGAGATTGAAATGAGCACAGATAAAGTTCCTTAAGCCAAATATGGAATAGACAAGAGCTACTCCTTGCTCAATGAAATGGACTCAACACCCCATATTAAACGCCTAAGAATGTACCTGACTAGTAAGTATCTTAAAACCTATGGATTGCTATGTCTCCGAAAGAGAATCAAGCATGTGTACAGGGGCATTAACGCAGCAGTGATAGGATTGGAGAGGTTCGGTGAGCAAATGAAGACCCTTTGAAGTCATATTGCATGGTACCCATTCCACGGGTTTCAACTACCCAGGTTTAAGGTATTCTTCCTTCAGCTAAAACATGCATGTGGAACCTAGAGTATGATCAACCATGTGATCGGGAGACGTGTTCAAATATGTCTCAGTTTTCCTCCCCTGGTACTCAGGTGCAACACTCCAGACGCTTTACTAACACTCTCCCGACTTGGAGAGTCAGTCCCTTTAACCTCCTGTTTGGCCCAGTTTGCAATTTCTGCGGAAGATGAACAGGAATAGCGAGAACCAATGAGAGGCTAGCTGGAGGTGTCTGGACGGGCAAATTTAACTCCCTTTCCCACCAGGAAGAGGAATTAACCAAAGGCTCAGCGTCCCGTGCCGGAACCAGATTAGGGCCTGAAGCCATCCTGCGGTGTTGCAGCCAGCTCAAAAGAAAGCGAGTTGAAGAAAGGAGCTCAGGGGCACTGTAATTCACAAACCTGCAGAGTTATAAATGACAGCTATCGTCCAAAAATAGACTGAAGTAAGGCTGCCAAGAGGACTTGAAAGCGGGGCAGAATTGCAGGAAACCGATTTCAGGAGGTAGACTGGAATTGCATTGAAAGCATAGGAAAAGAGGCAGAACGTCCACAATGATGCACTTGGCCAAAAAGGGCGTATGCGTTTTTTCCTGAATATATTCAGGAAAAAACGCATACGCCCTTTTTGGCCAACCAAGCAAGCTTGCAAAGGAAATCTGCACTACAATGAAGTCTCACTTCCCCCCGGTCAAAAGGGCCATCTGAAAAAAGTGTAAAATCCAGAAAGGCAGGACAGGCCATGGAGAACTGGGAGCCTTGTTATGCTGATGGGCGGGATGTAAATTGCCAACAACCACTCGGGAGAAGTTTATGGTGTTTCCTGAAACATCTAAAAAACAAAGCAACAGAACCTAGGGCACTTCCACTTATGGTCCTATAGCTTAGGGAAATTAAAATCAAAAAGACACAGCCACCCCAATGTTTGGAACGGCTCTGTTTACAAGAACGTCGTTTACAGTACAAGTTCAACATCGCAGAAAGTGAAAAATGGATAAAGAACTTGTGGTATTTACTTACAAAGCAATATCACTCAGCAATGAAATCTGTGTCATCAGGCCCTTAGCAGCACAATGAGTGGATTCAGGTATGATGATTCTAACTGAAGTAAGTCACACAGAAAAAGAAACATCATAAGATATCAGTAATACACGGAATGTAAACTTGGCTACACAGGAACTGAATTACAGAACAGAACAGGGTCTCAAATTTAGAAAACCAACTTATGCTTGCTTAAGGGGAAATGTGAGTTGTGGTGCTGCATAAAACCAGAGATTGAAATGAGCACAGATAAAGTTCCTTAAGTCAAATATGGAATAGACAAGAGCTACTCCTTGCTCAACGAAATGGACTCAACACCGCATATTAAACGCCTAAGAATGTACCTGACTAGTAAGTATCTTAAAACCTATGGATTGCTATGACTCCGAAAGAGAATCAAGCATGTGTACAGGGGCATAAACGCAGCAGTGATAGGATTGGAGAGGTTCGGTGAGCAAATGAAGACCCTTTGAAGTCATATTGCATGGTACCCATTCCACGGGTTTCAACTACCCAGGTTTAAGGTATTCTTCCTTCAGCTAAAACATGCATGTGGAACCTAGAGTATGATCAACCATGTGATCGGGAGACGTGTTCAAATATGTCTCAGTTTTCGTACCTGATACTCGGGTGCAACATTCCAGACGCTTTACTAATACTCTCCCGACTTGGAGAGTCAGCGCCTTTAACCTCCTGTTTGGCCCAGTTTGCAATTTCTGCGGAAGATGAACAGGAATAGCGAGAACCAATGAGAGACTAGCTGGAGGTGTCTGGACGGGCAAATTTAACTCTCATTTCCCACCAGGAAGAGGAAATAACCAAAGGCTCAGCGTGCCGTGCCGGAACCAGATTAGGGCCTGAAGCCATTCTGCGGTGTTGCGGCCAGCTCAAAAGAAAGCGAGTTGAAGAAAGGAGCTCAGGGGCACTGTAATTCACAAACCTGCAGAGTTATAAATGACAGCTATCGTCCAAAAATAGACTGAAGTAAGGCTGCCAAGAAGACTTGAAATCGGGGCAGAATTGCAGGAAACCGATTTCAGGAGGTAGACTGGAATTGCATTGAAAGCATAGGAAAAGAGGCAGAACGTCCACAATGATGCACTTGGCCAAAAAGGGCGTATGCGTTTTTTCCTGAATATATTCAGGAAAAAACGCATACGCCCTTTTTGGCCAACCAAGCAAGCTTGCAAAGGAAATCTGCACTACAATGAAGTCTCACTTCCCCCCGGTCAAAAGGGCCATCTGAAAAAAGTGTAAAATCCAGAAAGGCAGGACAGGCCATGGAGAACTGGGAGCCTTGTTATGCTGACGGGCGGGATGTAAATTGCCAACAACCACTCGGGAGAAGTTTATGGTGTTTCCTGAAACATCTAAAAAACAAAGCAACAGAACCTAGGGCACTTTCACTTATGGTCCTATAGCTTAGGGAAATTAAAATCAAAAAGACACAGCCACCCCAAAGTTTGGAACGGCTCTGTTTACAAGAACCTCGTTTACAGTACAAGTTCAACATCGCAGAAAGTGAAAAATGGATAAAGAAGTTGTGGTATTTACTTACAAAGCAATATCACTCAGCAATGAAATCTATGTCATCAGGCCCTTAGCAGCACAATGAGTGGATTCAGGTATGATGATTCAAACTGAAATAAGTCACACAGAAAAAGAAACATCATAAGATATCAGTAATACACGGAATGTAAACTTGGCTACACAGGAACTGAATTACAGAACAGAACAGGGTCTCAAATTTAGAAAACCAACTTATGCTTGCTTAAGGGGAAAGGTGAGTTGCGGTGCTGCATAAAACCAGAGATTGAAATGAGCACAGATAAAGTTCCTTAAGTCAAATATGGAATAGACAAGAGCTACTCCTTGCTCAATGAAATGGACTCAACACCGCATATTAAACGCCTAAGAATGTACCTGACTAGTAAGTATCTTAAAACCTATGGATTGCTATGACTCCGAAAGAGAATCAAGCATGTGTACAGGGGCATAAACGCAGCAGTGATAGGATTGGAGAGGTTCGGTGAGCAAATGAAGACCCTTTGAAGTCATATTGCATGGTACCCATTCCACGGGTCTTAACTCTCCAGGTTTAAGGTATTCTTCCTTCAGCTAAAACATGCATGTGGAACCTAGAGTATGATCAACCATGTGATCGGGAGACGTGTTCAAATATGTCTCAGTTTTCCTCCCCTGGTACTCGGGTGCAACATTCCAGACGCTTTACTAACACTCTCCCGACTTGGAGAGTCAGCGCCTTTAACCTCCTGTTTGGCCCAGTTTGCAATTTCTGCGGAACATGAACAGGAATAGCGAGAACCAATGAGAGACTAGCTGGAGGTGTCTGGACGGGCAAATTTAACTCTCATTTCCCACCAGGAAGAGGAAATAACCAAAGGCTCAGCGTGCAGTGCCGGAACCAGATTACGGCCTGAAGCCATCCTGCGGTGTTGCGGCCAGGTCACAAGAAAGCGAGTTGAAGAAAGGAGCTCAGGGGCACTGTAATTCACAAACCTGCAGAGTTATAAATGACAGCTATCGTCCAAAAATAGACTGAAGTAAGGCTGCCAAGAGGACTTGAAAGCGGGGCAGAATTGCAGGAAACCGATTTCAGGAGGTAGACTGGAATTGCATTGAAAGCATAGGAAAAGAGGCAGAACGTCCACAATGATGCACTTGGCCAAAAAGGGCGTATGCGTTTTTTCCTGAATATATTCAGGAAAAAACGCATACGCCCTTTTTGGCCAACCAAGCAAGCTTGCAAAGGAAATCTGCACTACAATGAAGTCTCACTTCCCCCCGGTCAAAAGGGTCATCTGAAAAAAGTGTAAAATCCAGAAAGGCAGGACAGGCCATGGAGAACTGGGAGCCTTGTTATGCTGATGGGCGGGATGTAAATTGCCAACAACCACTCGGGAGAAGTGTATGGTGTTTCCTGAAACATCTAAAAAACAAAGCAACAGAAGCTAGGGCACTTCCACTTATGGTCCTATAGCTTAGGGAAATTAAAATCAAAAAGACACAGCCACCCCAAAGTTTGGAACGTCTCTGTTTACAAGAACCTCGTTTACAGTACAAGTTCAACATCGCAGAATGTGAAAAATGGATAAAGAACTTGTGGTATTTACTTACAAAGCAATATCACTCAGCAATGAAATCTGTGTCATCAGGCCCTTAGCAGCACAATGAGTGGATTCAGGTATGATGATTCTAACTGAAATAAGTCACACAGAAAAAGAAACATCATAAGATATCAGTAATACACGGAATGTAAACTTGGCTACAAAGGAACTGAATTACAGAACAGAACAGGGTCTCAAATTTAGAAAACCAACTTATTCTTGCTTAACGGGAAAGGTGAGTTGGGGTGCTGCATAAAACCAGAGATTGAAATGAGCACAGATAAAGTTCCTTAAGCCAAATATGGAATAGACAAGAGCTACTCCTTGCTCAACGAAATGGACTCAACACCGCATATTAAACGCCTAAGAATGTACCTGACTAGTAAGTATCTTAAAACCTATGGATTGCTATGTCTCCGAAAGAGAATCAAGCATGTGTACAGGGGCATAAACGCAGCAGTGATAGGATTGGAGAGGTTCGTGAGCTAATGAAGACCTTTTGAAGTCATATTGCATGGTACCCATTACACGGGTCTCAACTCTCCAGGTTTAAGGTATTCTTCCTTCAGCTAAAACATGCATGTGGAACCCAGAGTATGATCAACCATGTGAACGGGAGACGGGTTCAAATATTTCTCAGTTTTCCTCCCCTGGTACTCGGGTGCAACATTCCAGACGCTTTACTAACACTCTCCCGACTTGGAGAGTCAGTCCCTTTAACCTCCTGTTTGGCCCAGTTTGCAATTTCTGCGGAAGATGAACAGGAATAGCGAGAACCAATGAGAGGCTAGCTGGAGGTGTCTGGACGGGCAAATTTAACTCTCATTTCCCACCTGGAAGAGGAATTAACCAAAGGCTCAGCGTGCCGTGCCAGAACCAGATTAGGGCCTGAAGCCATACTGCGGAGTTGCGGCCAGCTGAAAAGAAAGCGAGTTGAAGAAAGGAGCTCAGGGGCACTGTAATTCACAAACCTGCAGAGTTATAAATGACAGCTATCGTCCAAAAATAGACTGAAGTAAGGCTGCCAAGAGGACTTGAAAGCGGGGCAGAATTGCAGGAAACCGATTTCAGGAGGTAGACTGGAATTGCATTGAAAGCATAGGAAAAGAGGCAGAACGTCCACAATGATGCACTTGGCCAAAAAGGGCGTATGCGTTTTCTCCTGAATATATTCAGGAAAAAACGCATACGCACTTTTTGGCCAACCAAGCAAGCTTGCAAAGGAAATCTGCACTACAATGAAGTCTCACTTCCCCCTGGCCAAAAGGGCCATCTGAAAAAAGTGTAAAATCCAGAAAGACAACAGGCCATTTAGAACTGGGAGCCTTGTTATGCTGATGGGCGGGATGTAAATTGCCAACAGACACTTGGGAGAAGTGTATGGTGTTTCCTGAAACATCTAAACAACAAAGCAACAGAGCCTAGGGCACTTCCACTTATGGTCCTATAGCTTAGGGAAATTAAAATCAAAAAGACACAGCCACCCCAAAGTTTGGAACGGCTCTGTTTACAAGAACCTCGTTTACAGTACAAGTTCAACATCGCAGAAAGTGAAAAATGGATAAAGAAGTTGTGGTATTTACTTACAAAGCAATATCACTCAGCAATGAAATCTGTGTCATCAGGCCCTTAGCAGCACAATGAGTGGATTCAGGTATGATGATTCTAACTGAAATAAGTCACACAGAAAAAGAAACATCATAAGATATCAGTAATCCACGGAATGGAAACTTGGCTACACAGGAACTGAATTACAGAACAGAACAGGGTCTCAAATTTAGAAAACCAACTTATTCTTGCTTAAGGGTAAAGGTGAGTTGGGGTGCTGCATAAAAACAGAGATTGAAATGAGCACAGATAAAGTTCCTTAAGCCAAATATGGAATAGACAAGAGCTACTCCTTGCTCAACGAAATGGACTCAACACCCCATATTAAACGCCTAAGAATGTACCTGACTAGTAAGTATCTTAAAACCTATGGATTGCTATGTCTCCGAAAGAGAATCAAGCATGTGTACAGGGGCATAAACGCAGCAGTGATAGGATTGGAGAGGTTCGGTGAGCAAATGAAGACCCTTTGAAGTCATATTGCATGGTACCCATTCCAAGGGTTTCAACTACCCAGGTTTAAGGTATTCTTCCTTCAGCTAAAACATGCATGTGGAACCTAGAGTATGATCAACCATGTGATCGGGAGACGTGTTCAAATATGTCTCAGTTTTCCTCCCCTGGTACTCGGGTGCAACATTCCAGACGCTTTACTAACACTCTCCCCACTTGGAGAGTCAGCGCCTTTAACCTCCTGTTTGGCCCAGTTTGCAATTTCTGCGGAAGATGAACAGGAATAGCGAGAACCAATGAGAGGCTAGCTGGAGGTGTCTGGACGGGCAAATTTAACTCTCATTTCCCACCAGGAAGAGGAATTAACCAAAGGCTCAGCATGCCGGGCCGGAACCAGATTAGGGCCTGAAGCCATCCTGCGGTGTTGCGGCCAGGTCACAAGAAAGCGAGTTGAAGAAAGGAGCTCAGGGGCACTGTAATTCACAAACCTGCAGAGTTATAAATGACAGCTATCGTCCAAAAATAGACTGAAGTAAGGCTGCCAAGAGGACTTGAAAGCGGGGCAGAATTGCAGGAAACCGATTTCAGGAGGTAGACTGGAATTGCATTGAAAGCATAGGAAAAGAGGCAGAACGTCCACAATGATGCACTTGGCCAAAAAGGGCGTATGCGTTTTCTCCTGAATATATTCAGGAAAAAACGCATACGCACTTTTTGGCCAACCAAGCAAGCTTGCAAAGGAAATCTGCACTACAATGAAGTCTCACTTCCCCCTGGCCAAAAGGGCCATCTGAAAAAAGTGTAAAATCCAGAAAGACAACAGGCCATTTAGAACTGGGAGCCTTGTTATGCTGATGGGCGGGATGTAAATTGCCAACAGACACTTGGGAGAAGTGTATGGTGTTTCCTGAAACATCTAAACAACAAAGCAACAGAGCCTAGGGCACTTCCACTTATGGTCCTATAGCTTAGGGAAATTAAAATCAAAAAGACACAGCCACCCCAAAGTTTGGAACGGCTCTGTTTACAAGAACCTCGTTTACAGTACAAGTTCAACATCGCAGAAAGTGAAAAATGGATAAAGAAGTTGTGGTATTTACTTACAAAGCAATATCACTCAGCAATGAAATCTGTGTCATCAGGCCCTTAGCAGCACAATGAGTGGATTCAGGTATGATGATTCTAACTGAAATAAGTCACACAGAAAAAGAAACATCATAAGATATCAGTAATCCACGGAATGGAAACTTGGCTACACAGGAACTGAATTACAGAACAGAACAGGGTCTCAAATTTAGAAAACCAACTTATTCTTGCTTAAGGGTAAAGGTGAGTTGGGGTGCTGCATAAAAACAGAGATTGAAATGAGCACAGATAAAGTTCCTTAAGCCAAATATGGAATAGACAAGAGCTACTCCTTGCTCAACGAAATGGACTCAACACCCCATATTAAACGCCTAAGAATGTACCTGACTAGTAAGTATCTTAAAACCTATGGATTGCTATGTCTCCGAAAGAGAATCAAGCATGTGTACAGGGGCATAAACGCAGCAGTGATAGGATTGGAGAGGTTCGGTGAGCAAATGAAGACCCTTTGAAGTCATATTGCATGGTACCCATTCCAAGGGTTTCAACTACCCAGGTTTAAGGTATTCTTCCTTCAGCTAAAACATGCATGTGGAACCTAGAGTATGATCAACCATGTGATCGGGAGACGTGTTCAAATATGTCTCAGTTTTCCTCCCCTGGTACTCGGGTGCAACATTCCAGACGCTTTACTAACACTCTCCCCACTTGGAGAGTCAGCGCCTTTAACCTCCTGTTTGGCCCAGTTTGCAATTTCTGCGGAAGATGAACAGGAATAGCGAGAACCAATGAGAGGCTAGTTGGAGGTGTCTGGACGGGCAAATTTAACTCTCATTTCCCACCAGGAAGAGGAATTAACCAAAGGTTCAGCATGCCGGGCCGGAACCAGATTAGGGCCTGAAGCCATCCTGCGGTGTTGCGGCCAGGTCACAAGAAAGCGAGTTGAAGAAAGGAGCTCAGGGGCACTGTAATTCACAAACCTGCAGAGTTATAAATGACAGCTATCGTCCAAAAATAGACTGAAGTAAGGCTGCCAAGAGGACTTGAAAGCGGGGCAGAATTGCAGGAAACCGATTTCAGGAGGTAGACTGGAATTGCATTGAAAGCATAGGAAAAGAGGCAGAACGTCCACAATGATGCACTTGGCCAAAAAGGGCGTATGCGTTTTTTCCTGAATATATTCAGGAAAAAACGCATACGCCCTTTTTGGCCAACCAAGCAAGCTTGCAAAGGAAATCTGCACTACAATGAAGTCTCACTTCCCCCCGGTCAAAAGGGCCATCTGAAAAAAGTGTAAAATCCAGAAAGGCAGGACAGGTCATGGAGAACTGGGAGCCTTGTTATGCTGATGGGCGGGATGTAAATTGCCAACAACCACTCGGGAGAAGTGTATGGTGTTTCCTGAAACATCTAAAAAATAAAGCAACAGAACCTAGGGCACTTCCACTTATGGTCCTATAGCTTAGGGAAATTAAAATCAAAAAGACACAGCCACCCCAAAGTTTGGAACGGCTCTGTTTACAAGAACCTCGTTTACAGTACAAGTTCAACATCGCAGAAAGTGAAAAATGGATAAAGAAGTTGTGGTATTTACTTACAAAGCAATATCACTCAGCAATGAAATCTGTGTCATCAGGCCCTTAGCAGCACAATGAGTGGATTCAGGTATGATGATTCTAACTGAAATAAGTCACACAGAAAAAGAAACATCATAAGATATCAGTAATACACGGAATGTAAACTTGGCTACACAGGAACTGAATAACAGAACAGAACAGGGTCTCAAATTTAGAAAACCAACTTATTCTTGCTTAAGGGTAAAGGTGAGTTGGGGTGCTGCATAAAAACAGAGATTGAAATGAGCACAGATAAAGTTCCTTAAGCCAAATATGGAATAGACAAGAGCTACTCCTTGCTCAACGAAATGGACTCAACACCCCATATTAAACGCCTAAGAATGTACCTGACTAGTAAGTATCTTAAAACCTATGGATTGCTATGTCTCCGAAAGAGAATCAAGCATGTGTACAGGGGCATAAACGCAGCAGTGATAGGATTGGAGAGGTTCGGTGAGCAAATGAAGACCCTTTGAAGTCATATTGCATGGTACCCATTCCACGGGTTTCAACTACCCAGGTTTAAGGTATTCTTCCTTCAGCTAAAACATGCATGTGGAACCTAGAGTATGATCAACCATGTGATCGGGAGACGTGTTCAAATATGTCTCAGTTTTCCTCCCCTGGTACTCGGGTGCAACATTCCAGACGCTTTACTAACACTCTCCCCAGTTGGAGAGTCAGTCCCTTTAACCTCCTGTTTGGCCCAGTTTGCAATTTCTGCGGAAGATGAACAGGAATAGCGAGAACCAATGAGAGGCTAGCTGGAGGTGTCTGGACGGGCAAATTTAACTCTCATTTCCCACCAGGAAGAGGAATTAACCAAAGGCTCAGCATGCCGGGCCGGAACCAGATTAGGGCCTGAAGCCATCCAGCGGTGTTGCGGCCAGGTCACAAGAAAGCGAGTTGAAGAAAGGAGCTCAGGGGCACTGTAATTCACAAACCTGCAGAGTTATAAATGACAGCTATCGTCCAAAAATAGACTGAAGTAAGGCTGCCAAGAGGACTTGAAAGCGGGGCAGAATTGCAGGAAACCGATTTCAGGAGGTAGACTGGAATTGCATTGAAAGCATAGGAAAAGAGGCAGAACGTCCACAATGATCCACTTGGCCAAAAAGGGCGTATGCGTTTTTTCCTGAATATATTCAGGAAAAAACGCATACGCCCTTTTTGGCCAACCAAGCAAGCTTGCAAAGGAAATCAGCACTACAATGAAGTCTCACTTCCCCCCGGCCAAAAGGGCCATCTGAAAAAAGTGTAAAATCCAGAAAGGCAACAGGCCATTGAGAACTGGGAGACTTGTTATGCTGATGGGCGGGATGTAAATTGCCAACAGACACTTGGGAGAAGTGTATGGTGTTTCCTGAAACATCTAAAAAACAAAGCAACAGAGCCTAGGGCACTTCCACTTATGGTCCTATAGCTTAGGGAAATTAAAATCAAAAAGACACAGCCACCCCAAAGTTTGGAACGGCTCTGTTTACAAGAACCTCGTTTACAGTACAAGTTCAACATCGCAGAAAGTGAAAAATGGATAAAGAAGTTGTGGTATTCACTTACAAAGCAATATCACTCAGCAATGAAATCTGTGTCATCAGGCCCTTAGCAGCACAATGAGTGGATTCAGGTAAGATGATTCTAACTGAAATAAGTCACACAGAAAAAGAAAAATCATAAGATATCAGTAATACACGGAATGGAAACTTGGCTACACAGGAACTGAATTACAGAACAGAACAGGGTCTCAAATTTAGAAAAACAACTTATGCTTGCTTAAGAGTAACGGTGAGTTGGGGTGCTGCATAAAACCAGAGATTGAAATGAGCACAGATAAAGTTCCTTAAGCCAAATATGGAATAGACAAGAGCTACTCCTTGCTCAACGAAATGGACTCAACACCGCATATTAAACGCCTAAGAATGTACCTGACTTGTAAATATCTTAAAACCTATGGATTGCTATGTCTCCGAAAGAGAATCAAGCATGTGTACAGGGGCATAAACGCAGCAGTGATAGGATTGGAGAGGTGCGGTGAGCAAATGAAGACCCTTTGAAGTCATATTGCATGGTACCCATTCCACGGGTTTCAACTACAGAGGTTTAAGGTATTCTTCCTTCAGCTAAAACATGCATGTGGAACCTAGAGTATGATCAACCATGTGATCGGGAGACGTGTTCAAATATGTCTCAGTTTTCCTCCCCTGGTACTCGGGTGCAACATTCCAGACGCTTTACTAACACTCTCCCCACATGGAGAGTCAGTCCCTTTAACCTCCTGTTTGGCCCAGTTTGCAATTTCTGCGGAAGATGAACAGGAATAGCGAGAACCAATGAGAGGCTAGCTGGAGGTGTCTGGACGGGCAAATTTAACTCTCATTTCCCACCAGGAAGAGGAATTAACCAAAGGCTCAGCATGCCGGGCCGGAACCAGATTAGGGCCTGAAGCCATCCTGCGGTGTTGCGGCCAGGTCACAAGAAAGCGAGTTGAAGAAAGGAGCTCAGGGGCACTGTAATTCACAAACCTGCAGAGTTATAAATGACAGCTATCGTCCAAAAATAGACTGAAGTAAGGCTGCCAAGAGGACTTGAAAGCGGGGCAGAATTGCAGGAAACCGATTTCAGGAGGTAGACTGGAATTGCATTGAAAGCATAGGAAAAGAGGCAGAACGTCCACAATGATGCACTTGGCCAAAAAGGGCGTATGCGTTTTCTCCTGAATATATTCAGGAAAAAACGCATACGCACTTTTTGGCCAACCAAGCAAGCTTGCAAAGGAAATCTGCACTACAATGAAGTCTCACTTCCCCCTGGCCAAAAGGGCCATCTGAAAAAAGTGTAAAATCCAGAAAGACAACAGGCCATTTAGAACTGGGAGCCTTGTTATGCTGATGGGCGGGATGTAAATTGCCAACAGACACTTGGGAGAAGTGTATGGTGTTTCCTGAAACATCTAAACAACAAAGCAACAGAGCCTAGGGCACTTCCACTTATGGTCCTATAGCTTAGGGAAATTAAAATCAAAAAGACACAGCCACCCCAAAGTTTGGAACGGCTCTGTTTACAAGAACCTCGTTTACAGTACAAGTTCAACATCGCAGAAAGTGAAAAATGGATAAAGAAGTTGTGGTATTTACTTACAAAGCAATATCACTCAGCAATGAAATCTGTGTCATCAGGCCCTTAGCAGCACAATGAGTGGATTCAGGTATGATGATTCTAACTGAAATAAGTCACACAGAAAAAGAAACATCATAAGATATCAGTAATCCACGGAATGGAAACTTGGCTACACAGGAACTGAATTACAGAACAGAACAGGGTCTCAAATTTAGAAAACCAACTTATTCTTGCTTAAGGGTAAAGGTGAGTTGGGGTGCTGCATAAAAACAGAGATTGAAATGAGCACAGATAAAGTTCCTTAAGCCAAATATGGAATAGACAAGAGCTACTCCTTGCTCAACGAAATGGACTCAACACCCCATATTAAACGCCTAAGAATGTACCTGACTAGTAAGTATCTTAAAACCTATGGATTGCTATGTCTCCGAAAGAGAATCAAGCATGTGTACAGGGGCATAAACGCAGCAGTGATAGGATTGGAGAGGTTCGGTGAGCAAATGAAGACCCTTTGAAGTCATATTGCATGGTACCCATTCCAAGGGTTTCAACTACCCAGGTTTAAGGTATTCTTCCTTCAGCTAAAACATGCATGTGGAACCTAGAGTATGATCAACCATGTGATCGGGAGACGTGTTCAAATATGTCTCAGTTTTCCTCCCCTGGTACTCGGGTGCAACATTCCAGACGCTTTACTAACACTCTCCCCACTTGGAGAGTCAGCGCCTTTAACCTCCTGTTTGGCCCAGTTTGCAATTTCTGCGGAAGATGAACAGGAATAGCGAGAACCAATGAGAGGCTAGTTGGAGGTGTCTGGACGGGCAAATTTAACTCTCATTTCCCACCAGGAAGAGGAATTAACCAAAGGCTCAGCATGCCGGGCCGGAACCAGATTAGGGCCTGAAGCCATCCTGCGGTGTTGCGGCCAGGTCACAAGAAAGCGAGTTGAAGAAAGGAGCTCAGGGGCACTGTAATTCACAAACCTGCAGAGTTATAAATGACAGCTATCGTCCAAAAATAGACTGAAGTAAGGCTGCCAAGAGGACTTGAAAGCGGGGCAGAATTGCAGGAAACCGATTTCAGGAGGTAGACTGGAATTGCATTGAAAGCATAGGAAAAGAGGCAGAACGTCCACAATGATGCACTTGGCCAAAAAGGGCGTATGCGTTTTTTCCTGAATATATTCAGGAAAAAACGCATACGCCCTTTTTGGCCAACCAAGCAAGCTTGCAAAGGAAATCTGCACTACAATGAAGTCTCACTTCCCCCCGGTCAAAAGGGCCATCTGAAAAAAGTGTAAAATCCAGAAAGGCAGGACAGGTCATGGAGAACTGGGAGCCTTGTTATGCTGATGGGCGGGATGTAAATTGCCAACAACCACTCGGGAGAAGTGTATGGTGTTTCCTGAAACATCTAAAAAATAAAGCAACAGAACCTAGGGCACTTCCACTTATGGTCCTATAGCTTAGGGAAATTAAAATCAAAAAGACACAGCCACCCCAAAGTTTGGAACGGCTCTGTTTACAAGAACCTCGTTTACAGTACAAGTTCAACATCGCAGAAAGTGAAAAATGGATAAAGAAGTTGTGGTATTTACTTACAAAGCAATATCACTCAGCAATGAAATCTGTGTCATCAGGCCCTTAGCAGCACAATGAGTGGATTCAGGTATGATGATTCTAACTGAAATAAGTCACACAGAAAAAGAAACATCATAAGATATCAGTAATACACGGAATGTAAACTTGGCTACACAGGAACTGAATAACAGAACAGAACAGGGTCTCAAATTTAGAAAACCAACTTATTCTTGCTTAAGGGTAAAGGTGAGTTGGGGTGCTGCATAAAAACAGAGATTGAAATGAGCACAGATAAAGTTCCTTAAGCCAAATATGGAATAGACAAGAGCTACTCCTTGCTCAACGAAATGGACTCAACACCCCATATTAAACGCCTAAGAATGTACCTGACTAGTAAGTATCTTAAAACCTATGGATTGCTATGTCTCCGAAAGAGAATCAAGCATGTGTACAGGGGCATAAACGCAGCAGTGATAGGATTGGAGAGGTTCGGTGAGCAAATGAAGACCCTTTGAAGTCATATTGCATGGTACCCATTCCACGGGTTTCAACTACCCAGGTTTAAGGTATTCTTCCTTCAGCTAAAACATGCATGTGGAACCTAGAGTATGATCAACCATGTGATAAGGAGACGTGTTCAAATATGTCTCAGTTTTCCTCCCCTGGTACTCAGGTGCAACATTCCAGACGCTTTCCTAACACTCTCCCCACTTGGAGAGTCAGTCCCTTTAACCTCCTGTTTGGCCCAGTTTGCAATTTCTGCAGAAGATGAACAGGAATAGCGAAAACCAATGAGAGGCTAACTGGAGGTGTCTGGACGGGCAAATTTAACTCTCATTTCCCACCAGGAAGAGGAAATAACCAAAGGCTCAGCGTGCCGTACCGGAACCAGATTAGGGCCTGAAGCCATCCTGCGATGTTGCGGCCAGCTCAAAAGAAAGCGAGTTGAAGAAAGGAGCTCAGGGGCACTGTAATTCACAAACCTGCAGAGTTATAAATGACAGCTATCGTCCAAAAATAGACTGAAGTAAGGCTGCCAAGAGGACTTGAAAGCGGGGCAGAATTGCAGGAAACCGATTTCAGGAGGTAGACTGGAATTGCATTGAAAGCATAGGAAAAGAGGCAGAACGTCCACAATGATGCACTTGGCCAAAAAGGGCGTATGCGTTTTTTCCTGAATATATTCAGGAAAAAACGCATACGCCCTTTTTGGCCAACCAAGCAAGCTTGCAAAGGAAATCTGCACTACAATGAAGTCTCACTTCCCCCCCGGTCAAAAGGGCCATCTGAAAAAAGTGTAAAATCCAGAAAGGCAGGACAGGTCATGGAGAACTGGGAGCCTTGTTATGCTGATGGGCGGGATGTAAATTGCCAACAACCACTCGGGAGAAGTGTATGGTGTTTCCTGAAACATCTAAAAAACAAAGCAACAGAACCTAGGGCACTTCCACTTATGGTCCTATAGCTTAGGGAAATTAAAATCAAAAAGACACAGCCACCCCAAAGTTTGGAACGGCTCTGTTTACAAGAACCTCGTTTACAGTACAAGTTCAACATCGCAGAAAGTGAAAAATGGATAAAGAAGTTGTGGTATTTACATACAAAGCAATATCACTCAGCAATGAAATCTGTGTCATCAGGCCCTTAGCAGCACAATGAGTGGATTCAGGTATGATGATTCTAACTGAAATAAGTCACACAGAAAAAGAAACATCATAAGATATCAGTAATACACGGAATGTAAACTTGGCTACACAGGAACTGAATTACAGAACAGAACAGGGTCTCAAATTTAGAAAACCAACTTATGCTTGCTTAAGGGTAAAGGTGAGTTGGGGTGCTGCATAAAACCAGAGATTGAAATGAGCACAGATAAAGTTCCTTAAGTCAAATATGGAATAGACAAGAGCTACTCCTTGCTCAACGAAATGGACTCAACACCGCATATTAAACGCCTAAGAATGTACCTGACTAGTAAGTATCGTAAAACCTATGGATTGCTATGTCTCCAAAAGAGAATCAAGCATGTGTACAGGGGCATAAACGCAGCAGTGATAGGATTGGAGAGGTTCGGTGAGCAAATGAAGACCCTTTGAAGTCATATTGCATGGTACCCATTACACGGGTCTCAACTCTCAAGGTTTAAGGTATTCTTCCTTCAGCTAAAACATGCATGTGGAACCCAAGTATGATCAACCATGTGAACGGGAGACGTGTTCAAATATGTCTCAGTTTTCCTCCCCTGGTACTCGGGTGCAACATTCCAGATGCTTTACTAACACTCTCCCCACTTGGAGAGTCAGCGCCTTTAACCTCCTTTTTGGCCCAGTTTGCAATTTCTGCGGAAGATGAACAGGAATAGCGAGAACCAATGAGAGGCTAGCTGGAGGTGTCTGGACGGGCAAATTTAACTCTCATTTCCCACCAGGAAGAGGAAATAACCAAAGGCTCAGTGTGCCGTACCGGAACCAGATTAGGGCCTGAAGCCATCCTGCGGTGTTGCGGCCAGCTCAAACGAAAGCGAGTTGAAGAAAGGAGCTCAGGGGCACTGTAATTCACAAACCTGCAGAGTTATAAATGACAGCTATCGTCCAAAAATAGACTGAAGTAAGGCTGCCAAGAGGACTTGAAAGCGGGGCAGAATTGCAGGAAACCGATTTCAGGAGGTAGACTGGAATTGCATTGAAAGCATAGGAAAAGAGGCAGAACGTCCACAATGATGCACTTGGCCAAAAAGGGCGTATGCGTTTTTTCCTGAATATATTCAGGAAAAAACGCATACGCCCTTTTTGGCCAACCAAGCAAGCTTGCAAAGGAAATCTGCACTACAATGAAGTCTCACTTCCCCCCGGCCAAAAGGGCCATCTGAAAAAAGTGTAAAATCCAGAAAGGCAACAGGCCATTGAGAACTGGGAGCCTTGTTATGCTGATGGGCGGGATGTAAATTGCCAACAGACACTTGGGAGAAGTGTATGGTGTTTCCTGAAACATCTAAAAAACAAAGCAACAGAGCCTAGCGCACTTCCACTTATGGTCCTATAGCTTAGGGAAATTAAAATCAAAAAGACACAGCCACCCCAAAGTTTGGGATGCCTCTGTTTACAAGAACCTCGTTTACCGTACAAGTTCACTATCACAAAAAGTGAAAAATGGATAAACAACTTGTGGTACTTACGTACAATGCAGTATCACTCAGCAATGAAATCTATGACATCAGGCTCGTAGCAGCATAATGAGTGGATTCAGGTACGATGATTCTAACTGAAATAAGTCACACAGAAAAAGAAACATCATAAGATATCACTAATACACGGAATGTAAACGTGGCTACACAGGAACTGAATTACAGAACAGAACAGGGTCTCAAATTTAGAAAAACAACTTATGCTTGCTTAAGGGTAAAGGGTAGTTGGGGTGCTGCATAAAACCAGAGATTGAAATGAGCACAGATAAAGTTCCTTATGTCAAATATGGAATAGACAAGAGCTACTCCTTGCTCAACGAAATGGACTCAACACCGCATATTAAACGCCTAAGAATGTACCTGACTAGTAAGTATCGTAAAACCTATGGATTGCTATGTCTCCAAAAGAGAATCAAGCATGTGTACAGGGGCATAAACGCAGCAGTGATAGGATTGGAGAGGTTCGGTGAGCAAATGAAGACCCTTTGAAGTCATATTGCATGGTACCCATTACACGGGTCTTAACTCTCCAGGTTTAAGGTATTCTTCCTTCAGCTAAAACATGCATGTGGAACCCAAGTATGATCAACCATGTGATCGGGAGACGTGTTCAAATATGTCTCAGTTTTCCTCCCCTGGTACTCGGGTGCAACATTCCAGACGCTTTACTAACACTCTCCCCACTTGGCGAGTCAGTCCCTTTAACCTCCTGTTTGGCCCAGTTTGCAATTTCTGCGGAAGATGAACAGGAATAGCGAGAACCAATGAGAGGCTAGCTGGAGGTGTCTGGACGGGCAAATTTAACTCTCATTTCCCACCAGGAAGAGGAAATAACCAAAGGCTCAGCGTGACGTGCCGGAACTAGATAGGGCCTGAAGCCATCCGGCGGTGTTGCGGCCAGGTCACAAGAAAGCGAGTTGAAGAAAGGAGCTCAGGGGCACTGTAATTCACAAACCTGCAGAGTTATAAATGACAGCTATCGTCCAAAAATAGACTGAAGTAAGGCTGCCAAGAGGACTTGAAAGCGGGGCAGAATTGCAGGAAACCGATTTCAGGAGGTAGACTGGAATTGCATTGAAAGCATAGGAAAAGAGGCAGAACGTCCACAATGATGCACTTGGCCAAAAAGGGCGTATGCGTTTTTTCCTGAATATATTCAGGAAAAAACGCATACGCCCTTTTTGGCCAACCAAGCAAGCTTGCAAAGGAAATCTGCACTACAATGAAGTCTCACTTCCCCCCGGTCAAAAGGGCCATCTGAAAAAAGTGTAAAATCCAGAAAGGCAGGACAGGCCATGGAGAACTGGGAGCCTTGTTATGCTGATGGGCGGGATGTAAATTGCCAACAGACACTCGGGAGAAGTGTATGGTGTTTCCTGAAACATCTAAAAAACAAAGCAACAGAGCCTAGGGCACTTCCACTTATGGTCCTATAGCTTAGGGAAATTAAAATCAAAAAGACACAGCCACCCCAAAGTTTGGGATGCCTCTGTTTACAAGAACCTCGTTTACCGTACAAGTTCACTATCACAAAAAGTGAAAAATGGATAAACAACTTGTGGTACTTACGTACAATGCAGTATCACTCAGCAATGAAATCTATGACATCAGGCTCGTAGCAGCATAATGAGTGGATTCAGGTACGATGATTCTAACTGAAATAAGTCACACAGAAAAAGAAACATCATAAGATATCACTAATACACGGAATGTAAACGTGGCTACACAGGAACTGAATTACAGAACAGAACAGGGTCTCAAATTTAGAAAAACAACTTATGCTTGCTTAAGGGTAAAGGGTAGTTGGGGTGCTGCATAAAACCAGAGATTGAAATGAGCACAGATAAAGTTCCTTATGTCAAATATGGAATAGACAAGAGCTACTCCTTGCTCAACGAAATGGACTCAACACCGCATATTAAACGCCTAAGAATGTACCTGACTAGTAAGTATCGTAAAACCTATGGATTGCTATGTCTCCAAAAGAGAATCAAGCATGTGTACAGGGGCATAAACGCAGCAGTGATAGGATTGGAGAGGTTCGGTGAGCAAATGAAGACCCTTTGAAGTCATATTGCATGGTACCCATTCCACGGGTTTCAACTACCCAGGTTTAAGGTATTCTTCCTTCAGCTAAAACATGCATGTGGAACCTAGAGTATGATCAACCATGTGATCGGGAGACGTGTTCAAATATGTCTCAGTTTTCCTCCCCTGGTACTCGGGTGCAACATTCCAGACGCTTTACTTACACTCTCCCCACTTGGAGAGTCAGTCCCTTTAACCTCCTGTTTGGCCCAGTTTGCAATTTCTGCGGAAGATGAACAGGAATAGCGAGAACCAATGAGAGGCTAGCTGGAGGTGTCTGGACGGGCAAATTTAACTCTCATTTCCCACCAGGAAGAGGAATTAACCAAAGGCTCAGCATGCCGGGCCGGAACCAGATTAGGGCCTGAAGCCATCCTGCGGTGTTGCGGCCAGGTCACAAGAAAGCGAGTTGAAGAAAGGAGCTCAGGGGCACTGTAATTCACAAACCTGCAGAGTTATAAATGACAGCTATCGTCCAAAAATAGACTGAAGTAAGGCTGCCAAGAGGACTTGAAAGCGGGGCAGAATTGCAGGAAACCGATTTCAGGAGGTAGACTGGAATTGCATTGAAACATAGGAAAAGAGGCAGAACGTCCACAATGATGCACTTGGCCAAAAAGGGCGTATGCGTTTTTTCCTGAATATATTCAGGAAAAAACGCATACGCCCTTTTTGGCCAACCAAGCAAGCTTGCAAAGGAAATCTGCACTACAATGAAGTCTCACTTCCCCCCGGTCAAAAGGGCCATCTGAAAAAAGTGTAAAATCCAGAAAGGCAACAGGCCATTGAGAACTGGGAACCTTGTTATGCTGATGGGCGGGATGTAAATTGCCAACAGACACTTGGGAGAAGTGTATGGTGTTTCCTGAAACATCTAAAAAACAAAGCAACAGAGCCTAGGGCACTTCCACTTATGGTCCTATAGCTTAGGGAAATTAAAATCAAAAAGACACAGCCACCCCAAAGTTTGGAATGGCTCTGTTTACAAGAACGTCGTTTACAGTACAAGTTCAACATCGCAGAAAGTGAAAAATGGATAAAGAAGTTGTGGTATTTACTTACAAAGCAATATCACTCAGCAATGAAATCTGTGTCATCAGGCCCTTAGCAGCACAATGAGTGGATTCAGGTATGATGATTCTAACTGAAGTAAGTCACACAGAAAAAGAAACATCATAAGATATCAGTAATACACGGAATGTAAACTTGGCTACACAGGAACTGAATTACAGAACAGAACAGGGTCTCAAATTTAGAAAACCAACTTATGCTTGCTTAAGGGTAAAGGTGAGTTGGGGTGCTGCATAAAACCAGAGATTGAAATGAGCACAGATAAAGTTCCTTAAGCCAAATATGGAATAGACAAGAGCTACTCCTTGCTCAACGAAATGGACTCAACACCGCATATTAAACGCCTAAGAATGTACCTGACTTGTAAGTATCTTAAAACCTATGGATTGCTATGTCTCCGAAAGAGAATCAAGCATGTGTACAGGGGCATAAACGCAGCAGTGATAGGATTGGAGAGGTTCGGTGAGCAAATGAAGACCCTTTGAAGTCATATTGCATCGTACCCATTCCACGGGTTTCAACTACCCAGGTTTAAGGTATTCTTCCTTCAGCTAAAACATGCATGTGGAACCTAGAGTATGATCAACCATGTGATCGGGAGACGTGTTCAAATATGTCTCAGTTTTCCTCCCCTGGTACTCGGGTGCAACAATCCAGACGCTTTACTAACAGTCTCCCCACTTGGAGAGTCAGCACCTTTAACCTCCTGTTTGGCCCAGTTTGCAATTTCTGCGGAAGATGAACAGGAATAGCGAGAACCAATGAGAGGCTAGCTGGAGGTGTCTGGACGGGCAAATTTAACTCTCATTTCCCACCAAGAAGAGGAAATAACCAAAGGCTCAGCGTGCCGTACCAGAACCAGATTAGGGCCTGAAGCCATCCTGCGGTGTTGCGGCCAGCTCAAAAGAAAGCGAGTTGAAGAAAGGAGCTCAGGGGCACTGTAATTCACAAACCTGCAGAGTTATAAATGACAGCTATCGTCCAAAAATAGACTGAAGTAAGGCTGCCAAGAGGACTTGAAAGCGGGGCAGAATTGCAGGAAACCGATTTCAGGAGGTAGACTGGAATTGCATTGAAAGCATAGGAAAAGAGGCAGAACGTCCACAATGATGCACTTGGCCAAAAAGGGCGTATGCGTTTTTTCCTGAATATATTCAGGAAAAAACGCATACGCCCTTTTTTGCCAACCAAGCAAGCTTGCAAAGGAAATCTGCACTACAATGAAGTCTCACTTCCCCCCGGTCAAAAGGGCCATCTGAAAAAAGTGTAAAATCCAGAAAGGCAGGACAGGCCATGGAGAACTGGGAGCCTTGTTATGCTGATGGGCGGGATGTAAATTGCCAACAGACACTTGGGAGAAGTGTATGGTGTTTCCTGAAACATCTAAAAAACACAGCAACAGAGCCTAGGGCACTTCCACTTATGGTCCTATAGCTTAGGGAAATTAAAATCAAAAAGACACAGCCACCCCAAAGTTTGGGACGCCTCTGTTTACAAGAACCTCGTTTACAGTACAAGTTCAACATCGCAGAAAGTGAAAAATGGATAAAGAAGTTGTGGTATTTACTAACAAAGCAATATCACTCAGCAATGAAATCTATGTCATCAGACCCTTAGCATCACAATGAGTGGATTCAGGTATGATGATTCTAACTGAAGTAAGTCACACAGAAAAAGAAACATCATAAGATATCAGTAATACACGGAATGTAAACTTGGCTACACAGGAACTGAATTACAGAACAGAACAGGGTCTCAAATTTAGAAAACCAACTTATGCTTGCTTAAGGGTAAAGGTGAGTTGGGGTGCTGCATAAAACCAGAGATTGAAATGAGCACAGATAAAGTTCCTTAAGTCAAATATGGAATAGACAAGAGCTACTCCTTGCTCAACGAAATGGACTCAACACCGCATATTAAACGCCTAAGAATGTACCTGACTAGTAAGTATCTTAAAACCTATGGATTGCTATGTCTCCAAAAGAGAATCAAGCATGTGTACAGTGGCATAAACGCAGCAGTGATAGGATTGGAGAGGTTCGGTGAGCAAGTGAAGACCCTTTGAAGTCATATTGCATGGTACCCATTACACGGGTCTCAACTCTCCAGGTTTAAAGTATTCTTCCTTCAGCTAAAACATGCATGTGGAACCCAAGTATGATCAACCATGTGAACGGGAGACGTGTTCAAATATGTCTCAGTTTTCCTCCCCTGGTACTCGGGTGCAACATTCCAGACGCTTTACTAACACTCTCCCCACTTGGAGAGTCAGCGCCTTTAACCTCCTGTTTGGCCCAGTTTGCAATTTCTGCTGAAGATGAACAGGAATAGCGAGAACCAATGAGAGGCTAGCTGGAGGTGTCTGGACGGGCAAATTTAACTCTCATTTCCCACCTGGAAGAGGAAATAACCAAAGGCTCAGCGTGCCGGACCGGAACCAGATTAGGGCCTGAAGCCATCCTGCGGTGTTGCGGCCAGCTCAAAAGAAAGCGAGTTGAAGAAAGGAGCTCAGGGGCACTGTAATTCACAAACCTGCAGAGTTATAAATGACAGCTATCGTCCAAAAATAGACTGAAGTAAGGCTGCCAAGAGGACTTGAAAGCGGGGCAGAATTGCAGGAAACCGATTTCAGGAGGTAGACTGGAATTGCATTGAAAGCATAGGAAAAGAGGCAGAACGTCCACAATGATGCACTTGGCCAAAAAGGGCGTATGGGTTTTTTCCTGAATATATTCAGGAAAAAACGCATACGCCCTTTTTGGCCAACCAAGCAAGCTTGCAAAGGAAATCTGCACTACAATGAAGTCTCACTTCCCCCCGGCCAAAAGGGCCATCTGAAAAAAGTGTAAAATCCAGAAAGGCAGGACAGGCCATTGAGAACTGGGAGCCTTGTTATGCTGATGGGCGGGATGTAAATTGCCAACAGACACTCAGGAGAAGTGTATGGTGTTTCCTGAAACATCTAAAAAACAAAGCAACAGAACCTAGGGCACTTCCACTTATGGTCCTATAGCTTAGGGAAATTAAAATCAAAAAGACACAGCCACCCCAAAGTTTGGAACGGCTCTGTTTACAAGAACCTCGTTTACAGTACAAGTTCAACATCGCAGAAAGTGAAAAATGGATAAAGAAGTTGTGGTATTTACTTACAAAGCAATATCACTCAGCAATGAAATCTGTGTCATCAGGCCCTTAGCAGCACAATGAGTGGATTCAGGTATGATGATTCTAACTGAAATAAGTCACACAGAAAAAGAAACATCATAAGATATCAGTAATACACGGAATGTAAACTTGGCTACACAGGAACTGAATTACAGAACAGAACAGGGTCTCAAATTTAGAAAACCAACTTATTCTTGCTTAAGGGTAAAGGTGAGTTGGGGTGCTGCATAAAACCAGAGATTGAAATGAGCACAGATAAAGTTCCTTAAGCCAAATATGGAATAGACAAGAGCTACTCCTTGCTCAACGAAATGGACTCAACACCCCATATTAAACGCCTAAGAATGTACCTGACTAGTAAGTATCTTAAAACCTATGGATTGCTATGTCTCCGAAAGAGAATCAAGCATGTGTACAGTGGCATAAACGCAGCAGTGATAGGATTGGAGAGGTTCGGTGAGCAAATGAAGACCCTTTGAAGTCATATTGCATGGTACCCATTCCACGGGTTTCAACTACCCAGGTTTAAGGTATTCTTCCTTCAGCTAAAACATGCATGTGGAACCTAGAGTATGATCAACCATGTGATCGGGAGACGTGTTCAAATATGTCTCAGTTTTCCTCCCCTGGTACTCGGGTGCAACATTCCAGACGCTTTACTTACACTCTCCCCACTTGGAGAGTCAGTCCCTTTAACCTCCTGTTTGGCCCAGTTTGCAATTTCTGCGGAAGATGAACAGGAATAGCGAGAACCAATGAGAGGCTAGCTGGAGGTGTCTGGACGGGCAAATTTAACTCTCATTTCCCACCAGGAAGAGGAATTAACCAAAGGCTCAGCATGCCGGGCCGGAACCAGATTAGGGCCTGAAGCCATCCTGCGGTGTTGCGGCCAGGTCACAAGAAAGCGAGTTGAAGAAAGGAGCTCAGGGGCACTGTAATTCACAAACCTGCAGAGTTATAAATGACAGCTATCGTCCAAAAATAGACTGAAGTAAGGCTGCCAAGAGGACTTGAAAGCGGGGCAGAATTGCAGGAAACCGATTTCAGGAGGTAGACTGGAATTGCATTGAAACATAGGAAAAGAGGCAGAACGTCCACAATGATGCACTTGGCCAAAAAGGGCGTATGCGTTTTTTCCTGAATATATTCAGGAAAAAACGCATACGCCCTTTTTGGCCAACCAAGCAAGCTTGCAAAGGAAATCTGCACTACAATGAAGTCTCACTTCCCCCCGGTCAAAAGGGCCATCTGAAAAAAGTGTAAAATCCAGAAAGGCAACAGGCCATTGAGAACTGGGAACCTTGTTATGCTGATGGGCGGGATGTAAATTGCCAACAGACACTTGGGAGAAGTGTATGGTGTTTCCTGAAACATCTAAAAAACAAAGCAACAGAGCCTAGGGCACTTCCACTTATGGTCCTATAGCTTAGGGAAATTAAAATCAAAAAGACACAGCCACCCCAAAGTTTGGAATGGCTCTGTTTACAAGAACGTCGTTTACAGTACAAGTTCAACATCGCAGAAAGTGAAAAATGGATAAAGAAGTTGTGGTATTTACTTACAAAGCAATATCACTCAGCAATGAAATCTGTGTCATCAGGCCCTTAGCAGCACAATGAGTGGATTCAGGTATGATGATTCTAACTGAAGTAAGTCACACAGAAAAAGAAACATCATAAGATATCAGTAATACACGGAATGTAAACTTGGCTACACAGGAACTGAATTACAGAACAGAACAGGGTCTCAAATTTAGAAAACCAACTTATGCTTGCTTAAGGGTAAAGGTGAGTTGGGGTGCTGCATAAAACCAGAGATTGAAATGAGCACAGATAAAGTTCCTTAAGCCAAATATGGAATAGACAAGAGCTACTCCTTGCTCAACGAAATGGACTCAACACCGCATATTAAACGCCTAAGAATGTACCTGACTTGTAAGTATCTTAAAACCTATGGATTGCTATGTCTCCGAAAGAGAATCAAGCATGTGTACAGGGGCATAAACGCAGCAGTGATAGGATTGGAGAGGTTCGGTGAGCAAATGAAGACCCTTTGAAGTCATATTGCATCGTACCCATTCCACGGGTTTCAACTACCCAGGTTTAAGGTATTCTTCCTTCAGCTAAAACATGCATGTGGAACCTAGAGTATGATCAACCATGTGATCGGGAGACGTGTTCAAATATGTCTCAGTTTTCCTCCCCTGGTACTCGGGTGCAACAATCCAGACGCTTTACTAACAGTCTCCCCACTTGGAGAGTCAGCACCTTTAACCTCCTGTTTGGCCCAGTTTGCAATTTCTGCGGAAGATGAACAGGAATAGCGAGAACCAATGAGAGGCTAGCTGGAGGTGTCTGGACGGGCAAATTTAACTCTCATTTCCCACCAGGAAGAGGAAATAACCAAAGGCTCAGCGTGCCGTGCCGGAACCAGATTAGGGCCTGAAGCCATCCTGCGGTGTTGCGGCCAGGTCACAAGAAAGCGAGTTGAAGAAAGGAGCTCAGGGGCACTGTAATTCACAAACCTGCAGAGTTATAAATGACAGCTATCGTCCAAAAATAGACTGAAGTAAGGCTGCCAAGAGGACTTGAAAGCGGGGCAGAATTGCAGGAAACCGATTTCAGGAGGTAGACTGGAATTGCATTGAAAGCATAGGAAAAGAGGCAGAACGTCCACAATGATGCACTTGGCCAAAAAGGGCGTATGCGTTTTTTCCTGAATATATTCAGGAAAAAACGCATACGCCCTTTTTGGCCAACCAAGCAAGCTTGCAAAGGAAATCTGCACTACAATGAAGTCTCACTTCCCCCCGGTCAAAAGGGCCATCTGAAAAAAGTGTAAAATCCAGAAAGGCAGGACAGGCCATGGAGAACTGGGAGCCTTGTTATGCTGATGGGCGGGATGTAAATTGCCAACAACCACTCCGGAGAAGTGTATGGTGTTTCCTGAAACATCTAAAAAACAAAGCAACAGAACCTAGGGCACTTCCACTTATGGTCCTATAGCTTAGGGAAATTAAAATCAAAAAGACACAGCCACCCCAAAGTTTGGAACGGCTCTGTTTACAAGAACCTCGTTTACAGTACAAGTTCAACATCGCAGAAAGTGAAAAATGGATAAAGAAGTTGTGGTATTTACTTACAAAGCAATATCACTCAGCAATGAAATCTGTGTCATCAGGCCCTTAGCAGCACAATGAGTGGATTCAGGTATGATGATTCTAACTGAAGTAAGTCACACAGAAAAAGAAACATCATAAGATATCAGTAATACACGGAATGTAAACTTGGCTACACAGGAACTGAATTACAGAACAGAACAGGGTCTCAAATTTAGAAAACCAACTTATGCTTGCTTAAGGGTAAAGGTGAGTTGGGGTGCTGCATAAAACCAGAGATTGAAATGAGCACAGATAAAGTTCCTTAAGTCAAATATGGAATAGACAAGAGCTACTCCTTGCTCAACGAAATGGACTCAACACCGCATATTAAACGCCTAAGAATGTACCTGACTTGTAAGTATCTTAAAACCTATGGATTGCTATGTCTCCGAAAGAGAATCAAGCATGTGTACAGGGGCATAAACGCAGCAGTGATAGGATTGGAGAGGTTCGGTGAGCAAATGAAGACCCTTTGAAGTCATATTGCATCGTACCCATTCCACGGGTTTCAACTACCCAGGTTTAAGGTATTCTTCCTTCAGCTAAAACATGCATGTGGAACCTAGAGTATGATCAACCATGTGATCGGGAGACGTGTTCAAATATGTCTCAGTTTTCCTCCCCTGGTACTCGGGTGCAACAATCCAGACGCTTTACTAACAGTCTCCCCACTTGGAGAGTCAGCACCTTTAACCTCCTGTTTGGCCCAGTTTGCAATTTCTGCGGAAGATGAACAGGAATAGCGAGAACCAATGAGAGGCTAGCTGGAGGTGTCTGGACGGGCAAATTTAACTCTCATTTCCCACCAGGAAGAGGAAATAACCAAAGGCTCAGCGTGCCGTGCCGGAACCAGATTAGGGCCTGAAGCCATCCTGCGGTGTTGCGGCCAGGTCACAAGAAAGCGAGTTGAAGAAAGGAGCTCAGGGGCACTGTAATTCACAAACCTGCAGAGTTATAAATGACAGCTATCGTCCAAAAATAGACTGAAGTAAGGCTGCCAAGAGGACTTGAAAGCGGGGCAGAATTGCAGGAAACCGATTTCAGGAGGTAGACTGGAATTGCATTGAAAGCATAGGAAAAGAGGCAGAACGTCCACAATGATGCACTTGGCCAAAAAGGGCGTATGCGTTTTTTCCTGAATATATTCAGGAAAAAACGCATACGCCCTTTTTGGCCAACCAAGCAAGCTTGCAAAGGAAATCTGCAACTACAATGAAGTCTCACTTCCCCCCGGTCAAAAGGGCCATCTGAAAAAAGTGTAAAATCCAGAAAGGCAGGACAGGCCATGGAGAACTGGGAGCCTTGTTATGCTGATGGGCGGGATGTAAATTGCCAACAGACACTCGGGAGAAGTGTATGGTGTTTCCTGAAACATCTAAAAAACAAAGCAACATAACCTAGGGCACTTCCACTTATGGTCCTATAGCTTAGGGAAATTAAAATCAAAAAGACACAGCCACCCCAAAGTTTGGAACGGCTCTGTTTACAAGAACCTCGTTTACAGTACAAGTTCAACATCGCAGAAAGTGAAAAATGGATAAAGAAGTTGTGGTATTTACTTACAAAGCAATATCACTCAGCAATGAAATCTGTGTCATCAGGCCCTTAGCAGCACAATGAGTGGATTCAGGTATGATGATTCTAACTGAAGTAAGTCACACAGAAAAAGAAACATCATAAGATATCAGTAATACACGGAATGTAAACTTGGCTACACAGGAACTGAATTACAGAACAGAACAGGGTCTCAAATTTAGAAAACCAACTTATGCTTGCTTAAGGGTAAAGGTGAGTTGGGGTGCTGCATAAAACCAGAGATTGAAATGAGCACAGATAAAGTTCCTTAGTTT